>NC_080396.1:2793815-3103684 GCF_030265065.1 Corythoichthys intestinalis | reverse complement strand
AAATATTATTAATAGGGCCGATAATATATTATGTTGCCGGATTTATTGGGATGACGTCATAATTCCTATTATCGGACCGATAATTATCGTGCACCTCTATTAATCACGTTAAAATATTTGACACAATTAACACACATGCCCCGCTCAAACAGATTAAAATGACAGCACAGTGCAAAGCCAACTTGTTACTTGTGTTTTTGGGAGTTTTGTCGCCCTCTGCTGGAGCTTGGGTTCGACTGATTTTATGGGCTTAAGCACCCATGAGCATTGTGTAATTATTGACATCAACAATGGTGGGCTGCTAGTTTATTTTTTTATTGAAAATTTTACAAATTTTATTAAAACGAAAACATCAAGAGGGATTTTAATATAGAATTTCTATAACTTGTACTAACATTTATCTTTTAAGGACTAAAAGTCTTTCTATCCATGGATCGCTTTAACAGAACGTTAATAACGTTAATGCCATCTTGTTGATTTATTATTATAATAAACGAATACAGTACTTATGTACCGTATGTTGAATGTATATATCTATCTTGTGTCTTATCTTTCCATTCCAACAATAATTTACAGAAAAATATGGCATGTTTTATACATGGTTTGAATTGTGATTAATTACGATTAATTACGATTAATTAATTATTAAGCTGTAATTGACAGTTCTAATTTTCATATTATAACTAGAAACTGCAATTTCTGGAGAAATTACTCTGGGTTTTCGCTGTGTGGAGATACAGAACTTAGCCCCGCCCAGGTTGGTTTGGGAACATTTCGGGGACAATATCAGGTCAATTCCATGTTGATTTGGGGACTTTTCGGGGACACGTCCAGGTCATATCAGGTCATTTGGGGACATTTGGGTGGCGTGTTCTGGTCATACAGGTCATTGGGGACAATTGGGGGGCGTGTCCTGGTCATATAAGGTCATTTGGGGGAGCGTGTTCTGGCCTATCAGGTCACTGGGGACATTTGGAGGGCGTGTCCTGGTCATATAAGGTCATTTGGGGGCGTGTCCTAGTCATTTTAGCTCATTTGGGGACATTAGGGGGCGTGTCCTCTTCATATTAGGTCGTTTTGGGACATTTAGGAGGCGTGTCCTGGTCATATAAGGTCATTTGGGGGGCGTGTCCTAGTCATATCGTCTCATTTAGGACATTTGAGCGGCGTTTCCTGGTCATTTCAGATCATTTGGGGACATTAGGGGGCGTGTCCTGGTCATATCAGGTCATTGGGGACATTTGGAGGGCGTGTCCTGGTCATATAAGGTCATTTGGGGGGCGTGTCCTAGTCATATCAGCTCATTTGGGGACATTTGGGGGGCGTGTCCTGGTCATTTCAGGTCATTTGGACACATTAGGGGGCGTGTCCTGGCCATATTAGGTCGTTTGGGGACATTTACGGGGCGTGTCCTGGTCATATCAGGTCATTTGGCGGCGTGTCCTGGTCATATCAGGCCATTTGGGGTCCTATTGATATCTGGTAATTTCCTGTTGATTTGGGGACATTTGTTTTTTTGCCATTGAAAATGAAGGGGAAATTTGGACTTCCATGGCTGTCAGTGACATCGATTCACTTATGTGTCAATGGAATCCAAGTACATTGGGATCAATAGATTTGACATTTATGGCCATCAATGGCATCAGTGCACTGTAAATTTTATTGTAAATTCCATTGGAAGTGAATGGGAAATTTGAACCAACGTTGCATCCCATTAAAAAGATTTTAGCAAATTTTCGGGGAACCCTAATTTTTTTTCCAAATTCTGTACACAACTTTTATGCCCCTCACAGTCCCGGAATTTTTGATGTCCAAATTATGTGATTTGGTCAAAAATTGTAGGTACATTTTTAAAATGTTTTTTTTTCGAAAAATCTATAAAAAATTGGCGTTTATGGGCAAAATGAAAATTTTTCAGGGTCGTTCAAATAATTCCCTGCGTCGCATGAAAATTCCGGTCGTTTCGATATTTGAACGGTGCCGATCGGTCAAACGGCTCGGCACGCCGAAGAAATCCCATTTAAAAAAAAAAACAGAATAGCACTATCTGGATCTTTTTCAAAGACCCAGATAATGAGGATAGTATGCAAACAATGATAAAAGGGGGAAAAATAAGTAAGTGAACCATCACATTTAATATTTTGCGTCCCCTCTTTGGCAGCAATAACTTCAACCAGACGCTTTCTGTAGCTGAATATCAGTCTGGCACATTGATCAGGACTAATCTTGGCCCATTCTTCTCTACAAAACTGCTGTAGTTCAGACAGATTCCTGGGATGTCTGGAATGAATCGCTGTCTTTCGGTCATGCTACAGCATCTCAATGGGCTTCAAGTCTAGACTTTGACTTGGCCACTCAAGAACGTGTATTTTGTTCTTCTGGAACCATTCTTAAGTTGATTTACTTCTGTGTTTTGGATCATTGTCTTATTGCAGCATCTATCCTCTTTTTAGCTTCAACTGTCTGACAGGCTACCTCAGGTTTTCCTGCAAAACATCCTGATAAACTTTCGAATTCATTCTTCCATTAATGATTGCAAGTTGTCCAGGCCCTGACGCAGCAAAACAGCCCCAAATCATGATGCTCCCTCCACCATGCTTCACTATGGGGAAGAGGTGTTGATGTTGGTGAGCTGTTCCATTTTTTCCCCACACATGACGTTGTGTATTACTCCTTAACAATTCAACTTTGGTTTCATCAGGCCACAAAATATTTTGTCAAAACTTCTGTGCAGCGTCCATGTGCCTTTTTGCGAACATAAGACGATGTTTACTCACTTTGTCGTAAGTCTAATGGTCCCAAAGTAGTAGGGCTTTTTTTGGCCAATATCTGCGGTGAACGGGAACCTTTTGAAACCCAAAAAGGCTCCCATGCTTCTCCCTGCTGCAGCAACAATTTTCTGCAGCCGTTTTGCTGGCGTGATGCAAAAAAATAAAGGAATTATTCCGCAAAATCAGCTGAATCCGCAGCCCATCTGCACGCTATAAAGCAATGCTGTATTGTGAGACGCTGTCCCGGGGGACGTCACATTCGCATTTGTCCTGAACTGGAGACTGAAGCCGGAAGTCACTCATTTTCATGGCGCGGGATTCAAAAATTGAATATATAAAACGATCACTTCCACACACATCCAAGCGGCCGATTCCATTTCGATGAAATATGAAATAAACATGCTTTTTGGTGTCATACGCACAGGGCCGGCCCAGGCCATTTGGGGGCCCTAAGCAAAATAATGCAAAGGGGCCCATATTTTTGGCCCACCATTTCGTCACAGTGTACTGTCAAACCCATACATGCAATCCAACCCATACGTCCATATTTTGTATATTAATCAGATTTTGTGGCACTGTATACTTCAAACTTCTCACCTCATATGATTGTCAGTACTTACAGTAGATAGCGCCAAACCTTTTTCTCAAAGAGGAAAGAAAAGTTAAGGAAAAACTTTTATTTTTTTTAAGCTTGTAATCAAGTATCAAAACTCACAAAAGTCAAATAAAGCAAACTATAGTAAACAAAATAGAATATAAATTAAACAATTGCCAGATTGGGGGCCCCCTAGTGTTCAGGGGCCCTAAGCAGCTGCGTAGTCTGCCTATAGGCTGGGCCGGCCCTGCATACGCACTTTAAAAAATAAACAAGTTTGCAGTCTCTTTTGATTCCGAAATCAAATCAAGAAATGACACCTATCCAATTTGGGACCTGTTTTCTTTGGATGACCCTGTACAAACACATTTTTTTTTTAAACGAAAATATTATTTCTATTTCCTTCCTCAATGTTGCAGTTGTGCCGAGGTGTCAAATAACTTGATAATTGGCCTCCTCCACTCTATCTCATCTCCCGGTCTTATTTACTCTCAAAGCGTGACTCACGGGGAACC
This sequence comes from Corythoichthys intestinalis, assembly GCF_030265065.1. Classification (NCBI taxonomy): domain Eukaryota; kingdom Metazoa; phylum Chordata; class Actinopteri; order Syngnathiformes; family Syngnathidae; genus Corythoichthys; species Corythoichthys intestinalis. The sequence continues at coordinate 3,099,803 of NC_080396.1, read as the reverse complement.
CTAAACCGCCGTGCCTTATTTTCAATGCTGCTTGCACGCTCTCAGCAGCACTGGCTGCTCATGTGAAAACAAGCTGAACATAGCTCCTGACCTTTCTGTAATTACCCAGAAAGTATTTCACTGGCGGAAAAACTCCCTCATTTGAAGGGCCGTGAGGATGCACCTCACCTATGGAGAAATCGCAGTGGGAATCAAAGACTGCCAAAGCAACACTCACGTTCTGCATTTGATTGGATCATTTCTTCTTCTGCCTTCAAGCTAGGCAACAAACTGATTTTGTGATCTGCCAAATACATGGATCTGACTAGAACTAGATTAGGCAGGCAAACCCTTCTTTCTAGATGTATGTGTTTGTTGTATCAGTTCCAGGGGTGAAGTGGCTAGGATTTTTTACCAGAACTCCCTGACTTGAAGGTCGCCATGGAGCCAGATTTATTTTTTTGTTTGTTTAAGGGGCTAGGGCTCAAATCTTCAAAAAACACAGAAATGCAGATAAAACTGCTTTTGGCACAGTTACACCTACAACTCCTAGCAAAAATAATGGAATCACCCATCTCGGACCAGCACTCACTCAGACATTTTATCATGTAGAACAAACTCAGATAAAAAGCTTGAAAAAAATAATAAATTAGTTCAAAAGTCCAACTCTTTTGCATTCAGAAACACTAAAAGAAATGAATCAAAAACATTGTGGTGGTGAGTAAATGTTACTTTTATAAAGCAAGTGCAGGGAAATATATATGGAAACACTCCATTCTGGAAAAAAAAACAAAAAACATATGGAATCATGAGAAACAAACAAAGAAAAAAAAATCAAAACACATCTTTAGTATTTAGTAGCACCACCTCTGGTTTTAATGATAGCTTGCAGTCTCTGAGGCATGGACTTGATGAGTATTCTTCATCAATTTGGTGCCAACTCTCTTTGATTGCAGTCACCAGGTCATCCTAGCGGGTCGGAGCCTTGCTGTGGGCCATTTTTTTCAATTTCCACCACAGGTTTTCAATAGGGTTAAAATTTGGGCTATTTGCAAGCCATGACATTGACTGGATGAGTCTTTCTCCAAGGAATGCTTGCACAGTTTTAGCTCTGTGGCATGATGCATTGTCATCTTGGAAAATGATTTCATTATCCCCAAACATATTTTCAATTGAAGGGATAAGAAAGCTGTCTAAAATTTCAATGTAAAATTGTGCACTTATTGAAGATTTAACCACAGGGCCTTTGCCTGACATGCAGCCCCATGTCATCAAGGACTGAGGGAATTTTGATGTTTTCTTCAGGTAGTCATCTTCGTAAATCTCACTGGAACCGCACCAAACAAAAGTTCCAGCATCATCACCTTGTCAAAAGTCAAGAATCTGCATTTACTGATCACCACAATGTTTTTTATTCATTTCTAGTAGTCTTTTGGACAAAAATAATTAGTAGTCATATTATTGCCATTTCAAATTCCTTCATCGTCGTTGTAGTTGATGAAATATCATACAAATTCCATCTAGTTTTAGTCGACAGCAGGGCTCAATTTGTGCCGGATCCTGCTGGAACAAGATCTTGAACCTGGACTCCCTGTGTTCCGGGAACTTATTTGGGCAGATCCGGCACCTCTCGTGTATAGAAAATAATGATAATATAAAAAATGTTTTTGAAAAATGTATTGTAATAGCCCCGAATGGGGGGAAAGAAGGACAGGAGTCGTTGATGGCTTTTTCCACATTATTGTGGCAACAATAACCAAAAAAAAATATATATATAATAAAAGCAGACTGCCGCAACATTTGATCGCTAAATTTTGCTTGTCGCCCGTCCCCCCCTTGCTTCCTACTACCTCACAGCTCTCCAGTCCCAGCATCTCTTAACGGCACCATGCATAGTTACGGACATCACAGTATCAAATAAAATAATAAGCTGTATAAATTAATTTACAGAACAAATCCCAAAAATTGCATGTTGTTTATAAAAATTTAACGTCATTTGAAATAGCCTGAGAAATGTTGATGCACTGAAAAGCTAGACCAACGAATCACGCCGCTGACATTAAAAAAAAAAAAAAAAAATCGGCATCTGGGGTGCAAGCAGCCAGGATCAAGACAGTTGCATTTACTTTCTTCAGGCAGCCATCTTTGTAAATCTCACTGGAACAGCACCAAGCAAAAGTCCCAGCATAATAAACAAATAATACCATACTTAAGGTTAGGTTATAACATATTTTACTTAACATTAATTCACATATACATTAGTGCATTAATAAATAGAGCTGGGAATCTTTGGGCACCTAACGATTTGATTCCGATTACGATTCAGATGGTCCGATTCGATTCTAAAACGATTATTGATTCACCCCCCCCCCCCTTTTTTTTTTTTTTAATATTTTGTACATTTGTTCCAAAGTTGTTAAAAAATACTCTCAGGCTAAACCAAACTACTATTTCAGTATCAAGTTAACATATAGCAGTAAACAAATATACAAAAATAACAGTAAATAAAAAACTCCAGTCCCCATTCTGTATCAGCAGCTTTAAACTACATTCAATTAATTTAATGTTGTGAATCAACCGTTAAAGTTTTTAAAATTGCTTCCGTTAATCCATAATTTCCCTTTTGTCAATTTTCGACATGTGAAAGTTTTAAAACTATTTTAAAGATAGATTCAAGTCAATATTTTACCGATTTAGGAGTATTTTAGATAAAAAGTTAATTAGGTTTGCTTGGAAGGTTCGCTACAACAGCCTTGCAGAGAAGTGTACTGCTTTAAGATGGCGGCCGTTTACTACGTCTGCATCTAGCTTTTTGTAGATGTGCTGCAAACGCTACCGCTACCGTAGTGCATCTAGTCTTATATAAATGATATCTACCGTAACATTATGTGGATGACGTACTTTTGTAGCAGCTTCAGGTATGTTGTTGTGTTTTTTTATCTCGTGGCATGAGTTGAGCTAGAGCCGTGAGTTGAGCATTGGCATTACCCGAGGGGCCGGGTAATGAGAAGCATGATGTTTAGCTACTCTCGCTCCGTTGCTCATTGACCGCGCGGCGCGCTGAGTGTGTTGTACTTCCGCTTTACTTGGCATATTTCAATAATCGGAATTTGGATGTTTGTGAATCGTTCTCGAATCTTCCACGGCCGAATCGCGAATAATCTAAGAATCGGAAATTTTGCACACCTCTATTAATAAATATTTATTAATGTAGTATACTGGTACTAGTAAGTTATTATGTTATTTTAAAATGAGAAACGTTTCTCTGTGAGTCCTTGGGTGCTGCTAACCTAATCTTAAGTATGGTATTATTTCACGTGAATTTACCCCATAAGTATTACTTAATCTTAACCATTACTCAACGTTTTTTTGGACCCTTATTGTAAAGTGTAGCAAATGTGTCCCCTTAACTAAGAAATTATAAATGCTTAAGTTAACAAACCCTAAACCCTAACCCTATATAGGCCTATATATATTTTTATTTTACCAAATCATTATTGGTTATGCATTAACTAATGCATTAACAAATGCATTAACTAATGCTTTAACTCATGTTAATTAATATAGTAATAAATGTTAGATAAGCAATTATATTCATTATTGTAATGTTACATAAACATTAGTTATTGTCTAAAAATGCATTAACTGATGTTAATCAAGGGACCCATTTTGTAAAGTGTTACCAGTACTTTCTGCTGGTAGAGCTCGAATTTGGCGATTATTGGACGCGGACCGTTCCCTCTAGGCTTTCCAAAACGATGTACACTTACAAATGCAATTGAGTCCACCGTTTCTTTAGGAAGCTTGAGAGATTGCCATAAATGACTTAACTAGGGCTTCTGGTTTGTCCACTGCGCCTTCTTCGATGCCAAAAATGTGCCATAGGTAAGTGACAGGTGCTGTTAATTACACAAATTAGAGAAGCATCACATGATTTTTCAAAGGGTGCCAGTACATTTGTTTGGCCCATTTTTGGAGTTTTGCGTAAAATGATAATGATAATTTTTTTTCCAATTTTCTTTAATGTTTTTTTTTTTGCATTCCAAGCAAAATCAATGAATATATTACTACCAAAGCATTTGCAATTGCAATCATTTTCTGGGAGAAATTGAGCGTTACCTGACTAAAATTGCAAGTGTGCCAAAACTTTTGGCCGGCAGTGTATTAGCTGAAATAACTTACAGTCTTATGTGGGCCAAACCAGAGCGCCGCTATCCTTTATCCATGTCAGACGACTGAGTCTGGTACTAAATCATACAAGGCGACAGTACAGCCCGATGCAACGCTGCCACCAGAGGGCAGTGTATCCTGTACAATTGAACAAAATACAATACTTTTTTGGATAGTTATTTTGAGATTTTGAGGTACTTAAAGGGTTAATTCCAATTTACACCGAAATTCGGGTTACGTCGCCAGCGTAGGAACGGAACTCGTTCGTAACCCGGGGACTACCTGTAATATGTTAATGGCGGAAAACACAGACAAGACTGAAAATGCAGTTTCTGCTCTTGCACCCTTCTTTGAAATAAACTGCTGTATTTTAAGCCAAAAGAACTGCTGTGCTTGATAGAACAATATGTCTATATGCTGCCATAGCAGATTCATGGCTCATTAAGCCAACAAACTGTTTTTAATTTGTCCATATTACCCTGGAAATCCCCGTTTACAGACGTCGCGCAACATGTCTGTCATTTTTAGCTTAGAATGTCTAATATTGCATTTAATAAATTATTCACTCGCATATTTTAAACTTTTAAACAAATTACGTCACAATGAAAACATTAGCGTCTGTAAAAAAGTCACAGATATCTGCATCATAACTATGATTTAATTTTATTTTATTTTTTGTTACTGTCGCATTTCCCCCCCAATATTTTAGATGATAATCGATCCTGTGAGAGAATTTTATTCATGTTTAAAACACAACCATTAGATATCATATTTTGTATGCTTTTGTTACGCTTGCATGAGAACATTGTAGCATCGAGCATCATTGTTATATTAACCTGTGTGAGTGTGCCTTCCCATAGACTGTATCACAATATGCCCAAATATGGACTGTTATGTTCCTGTCATAGGCGGAGTTTGACTTTTTGGCCGGGGGGGGGCACAACATGTTGATGACCCCAAAACGCAGTGTCAGGAATAAAATTAACTTACAAGAATATGTATAACAATAAGTTGAAAATGAGCGTTTTTTGTTTCCCACCATTCTTGAGGGGAATTCTAAATCAGGCTGCTTAGGACAGCAATACTTTTAGCCAAGATCGTCATCCATTGAATATGGTACGCCCGCCGGTTTCGTGCCAATGTAGTTACCCCAGTCAATAATTGTTTCCCCTGGGCAGAGCCATATGGAGGTAGATTTGTGTCTTCATTATTCGATTAAAAAAAAAAAAAAAGTGTTTGGATGCAAAAATAAATATGAAACTCAAAATAATGCATTTGAAAGCTATTTTTCTTTGAAATTTTGTATTGATTGAAGTCAATTATTATTATTATTATTATTATTATTATTATTTTTTGATTGAAGCAACTTTTTTGATTGAATTAATGTTGTTTTGTGTTTGGGCCCACTTTTAGCTAGGACATTTGTGTTAGTGTTGTATCGGTCGCGAACGATTCGTTCTTTTTGAACTAATTGTTTTGGTGAACGAGACCGAACTAATCATCATCTGCACTGATTCGTTCTATGAAGGTGGTGCTTGTTCGCTGCGTGGGAGGGCGTTGAGCAAGCGGCAGCGTCTTCTGACATCGCACACGACCAATCAGACGCCAGCCTCATCGCGGGCAGGGGAGGGAGCGGAAACAGAATCAGGGCGTTTGTCACTCACGTCCACGTGTGGCCAATAAGCAGCCAGCGTGCAGGCAGGGGGGCAAGACTGAGTTTTGTCACTTCCCGTTCAGTGACTCGGTCCTCCGGTTCCTGACCTAGCTTGCTGCTAACTTGATTTTCCAGTAATGACTATGCGGTGAACGAATCAGAAAATGAAAGGAAATGACTTTGTCACATATTTGTTAACGTGGAGCCTATCAAATGCTGCTCAAACAGACAAAAACACCACACAAATCTAGCGAGCATTGTTTAGAGTAGTACTTTTCTCAACAAACTCGTGACTGCCTATGACGACATATTATCAAATTTACAGTAATTTAAAACACGGGTAGCTACGAGGCAAGCAAAAGCTGAGCTGCGGTCGCGTGACGGCAGTGAAGCGGGCAGAGAACTGTCACTATATGGAGGCTTCATGGCAGCGATATTTACCTCATATGTGCACAGAAAAAAATATTTAGTATGATCACCATAATACTGATTTGCAATGAAACTGTATATACATGTCAATTTTTTCCCGAGTGTTTTATTTTTTTTTTTTCGTGTCAGCGTGTCGGGTGTTGGTTGGTTTGACAAATTATGTCAATCCGTCCATCATGTGCTACTCAAGCGCCCAAAACAACGCACGCAGACACGGGAGATGTCGCAATATGTCTACATTTTTCTTAACAGACTAATGAGAGTAGAAAGGCGACATCGTAAAGAGCTAACAATTATTTCTCGTCAGCATTTGACGATCTGAGATGCGGGGACGACAGGGGAGCTGACCGGATTATTTTATTTATTAATACCAGTGCAACAAAACAATATGATCACCATAATACTGATTTGCAATGAAACTGTATATACATGTAATTTTTTTCCGAGTGTTTTTTTTTTTTTTCGTGTCAGGTGTTGGTTGGTTTGACAAATTATGTCAATCCGTCCATCATGTGCTACTCAAGCGCCCAAAAACAAAGCACGCGGACACGGGAGATGTCGCAATATGTCTACATTTTTCTTAACAGACTAATGAGAGTAGAAAGGCGACATCGTAAAGAGCAAACAATTATTTCTCGTCAGCATTTGACGATCTGAGATGCGGGGACGACAGGGGAGCTGACCGGATTATTTTATTTATTAATACCAGTGCAAAAATTCACCACGATCATCTTAATACTAAAAAACAAAAATACAACAGAGCGAGATGTAAATATGATGTGTTGGTCGTTCCATATTCAGAAATTAAACTTTCGATGTATTTTTATTTTCGTGACAGCAAACATGCTGTATATGTGATTGTATGTGTGATCAAGAACCTGCTAAAGAAAGTCCGTGCGCCCCCGCCCCCTACTCCCCTCACAAAAGGAAAATGTTTAACCGTGTCCTAAATCGAAATGCAAGCACGAGCCATGACTTTGAGCCCATAGAACTAGGACAGACGACGCGGAAGTTCTCCCTCGCTTTTGCAGCAGCAGGAGGGAGACGAGGCTGTCTGTGAAAGCAGAATGATACCGCCTGTCACTCATTTCTGAAACTACGACGAGTGGTCAATGTGGAAGAGAGGGAGGGACCAAGCAATGTCACTTCCCGTTCAGTTATACTGCGAAGCGGTCTTTGGTGATTCGTTCGGCAACGTCACTTCCCGTTCAGTAACCGAACGATTCGTTTGGGCGGGGAGGGAGATGAGGGGGGCGAACGATTCGTTGAACGATTTGTTTGAACGAATCTTTTTACTGAACGAACCGGAATGGATTCGTTTACTCAAGTGAACGACAAATCTCGTCACTAATTTGTGTCTTTATTATTCAATCAAAAAATAAGTTGCTTCAAACAAAAAATATACATTTTCAAACAAAAAAAAATTTCAATCAATAAAAGAAAAATTTCAATCAGAGAAAATATTTGCATTTGAACACTTAATTTTTAATTCAAAAAGTTTTCTTTGATTTTAGCAAGCCTTTTTGTTTTTGGGCGATATTATGGGAAGGACATTTGTGTCTAAATCATTCAATCCCCTAAAAAGTGGCTTCAATTCCTGAATAATATTTTCAAACAAAGAAAAAAATCATTTGAAAAATAAAATTGGCCTCCCCTATTTTATTTATTTATTTTTATTTTTTTAATAATATGCAAAGCAAATGACCGTCTAAGGTGCTAGTCACATGATCTGTTCGAAAAATAATTTTGACCCATTATAAAAATGTTTTTTTGTTCATTTCATTCATTTTTGTTCTTTGCTTTAATGCTTTTACAACTTTTATACATATATATATAGGAAAGTCGATTACATGCAATGACACTTTTTGGCCACCAGGTGGGGCCTGAGCCCCTTGGCCCCCCCTTAAACTCCGCTTATGGTTCTTGTGTTTTCCAATATGCCCAGAATGAATACAAAGAGCGACTATGGCTTGACAGACTAAGCTTATCTTCATTCTAGCCATAGCCGGTGTTCAAGGTCATAACTTGAGGTGTAATTTTCCTTTCCTTCATTTTCATAGGTATCATTTCACAGTAAGCATCCTTGGGTAACACCCTTTCAACAGTATAAATGTCCAGCCTCTATTGTACTTCTTTGTACTTCTGGGTGGTCACAGCTCCTGACTGAATCACATCATTTTGTACCCGAGAGCTCTTGTTCATAAAGCCTTCGAAGCAAAGCAATCCATGGTTGGGGTCATATTCATTTTATCTAATTGAGCTACCGAAGTAACACTTGTCTTGGAGTTTAAACTTGAGCTTCCCTGACAGATCCAAACAAAGAAAAATTAGGGGGAAAAAAAAGTTTAAAAGTTTAAATATATGAAAAAAAAAAACATCTCAATCACTCCTTGATGTCTGTGATTTCTGCATCGCGACCCTTGTTATATTATCGTGTTTCACCCATAAAATCCCCCCAAAATCCATCTGTGGCCATTCACATCTGTGTCTTGACACTCAATGATACATGCTACATGGAGTTTTTGGTCCGGAACGAGGTAAGTACGTGATAATATCTCGTTAAAACCGTGGCGTCTTTAATTCTGCTCTCGCGTGCTTTGGGTTTTGCTGTTGAATTTTTAAAAAAAATTTTAAATGCCCTCCTGTTCAAAATTTTTCCTCCCCCAGAAAACTGAGATTTTAAGCTTTCCAATGATGTATCACACATGCATTTAGGACAATTTTGAAATTTGGCCAAATTGGGGGTCTCAGAGCGGAACTTCAAGTCACCTGAGTGTTTTCCGCTTAATATTAGAGAGGCACATTCTGTAGATTATGCTTTGTAGAGTTATAACTCCAAAGTATTTTATCTATTTATTTTTACCGTTGAAATTTATACTGGGGCACGCGCCCCACTAAAATGTCTCGTGACAACCATGCTTTTCAAAGGATGCAAGAACCCTACTTAAAGGGATCCTCTATTTTTAAAACAAGTAATTCTTACAAGATAAATGTTAGTATGAGGTATAATGATTTGATATTAAAACCCCTCTTAATGTTTTTGTTTTAATAAAGTTTGTAAAATTATTTTAAGTGATAGGTCGCGATTCTTGTTACGTCGCAGTGCATGACATCACTGGTCCCGTTGGCGAAATTCCAGCGTGTCACTCGTTAGCTTTCCCAACATTTCGTCAGTTCTATCCTTCCTATTTGAACCAGATCTGAAAAGTGAAGAGCAGGACAGCACTATCGGTCGTTCACAAGACGAGCTTCAGGGAAAAATGCGTGCAGCAAATAACTGATAAGACAAAAGTTGGGCAAAACTGGTGATGTGAGAGAGTCCTGTTGAGAACTCCGGTTGGGAGCGAGAGTGCATGCTGTTGGGATTCGGGAACCCTGGTTTTATTAGCAGATATTCAAGGTAAGCATATTGCATTTTCAAACTTATCCCAATATAATTATGTAGATTTTTAGCATCCAGAGCTGTCGTGTGCTTTACATACAGTACAGGCCAAAGAGCACACCTTGTGTAATCCATGTCTTGTACATTGTAACGCGTAGTAGCTAGGATACGTGTATAAAAGTACCAAAAAGGGGAGAAGCTTTCACTTATGCACATTTATTCACAAAAAGTAATATTTCCACCTTGACCACTCTTCACTCGGGAGCTCAGCAGTACGCAAATACGCGTTCCCATTGTTGTAACATTGTTGTAAGGTCCACATCAGAGTCACTGTCGTCACTGTAGCGTGCCATAGTGCTTTAATTATTTAGTATGATTTGGGGAAAAGTCCCAAAAAGAATAGTCAACAAAAAGGATAGCAATACAAATCCAAATCCGCGTTTTTTACTCACTCGAATATCCAGGAATTAGACCGATCCCATTGCAATATCGCAGCCGCGGTCAGGCCGTCGATTCCACAAAATAGACTGATCCGAAAAACCGCTGAGGGACCGACGAATCAAAAAAATGGACAGATCCAAAACCATTATTGCAGACGCGATGGGACCGTCGGATCCAGAAAATAGATGGATCCCTTACTTGACTGAGAATCCAGGTAAAATGTTCGGGCGCCAGTTGTAACGCGTGGTGGGTAGGATACGTGCATATAGGGACTAAAAAGGGGAAGAAGCTTCCACTTATGTACATTTATTCACAAAAAATAATAATTCTACCTTGACCACTCACTTCACTCCCCTTGTTTCCATTTGACTGGAAATTGCATCCAAAAGCAGCACATCATGGCATTTTACTTCGTGACTTTAGGCAGCAATAACCAATTGTTGTACACGCTACACATTTGGAATCATCCCATTTACGTCATCACCGCGAGCCCGCAAAAGATGGCGCCAACTATTGGTCAAAATATGGACTAAATATTATAAAATATTGCCATTGAGTTAACATTTTATGTGTTTCTAACAACATATTTCATTACAAGAGAACAATTGTGGTTTATTAGAGCCTACATGTATTTAAGTTAGAGGATCACTTTAAGAATCAAATCAAATGGACTTTCTTGCTTGTTGATGTTTCACCTTTCATCCCAAAGACTTCAGTTCTAATTTGTTTGGTGTGGAGTGCCTCTATTCATGCCTCAGTGGGTGTGTTAATGCAGAAGTCAACAACTGAGTGTTGTTGTTGTCTTGGGCAGAGATGTCAGGAAATTGTTGTAGGCAGACAATGCTTAAAACCGTCTCTTCTGTCTGGAGACCTCTTTTCTATTTTGACACCGACGGCTTCTTTTCCACCTCTTTCAAACAAGCGGCCCTCCCTATACAGAATTTGGATGTTTTTACCCTCGGAGGATCGCCTCGTCTTCTTGAGATGTGAATGAATCACTGCTTAGTCTCTCCATTGTAGAGGTTGCTGCATTCCTCACTGGACTGCACTGCGTAGACAGCATTGCTGAGTTTGCTTCTCGGGATTTTGTCCTTGAGTTTAACCAGCTTTTCTTCTGTGGGTGTGGGTGGCTTTGACATGCACGTGTACGCCGTATTGTAAATGTAAACAATGTATTAGCTCACATGACATGAATTCCTTTTGAATTTAAGCGACGTCTCATTCATAATCCATAGGGTAAAAGACGACGCTTCTGTTATCAAAGCCCCGGTGAAAAAAAACAAATAAAAAAATAAAGGTACTTTATTGTAGTCCAAGTATATTCACAATTTTCGTAAAGTATTTAAAATGTACTTTAAAGGGAACCTTGGATAAAAAGACATGTAGTTCTTAAAAGATAAATGTTAGTACGAGTTATATTAAAACCCATCATAATGTTTTTGTTTTAATTAGGGCTGTCAAATGATTAAAATTTTTAATCGAGTTAATTACAGCTTAAAAATTAATTAGTCGTAATTAATCGCAGTTCAAACCATCTATAAAATATGCCATATTTTTCTGTAAATTATTGTTGGAATGGAAAGATAAGACACAAGACGGATATATACATTCAACATACGGTACATAAGTACTGTATTTGTTTATTATAACAATAAATCAACAAGATGGCATTAACATTATTAACATTTTCTTAAAGCGATCCATGGATACAGAGACTTGTAGTTCTTAAATGATAAATGTTAGTACAAGTTACAGAAATTTTATATTAAAACCCCTCTTAATGTTTTCGTTTTATTATAATTTGTAAAATTTTCAATCAAAAAATAAACTAGTAGCTCGCCATTGTTGATGTCAATAATTACACCATGCTCACTCGTTACAGCACTCCTGTAACGAGTCACATGACATTTTGGAGGGAAAATGGCAAGCAGTACTCAATTTGGACATTTATGGATGTGGTTTCTAAGGGGTGTAATCACTTTTGTTGCCAGGGGTTTAGATATTAATGGCTATATTTTGAGTTATTTTGAGGGGGAAAATAAATGAACTCTATTATATTAGCTGCACACAGACAACTTTTCATTGTGTCAAAGTGTCATTTTGTCAGTGTTGTCCCATGAAAAGATATAAATATCTGCAGAAATGCGTGGGATTTAGTCACTTTTGTGACACACTGTATCTTCATTTATTTGGCTTGCAATGAAAAAACACGAAAGAATGAAAAAAATATATATAATCATTATTATTTTACAAAAAAACTCCAAAAATGGGTCAGACAAAAGTATTGGTACCCTGGGCTTAATACTTCGTAGCACAACCTTTAGACGAAATAACTGCGAACAACCGCTTCGGTAATCCATCAATGACTTTTTTTTACGGTGCTCTGCTGGAATTTTAGACCATTCTTCTTTGGCCAACTGCTCCAGGTCTATGAGATTTGAAGGGTGCTATTTTCAGTTCTCTCACAGGTGTTCTATGGGATTCAGTTCTGGACTCATTGCTGGCCACTTTAGAAGTCTCCAATGCTTTCTCTCAAACCATTTTCTAGTGCTTTTGGGTCATTGTCCTGCTGGAAGACCCATGACCCCTGAGGAAGACCCAGCTTTCTCATACGGGGGCCTTACATTATGCTGCAAAATTTCTTGGTAGTCTTCAGACTTCATAATGCCATGCACACGGTCAAGCAGTCCAGTGCCAGAGGTAGCAAAGCAACCCCAAAACATCAGAGAACCTCTGCCATGTTTGAGTGTGGCGACCGTGTTCTTTTCTTTGAAGGCCTTGTTTTTTCCCCTGTAAACTCTAAGTTGATATATTTTCCCAAAAAAGCTCTACTTTTGTGTCATATGACCAGAGAACATTCTTCCAAACCGCTTTTGGCTATTTCAGGTAAGTTTTGGCAAATTCCAGCCTGGCTTTTTTGTCTCCGGGCCAGAAGTGGGCTCTTCCTGGGTGTCCTACCATGGAGTCCCTTTTCATTCAGATGCCAACGGATATTACGGGTTGACACTATTGCACTCTCGGACTAAAGGACAGCTTGAACTTGTTTGGATGTTAGTCGAGGTTCTTTAACCACCATCCGAACAATCTTTCGATGGAATCTCACGTCAATTTTTCCTTTACGTCCACATCTAGGGAGGTTAGCCACAGTGCCATGGGCTTTACGCTTATCGATGACACTGCGCACGGTAGACACAGGAACATTCATGTCTTTGGAGATGGACTTGTAGCCTTGAGATAGCCCATGCTTCCTCACAATTTTCTTCTTAAGTCCTCAAACTATCCTTTGGTCTTCTTTCTTTTCTCCGTGTTCAATGTGGTACACACAAAGACACAGGACAGAGGTTGAGACAACTTTAATCCATATTAACTGGCTGCAAGTGTGATTTAGCTATTGCCACTACCTGTTATGTGCCACAGGTAAGTCACAGGTGCTGTTAATTACACAAATTAGAGAAGCATCACATGCCTTTTCAAAGGGTGAATAGGTGATTCTGAACAGGTGAGTTTTGAGTTTGGGTTGTAAAAGGGGGAGTGACTCGATGCTGAATGCTTCAGTTACACATTAGGAATTGGGATGCCAAGGTATGTGAGCAAATACCGCGAATGATCGCTGTCAGCCTCTCCCAGTCCAAATGGATTGGACGTCTATCGAGTGTCAAACGAATTCAATTCACAGCAGAAGGATGAAAAAAGACACAGCAGCCCGATTATAGACATTTATCATCGTCAATGGCACTGAAATACAGTAACTGATCGGTCGTCCTATAGACTACGAAGTTAGTTGTCATGAGTATGAGCTCCTCTTTTACCTAATCACACTAATGCAACACGACAGTATCTGTATCGCATCATCATGCTGAGCTCCATGCAATTATTCCTTTGGGATAATGCATTTATATTCATAATCCAATTAAAATGGACTCTAAAAATGTTGATCCCCTGCTAGAAATACAAGTTGGCTCATTTGGGGATTATTTATGATTGTAAATGTTTGGAAAATGAGTGAATGCGCCGCTTTTATACTCTGACATTGCCAGCGCACTACATAAGCAAATGAAACAAAGCGCATTAGGCTCCCAAGTGGTCAAAGGGCATCGCAACAGGTCGTTTTTTTTTTTGTTTTTTTTTGTAATAGTCGTCAAATGCCATGCTATTCTTTTGACAAAAAACAAGTAATTAAAAATTTCACAACTAAAATGTTTTTTTCATTTTGTGTGCAATAAGTTAAGTGTAAAACAAACTTTGTCAACAATACAACTAATTAAGTTGATATTGAACTTAATATTTATTTTAAAAAAAACATTAATATACAATACAAATACACTGCAATCATTAGTGAATAATACTCAATCTCAAATGGTTAAATCAACACTTAAATACTAGTTCAGGAGTGGGCAAACTATTCTACAATGGGCCTCAATGGGTGCGGAGTTTTGTTGTAACCCATCAAGAGGACACCTTTTGACCAATCTGGTATCTTACAAGTGCAATCAGTTGATTTCAGTCAGGTGCTCTCACTGTGCTGGATCAGTTTTAACAAAGACCAGGACTCACTGCGGCCTTTGTGGACTAGTTTACACAAAACTGGTTTAGATGCATACAGGAGGAAGGTACTAAACAGTGTTCTCCAAACTATTCCACATAGGGCTGCAGTGGTTGCAGGATTTCATTCCAACAAGACCACACCTTTTAACCAATCTGGTGTTTTATAAGTGTAATCAGTTGATTGCAGTCAGGTGCTGCTTGTTTTAGTAGAAACCACATCGGTTAAAAGGTCTGTGCTTGATCAGTATGAACAAAAACCAAGACCCACAGCGACCCTTGAGGACCGGTTTGGAGACCCCTGACCAATTTTAGCGGCGCCGGTGGACAAAAACGGTAGTGTTTTGCCTAAAGGAAGACTGCGTTTCCCATGAGGACCTGCGCACACCCAAACAGTGTTGTAAAATCATCAATGAATGAAAACTCTATCTCCCAGTCACCTTCAGATGGATTAAACAACACTTCTGCTTCCAGCGGCGATGTAAAGGACGAATAGTAATAAGGTAATGAATCCAGTTGTGGCTAAACCAGGGGTCAGCAACCCAAAATTTTGAAAGAGCCATACTGAAGCAGAAAACAAATATGTTTGGAGCCAAAAAAAATTGAAAGCCCTATATAAGCCTTATAATGAAAGCAACACATTGTGTATGTATCTATTGTGTATTACCTATATTACTCTAGTATCAAAATGACTAAGTTGGCTACAAATACATAATGAGCCTTTATGATTATATATATATATATATATATATATACAGTACAGTGCCTTGCAAAAGTATTCGGCCCCCTTGAAACTTGCAACCTTTCGCCACATTTCAGGCTTCAAACATAAAGATATAAAATTTTAATTTTTTGTCAAGAATTAACAACAAGTGGGACACAATCGTGAAGTGGAACAAAATTTATTGGATAATTTAAACTTTTTTAACAAATACAAAACTGAAAAGTGGGGCGTGCAATATTATTCGGCCCCCTTGCGTTAATACTTTGTAGCGCCACCTTTTGCTCCAATTACAGCTGCAAGTCGCTTGGGGTATGTTTCTATCAGTTTTGCACATCGAGAGACTGACATTCTTGCCCATTCTTCCTCGCAAAACAGCTCGAGCTCAGTGAGGTTTGATGGAGAGTGTTTGTGAACAGCAGTCTTCAGCTCTTTCCACAGATTCTCCATTGGATTCAGGTCTGGACTTTGACTTGGCCATTCTAACACCTGGTTACGTTTATTTTTGAACCATTCCATTGTAGATTTGGCTTTATGTTTTGGATCATTGTCCTGTTGGAAGATAAATCTCCGTCCCAGTCTCAGGTTTTGTGCAGATACTAACAGGTTCTTCCAGAATGTTCCTGTATTTGGCTGCATCCATCTTCCCGTCGATTTTAACCATCTTCCCTGTCCCTGCTGAAGAAAAGCAGGCCCAAACCATGATGCTGCCACCACCATGTTTGACAGTGGGGATGGTGTGTTCAGGGTGATGAGCTGTGTTGCTTTTACGCCAAACATATCGTTTTGCATTGTGGCCAAAAAGTTCAATTTTGGTTTCATCTGACCAGAGCACCTTCTTCCACATGTTTGGTGTGTCTCCCAGGTGGCTTGTGGCAAACTTTAAACGAGATTTTTTATGGATATCTTTGAGAAATGGCTTTCTTCTTGCCACTCTTCCATAAAGGCCAGATTTGTGCAGTGTACGACTGATTGTTGTCCTATGGACAGACTCTCCCACCTCAGCTGTAGATCTCTGCAGTTCATCCAGAGTGATCATGGGCCTCTTGGCTGCATCTCTGATCAGTTTTCTCCTTGTTTGAGAAGAAAGTTTGGAAGGACGGCCGGGTCTTGGTAGATTTGCAGTGGTCTGATGCTCCTTCCATTTCAATATGATGGCTTGCACAGTGCTCCTTGAGATGTTTCAAGCTTGGGAAATCTTTTTGTATCCAAATCCGGCTTTAAACTTCTCCACAACAGTATCTCGGACCTGCCTGGTGTGTTCCTTGGTTTTCATAATGCTCTCTGCACTCTAAACAGAACCCTGAGACTATCACAGAGCAGGTGCATTTATACGGAGACTTGATTACACACAGGTGGATTCGATTTATCATCATCGGTCATTTAGGACAACATTGGATCATTCAGAGATCCTCACTGAACTTCTGGAGTGAGTTTGCTGCACTGAAAGCAAAGGGGCCGAATAATATTGCACACCCAACTTTTCAGTTTTTTATTTGTTAAAAAAGTTTAAATTATCCAATAAATGTTGTTCCACTTCACCATTGTGTCCCACTTGTTGTTGATTCTTGACAAAAACAATTAAATTTCATATCTTTATGTTTGAAGCCTGAAATGTGGCGAAAGGTTGCAAGATTCAAGGGGGCCGAATACTTTTGCAAGGCACTGTATATTAGGCTAGTATCAAAAGGACTAAGTTGGCTACAAATACATAATGAGCCTTTATGATTTTACGAAAAAGTCAAGGTTCGCAGTGAGTCAGCAACAGGCACACTTTTGCTTAATAGACAATGTTTATTGATTAGAAATTGCAAATAAATGAATAAATGAAGTTTTATTGATTACAATCCCACAAAGGCAAGCAAAAACAAGCATAACACGGAATAACCACAGCGCTAGGTCTGGATAGTCAGAAACCCCCACGATGCAGTTAAAAACACACAAACACAAGTAACAATGGCGATGGATATGTCCGTTGTCGAAGCTAAAATATCCCCACACCAAAGTACAACGAGTTCCCTGATAATGAATCAAGCTCTTACCTGTCGACAATGAGCGGAGAGCCAAAAATACGCTCCTGGTTTGAGCCTTCAAGGAACCACGCCAAGCGATCTACGCGTTAAAATCCATGGCTGACTCTGGCGTGGCCCAGAAATGCCCGCTCTTTATTGGCATATGTCACGTGGGAACAGAGGTGGCCTGCCCCTGCCCCCAGGAGACACACTGCCTGCCCAAACATGGTAATTTTAACATGTTTTGCTCAACCTCTTAAGGAGATGAGTCTCGTGTCCAAATACGATTGGTTCACTCGTTGCACTTTTGAGCAGCATCATATATCTCAGTTACTATAGCAATGAGCTAAAACTCGCGTCAGAGTGGCGAGCATAACCTGATAAGAAGTTATCAGTCCAAAAGAATGTGTGCACCTAGAGCACACAGTTAGTTACTCTTCTCAAAGGCAGTTATGGCGAAGTTAGAAGCAGTTATGACGTAGTTATGTTTATATGTGTGTAGTTATACATATATGGATCAATTCGGGTCACAAAAAAGGTCACAAGATCACAAGATTACAGGTGTTTTTTTCCCATTCAATTACTGTAATTTCCGCACTATAAGGCGCACCTGAAAGCCTCACCAAAAACTGACAGTGCGCCTTATAATCCGATTTGCCTTATATATTTGGATTAATATTTGTTAATCATAGCATGACATTCCATTTAGCTCAGTTCCAACTTGCGTAACCTGCTTAACGCAACGCCAACCACTACTACGACTACTGCTACTACTACTACTACTGTGCCTTATAATGCAATGCTTCCTATACATGAAAACGGTTCTAAAATACAGCATTGATTAAAAGTTGGTTTTATACTCTAATGCATGTTATAGTGCGGAAAATGTGTATTTCCCCTGCAATTTAAAGTCATTACAAAATAATGAAATAGAAGAACGTTTGTGTCATGTTTGTCCATGTTAAACCATATTAAAACGAAAAATATATTTCCATGCCCCATCTTTTGCCATTTTCAAACATTTTTCAAAACGCTCCTGGGAGCATTTAGGGCAGCGCTAAAGAGCCGCATGCGCTCTAGAGCCGCGGGTTGCTGACCCCCGGGCTAAATAATAGCATATAAAGGTTAAACACCTTGTGGCTTAGTGTGCCTAACCCACCCACCTCACCCGAACTCCTCAGCGCTGACAAGGTCGGTTGACGGGGAAGGCAATGTTTATTCTGTATATCGTGGTAGCCACCCTTTTTTCGCTCCTCAGAGAAAACTTTTTGCCTTTTTTGTTGCTCTGCCAACTTTGCAGAATTCATGTGAAACCATTCGCACTGACTTCCGTCTTTATAATGAATGGGGAAAGGGGCGAGTGATGTATGCTGTAAAGCAGTCAGCACATTTGTAGTTTTTTTGTATGGCAGGGTTCCTCCCACCCTCCTCAAAGTTACCGTAATTTTCAGACTATATGTCGCACCTGACTATAAGCTGCCACCCACCAAATTTGACATGAAAATGGCATTTATTCATAGATTAGCCGCACTGGGCTACAAGCTGCAGCGGCCCTCACTGTATTATGGGATATTTACACCAAAAGATATTAACCTGTAACACTTTATTTGACAGCGGCATCATTGGACTGTCATAAGACCAAATGAACCACCATGAAGCTTTGAACCAATTGGCTTCATTGCTTCAAGAAGCTTCATTTGGCTAACACTGCTCCCTTGGGGTAGACAGTCAACCTCTGCTGCCACCTGCTGTCAACACTGTTGTCGTCCAACATGCCTCCTAGCATGCATTGCAGCTCTACAGATGTAAATAACAATCAAAATTCATGTTCTGTGCTAATTATTTCTTCAGCTACTCTTCTAGTTGTTTCATTAATTGCTAGTTATGGTATTTGGTAACACGTTATAGGACAGTGGCGCCATAAGACTGTCATAATTATGACATGATACTGTCATGAGCATTAATGAATGTTTATGACAGATGTCATTATGGGTCACTTTTGAATGGATGTAAAAGTTCCAAGCTGGACATAAATGGAGTTTGTGACATAATTTGCCAGGTGATACCACATGACATCTGTCATAAGCACTCATTAATGCCCATGATAGTGTCATGTCCCTATTATGATGGTCTTATAGCAGTCTTTATTACGCTACTGTCAAAAAAAATGTTACCTATTACCCAAATAAATCAACGTTTAAGCCGCACTGGACTAAGAGCCACAGGATTCAAAATGAGGGGAAAAAGTGCCGTTTTATAATCCGAAAATTACGGTAATTAGTGCCGGTGAAAGCAATAAAGACCCCCTCAAGATATAAAAGAGGTTTAATTCAACTAGTTGCAGGCATGAAAATGGGTCAGGGGTAAAAAAGGTGTGGAGGAAATATGTTCCGGTACACTTTACAACTATGGCTGTCCCAAACGTCGTTTAGTCAGCCGACTATTTTTACGATTAGTCAACTAATCTAATAATTTTTCTCCCCCTTTTTTTTTTTTTTTTTTAAACTAATTTACCAATGAAATTTTTGATGACACTTATTAATTCACAAAAACATTTTGGAACACTTAAATTCTTTATTAAGGTACAAATAAACACGTAAATAACAATAAATCCCAAATAGGTCAAATGGTGATAGCATTAACTAGTGCAAATGAATGGAATGTAAACAGATTCAGAACACTGACTTGGCCTTTCCAACATGATTCAAAACAATTTTTAAAACATATCTAGCATTAATATAATAGTATACTGCTATATATAACAGTAATATAATAAATATTCATTGACGATCAGATTTTTCATAAAGGATGTCATTTTAAAGCTACTCTTAGTGTAGAATCTGAATTCTGAAGTATGTGGGATTAACTCCAGGAATCGTTATTTTTATGATGAACATGACGTGCTGTTATTTTGAAATGTTCACCGGAAGTACGTTCGCTAAAACGCTTACAGGAAGCTATACACTGCTGACTGTATGACTTTGAATAAATGTTTTGTTTGAACTTACGTAACTATACTACAGTATACATTACTGTATACAGTATAAAACTGTTTAGTATGAAGAGCTTGCTAAGAGTTTGCCTGCTGTACTGATTAAATGTAAGCTAAAAGTGGAGCAATTACTAGCTAGCAAACAATTAAAATATTTCATTATGGAGTTGGCTTAGCCCAGTGCTTCTCAATTATTTTGTGTTACCCCCCCCCGGAAGACGTCAACGTTTCGCGCCCCCCACAACTCTCTGCCGCCACTGTAAATTGTATCAATTGCCTATACATTATTAATACAAGTATAAATCTGCATTATATTGTGTCCTTTTTAATATTTAAGAAACAATAGTGAAATATAAATTTTGATGAAATCAATCAATAAATAATAATACATTCAAATAACCATTTAACCGTAAAAACTAAAATGTCATTGGACAGTGGGACAGTTTTTATTTTTGCTATTTTGCACTGAGCAACTTGGTATGCCACCTTATTTGATGCTAACAGTGTTTGCTGGTTTACCGATGTCACACTGCGAAAGAAAGCCGGGCGATTGTTGGCAATATTCAGCACAGCTTGGCTGAAAAAAAAAAAATCAAGTGGCTTATCAATCTGAGTGGGGTCTAATGTTTATAAGTGACATCTTAATTGATATGGCTTCCTGCTGTCTGTTGCAAACATTTTTAGACACAGACTGGTCTTTTCTCATCTCCCACTGTATTAAAAGTCAAAGCCAAACGCTATATACGTCATATTTCCTCGTCCAAGCTCGTCATGTCTCCAGTGCTCTTTGCTGTGTGCTCTTGTTTTGTTCAAAAATACTGCGCACACTTATTATTCTAGTAAGGCATAAAAGTATGTTCCCCAAGGTCACATGCGCCACCCATGACAATGCTCTGCGCCCCCTTAGGGGGGCCCGCCCCACTATTTAAGAAGTACTGGCTTAGTCCCATCTGGAAACTGAATCGAGGTCCCTTGTTAACAAACTGAATTCAACTGATGACAAACTGGATTCAAGCCGATTTTAGAAAATGAAAATTTCCACACCAACTTTCAACATCTGTAGGATACCAAAAAATGCCGTAATTATTTGGAATTCATGTTTTTGAATAGGTGAATGTGGCTCATTGAGGCGGGGAAAATCCCGTATGTCTTATGAAGTGAGCTGGGACCTTGCTTTGGAGCTTTGTAATATACATTGGGAGGTTCCAGATGGGGCTGGAGAGGGCTAAGATAACAGGTTAATCTTCAGCACTACACTGACACAGGACACACACCTTCCTTTGTGAAGTACTTTGTCACATCCTGTTGGCCTTTTCTACACCTCTCCTGTTTTGCGGTCTTTTCTTTCCTCTTTTGATAACCCGATTTTTGTTTTGAAAACATTTCTGCAGTACCGCGCGCTCCGAGTCATTGACTGGTGTAAATGCACACCACTGCTCCCGGTCTGATCGAAGGAAGGGCGGACAAAACCATTTAATGAAAATACGTGGGTTGGGTGGGTGACTGGCAATATACAGTGGGGCAAATAAGTATTTAGTCAACCACTAATTGTGCAAGTTCTCCCACTTGAAAATATTAGAGAGGCCTGCTATTGTCAACATGGGTAAACCTCAACCATGAGAGACAGAAAATCACATTGTTTTATTTTTAAAGAATTTATTTGCAAATCATGGTGGAAAATAAGTATTTGGTGAATACCAAAAGTTCATCACAATATTTTGTTATGTACCCTTTGTTGGCAATAACGGAGGCCAAACGTTTTCTGTAACTCTTCACAAGCTTTTCACACACAGTTGCTGGTATTTTGGCCCATTCCTCCATGCAGATCTCCTCTAGAGCAGTGTTGTTTTGGGGCTGTCATTGGGAAACACGGACTTTCAACTCCCTCCACAGATTTTCTATGGGGTTGAGATCTGGAGACCTGCTAGGCCACTCCAGGACCTTGAAATGCTTCTTACGAAGCCACTCCATTGTTGCCCTGGCTGTGTGTTTGGGATCATTGTCATGCTGAAAGAACCAGCCACGTCTCATCTTCAATGCCCTTGATGATGGAAGGAGATTTTCACTCAAAATCTCTCGATACATGGCCCCATTCATTCTCCTGGTCCCTTTGCAGGAAAACAGCCCCAAGGCATGATGTTTCCACCCGGATGCTTCACAGTGGGTATGGTGTTCTTTCTTCTTCTTTCTCCTCCAAACACGAGAACCTGTTTCTACCAAAAACGTTCTATTTTGGTTTCATCTGACCATAACACATTCTCCCAGTCCTTTTCTGGATCATCCAAATGCTGTCTAGCGAACCGCAGACGGGAGTGGACGTGTACTGGCTTCAGCAGGGAGACACGTCTGGCAGTACAGGATTTGAGTCCCTGGCGGTGTATTGTGTTACTGATAGTAGCCTTTGTTACTGTTGTCCCTGCTCTCTGGAGGTCATTCACTAGGTGGTTCTGGGATTTTTGCTCACTGTTCTTGTTATCATTTTGACGCCACGAGGCGAGATCTTGCATAGAGCCCCAGATCGAGGGAGATTATCAGTGGTCTTGTATGTCTTCCATTTTCTAATAATTGCTCCCACAGTTGATTTCTTTACACCAAGCGTTGTACCTATTGCAGATTCAGTCTTCCCAGCCTGTTGCAGGTCTACAATTTTGTCTCTGGTGTCCTTCGACAGTTTTTTGGTCTTGGCCATACTGGAGTTTGGAGTTTGACTGACTGAGCTTGTGGACAGGTGTCTTTTATACCGATAATGAGTTAAAACATGTGCCATTAATACAGGTAACGAGTGGCGCCTCGTTAGACCTCGTTAGAAGAAGTTAGACCTCTTTGACAGCCAGAAATCTTGCTTGTTTGTAGGTGACCAAATACTTATTTTCCACTCTAATTTGAAAATAAATTAAATCAAACAATGTGGTTTTCAAACGATTACCTTATGTTCTAATTTTCTTTGTGAGCCCCATCAGGGCATGGACCCTTAGAATCAATATCACTTTTCACCCCTATACGGCGCCCCTGATATAATGCAAATAAGGTTGCTTAAAAGTTGGTGGGGACAATTAGAGCATCCGTCCTTATGCAAACCTACGCCCTTGCTATGAAATAACTTAAAGAATAAATTATCACCTCACTTTTATTGATTAAATTCTATAAGTTGTTTTTATCGTGCAGACACTGTGTGTGCGTGTGATTGTGGAGGACAATGTGTGACATTGATGTTGACTAATAGGTGACTGATGATATTCTCAGACAGGCTTTTTTTTTTTTTTTTTTTTTGCTTTCTTAACACACGTGAAGGAAACATGGCATTTCAGGTTGTTAGAACTTCTTCAGATGGAGTTGAGCAAAATCAGTGTGTGGTCCTCCCCGATTGGAATACAAATAAACAGCTAATAGAAATCTTTGCCCATCTTGCTCCCTTTTGTCTCTCTTCCTCGCGTATCCGTCTCTGCAAAGCATCTGAGGAGGGAACACGTCACGCACACATGCGCATACTGGCTGACGCATCGTTTGAGACTCGTTTTTTTGCGGAGAGCTCCAGCTCGCCCGTGGCGGATTAATTACTTTTACCGCATTCAACAGTGTATGTTCTAAACATACAGGCTGCCGGGTTCTTCCTTAAATAATCGGGGCTGGAATTCAAGCACACGAGTGGAGTCATCACGACCCCCGAACGTGTCATCGCGCCACCGCTGCGCAGACTTGGACACTTTTGCAGCGGTGCTGCAAACCGGAGGAGTGAGACAAACGCGCTGAATTGGCGCAACTTTTTTTTTTTTTTGCGCAATCGAAAATTCGGGGGAGATTTCTAATCTGACAATACGCACGGATTGATTTTGCGCTTTTTTTGGGGTGTTATCGGCGGCTCAGCGGAGGATATCCCGTCTTTCTCTTTTATTTTTGGAGGAGTGTGATCCGCTTCCACTCGACGCGAGGCGAGACGCAGCCGAGAGATGTGACGGGGGGGAATGCGGGTGTTTTCCAGCCAAGCCTCAGCACCAGGGGAGAGCGGACAGCTCCCTCCGCTGCTGCGACGCGCCAGCCACAGAAGGATTTCTTCCTTAAATTTCCGCCAAGGTCAGTCGTTTCATCTCTAAAGAAGATGCGCGGGACTTTTTCCTCCCTCTTTTTAGCCCAAACGACCCTCCGAAGCTGCGAGGACGACTGCGATGCGTTCTAAAGAGACCGCCTTTATCCGAGCGCGACTGATTTCAACAGCTCCTATGTCTTGAAAACCGGGGATGTCTCGTCCGCGTTGAAAAATGCTGCTTTGGGTTGTCCTGCTGAACGCGGCTCTTTGTGTTGCCAGCGGGAACGTGACGAGAGACGTGTGTAAAGAGCAGATATGCTCGTGCACGGAGGTCGAGGGAGACGTGCATATCGGCTGCGAAAAACGGAGCTTCACCACGCTGCAGCACCTGACGGGGCCCAGCTCGCATTTTTACCACTTGCTGCTGCACGGCAACTCTCTGTCCAGGCTCTTCCCCAACGAGTTCGCCAACTTTTACAACGCCGTCAGCTTGCATCTGGAGAACAACGGGTTGCACGATATTGTGCCGGGCGCATTTTTGGGGCTGCAGCTGGTGAAAAGACTGCACATTAACAATAATAAGATACGCTCTTTTAGGAAGAGTACGTTTCTAGGCTTGGATGACTTGGAGTATCTCCAAGCTGATTTTAATCTATTGAGGGACATTGACCCGGCCGTGTTCAGGGACCTTAATAAACTTGAAGTGTTGATACTTAACGACAACCTCATCAGCGCTCTGCCCGTGAACGTGTTCCAACACGTGCCCATTACGCATCTCGACTTGAGAGGGAACAGAATCAAGACGTTGCCTTATGAAGGGATTCTGGAGCAGATCCCGGGCATCGTGGAGGTTCTGCTGGAAGACAACCCGTGGGACTGTAACTGTGATTTGGTTAGTCTGAAAGAATGGTTGGAGAATATTCCGCCCAACGCGCTCATCGGGAGGGTGGTCTGCGAGGCGCCCACCAGGCTGCAAGGCGGCGACCTGAACGAGACGTCGGAGGCCGAGCTGTGTCCTTCGCTCGGAGCAGACACCAGCTTGGCCGCCCCTCCCACGCAGGATGAAATGTCCGGTCCCGGTCCGACGCCTCACAAGCCCAGCGCGGACGCCGGCGGGCCTCCGACACCTGGTCACGGAGCCAAGAGCCGCTCCAAGTCCCGTGAGAATTGGCAGCTGAAGACCAAACCCACACCGGGCGCCAACAAGGAGCCGCTCCCCAACGCCACCTGCCCGCAGCCATGCAGCTGCAAGCTGGTCGGCTCCAGACAAGGCTTGGGGGTCAACTGCGAGGGCAAGAAGATCGAGAGCTTGTCCAACTTGAAACCCAGGCCGCTGGGAGCCCACGAGCTGAACATGCGAGACAACAACATCCACGCGGTGAAGAAGAACCAGCTGCTCAGCTACGCCAGCCTCAACCTGCTCGATCTCGGCGGGAACAACATCAAAGTCATCGACAACGGGACGTTCCAGAACCAGACTGAGCTGAGGTGGCTGTACATGGATAAGAATTACCTGGATACGCTCACCGCGGAGATGTTCGCCGGCCTGCTCAACCTGGAATACCTCAGTTTGGAATATAACGACATCCAGCTGATCGTTGCGGGCGCCTTCAGCCCCATGCCCAACCTGAGGGTTCTCTTCCTCAACAACAACTTGCTCAAATCCTTACCCGTGGATGCGTTCCTTGGGATTTCTTTATCCAAAATTAGCCTGCATAATAATTACTTCTCCTATCTCCCCGTTGCGGGCGTGCTGGACCAGCTCAACTCTATCATCCAGATCGATTTGCACGGGAATCCATGGGATTGCTCCTGCAATATCGTTCCCTTCAAACAGTGGACCGAGAGACTCGGCGCCGACGTCATCGTGAGCGATCTCAAGTGCGAGTCGCCGGAAGAGTTCTGGAAACGCGACTTCCGCCACGTGCGGAACGACCTCATGTGTTCCAGACTCTACGAACGGATCCCTCCGCCCACCTCCTTGTCCAAAAACAGCACTTTCACGCTCGACTCGGGCACGCGCTCGAACTCTTACGTGGAGCCCAACCGGGTGTCCATTTCGGTGCTGGTCCCCGGCTTGCTGCTGGTCTTCGTCACCTCGGCGTTCACCGTGGTGGGCATGCTGGTCTTCATATTGCGCAACCGCAAGCGCTCCAAGCGGCGCGACGGCAACTCCTCGGCTTCCGAGATCAACTCCCTGCAAACGGTTTGCGACTCGTCGTACTGGCACAGCGGGCACTACAACGCCGACGCGGGCGCGCACCGGGGGTTTGACTGTACCACGCACCTTTCCGCGACTAACGACGCGTAAAAAAGCAGGAGAACCGGACTGGATTTACACAGACTGGTGCGCTTACGCAACCCGAACGACATGTTTGACCCTACTGGCTGCACAGGGGCCCAAAACATTGTAAATTCTGTACATGACAATCCATCCCTATAACAGTAATCCTGTGCTTTTAGCTGAAATCAGATCTGAAGGCGTAAACGACGTGCGCGCGAGGGGACGGTGCACGAGCGCATGAATGTACATGTAAATAGTCGGGCCGATGTATCATATGCATGACGATATTCCTGCATGGTTTCAACACACGCTCACATAGCGCGCGGCTGAGGAACCATGACCAACGTTTAGGAAGCCGACCCAACCTTCATGCTCATCAATATGACAACAACTACAGTGGAGCAAATAAGTATTTAGTCAACCACTAATTGTGTAAGTTCTCCCACTTGAAAATATTAAAGAGGCCTGTAATTGTCAACATGGATAAACCTCAACCACGAGAGACAGATCGTGGGAAAAAAAAACAGAAAATCACATTGTTTGATTTTTAAAGAATTTATTTGCAAATCATGGTGGGAAATAAGTATTTGGTCAATACCAAAAGTTCATCTAAATACTTTGTTATGTACCAAACGTTTTCTGTAACTCTTCACAAGCTTTTCACACACTGTTGCTAGTATTTTGGCCCATTCCTCCATGCAGATCTCCTCTAGAGCAGTGTTGTTTTGGTGCTGTTGTTGGGCAACACGGACTTTCAACTCCCTCCGCAGATTTTCTATGGGGTTGAGATCTGGAGACTGGCTAGGCCACTCCAGGACCTTGAAATGTTTCTCACGAAGCCACTCCTTTGTTGCCCTGGCTGTGTGTTTGGGATCATTGCCATGCTGAAATACCCAGCCACGTCTCATCTTCAATGCCCCTGCTAATGCCCCTGATTTTCACTCAAAATCTCTCGATACATGGCCCCATTCATTCTTTCCTTGAAACAGATCAGTCGCCCTTTGCCGAAAAACAGCCCCAAAGCATGATGTTTCCACCCTCCATGCTTCACTGTGGGTATGGTGTTCTTCGGATGCAATTCAGTATTGTTTGTCCTCCAAACACGAGAACCTGTGTTTCTACCAAAAAGTTCTATTTTGGTTTTATCTGACCATAACACATTCTCCCAGTCCTCTTCTGGATCATTCAAATGCTCTCTAGCGAACCGCAGACGAGCCTGGACTAGGGCTGTCAAACGATTCAAATTTTTGATCGAGTTAATTACAGCTTAAAAATGGATTAATCATAATTAATCGCAATTCAAATCATCTATAAAATATGCCATATTTTTCCTGTAAATTATTGTTGGAATGGAAACAAAAGACAGAAGATGGACATATACATTCAACATACTGTACATAAGTACTGTATTTATCTATTATAACAATAAATCAACAAGATGGCATTAACATTATTAACATTCTGTTAAAGCGGTCCATGGATAGAAAGACTTGCAGTTCTTAAAAGATAAATGTTAATACAAGTTATAGAAATTTTATATTAAAACCCCTCTTCATGTTTTCGTTTTAATAAAATTTATAAAATTTTCAATCAAAAAATACTAGTAGCTCGCCATTGTTGATGTCAATAATTACACAATGCTCATGGGTGCTTAAGCTGATAAAATCAGTCGCACCCAAGCGCTAGTAGAGGGCGACAAAACTCCAAAAAACACTGGTAGCAAGTTGGCATTGCACTGTGGTGTCATTTTAATCTGTTTGAGCCAGTGGCGTCTCCAGAAATGTTTCATAGGGGTGGCCAGATGGGGCCACTTAAAATCTTGGGGTGGCACACCAAAACTAAAAGCCATAATTTCAAGTTTTCATTATATTAATTCAGTAAAAAGGTCAGGGGAAAACTATAGCAACAAGTTAAGGACACGGCCACTGATATACTTTGGTGTATTGTGTAATATTTGATGTTACTAATGATTTAATGTGCATCGTCCATAACTGTCCAGTCAACATTTTGAGTTCCCTACAATTCTGTTTTTTTGTGTCATGTTTATATTAGGCATAAAGTGTACATTTACCAAAAGAAAATAATTACTGGGGAAAAGCAGGTGCAAATAAAAGCAAGTACAGAAGCAATCATATCTTAACTGGGTATTTCCTAACATAATGTTAATGTGACAAAAAAAATAATTGTTACTGAATGAACAAAACATAAAAAGTACTTCCCAACAGGGATACGATATACTGGCTAGCGGGGTGGCCAGTGGGGTGGCCAGCAAATTTATAGGGGTGGCCGTGGCCACCCCTGGCCACCCCCTGGTGGCGCCATTGGTTTGAGCGGGGCATGTGCGTTGATTGCGTCAAATATTTTAACGTGATTAATTTAAAACAATTAATTACTGCCCGTTAACACGATAATTTTGACAGCCCTAGCCTGGACGTGTACTTTCTTCAACATGGGGACACGTCTGGCAGCGCAGGATTTGAGTCCCTGGCGGTGCATTGTGTTACTGGTAGTAGCCTTTGTTACTGTGGTCCCAGCTCTCTGTAGGTCATTCACTAGGTCCCCCCGTGTGGTTCTGGGATTTTTTCTCACCGTTCTTGTTATCGTTTTGACGCTGCGGGGTGAGATCTTGCATAGAGCCCCAAATCGAGGGAGATTATCAGTGGTCTTGTATGTCTTCCATTTTCTAATAATTTCTCCCACAGTTGATTTACACCAAGCGTTTTACCTATTGCAGATTCAGTCTTCCCAGCCTGGTGCAGGTCTACAATTTTGGTTCTGGTGTCCTTCGACAGCTCTTTGGTCTTGGCCATAGTGGAGTTTGGAGTGTGACTGACTGAGATTGTGGACTGGTGTCTTTTATACCGTTAATGAGTTAAAACAGGTGCCATTAATACAGGTAACGAGTGGCGCCTCGTTAGACCTCGTTAGAAGAAGTTCGACCTCTTTGACAGCCAGAAATCTTGCTTGTTTGTAGGTGACCAAATACGTATTTTCCACTCTAATTTGGAAATAAATTCTTTAAAAATCAAACAATGTAAATTTTCTGGGCTTTTTTCTCCCACATTCTGTCTCTCATGGTTGAGGTTTACCCATGTTGACATTTACAGGCCTCTCTAATCTTGTCAAGTAGGAGAACTTGCAAAATTGGTGGTTGACTAAATACTTATTTGCCCCACTGTATATATAAATATATATATAGATATTACGAGAGTAACACATATATGACTATAACAAAGTGCCATTTCTCTATTTTTGTGAAACCGCAGTTAGGATTTGTATTTGTTGTTTTAAAACCGTTTAAGAGGGGAAACATTCGCTCGTATAAGAAAGGGCGCAAAAGTGTCGGTGCATGTTCTTTTTCGGGTTTTCGTCGACGATTATCGGGGTTATTTATACCGTTGTAGATGGCGGCCCTCCAGCCGATCACACGCACGTCTGCGCGGTCATCCTTTTTTCTGAATGTATATCGTGTTTCTTTCGATGGCGTGCCAATTGTTGATTCTGTGGCGACATGCGCACCGGCATGACGTCACTTGGATGCTTCTGCTGCAAAGTTGATGTAGCGCAACAGTTCTGTGGTTTTGTGTGTCTATGAATATAGCCTGCTTCGGGTGAGAGGAAATTCAAAACTATAAAGACAAGAAGAAAAAAAAAAATCATTTCAACTGGGGGTTTGTACCATCCTATTTTTTCATAAATTAGGCAAAGTTTTCCATTGAGCTAGAATGATTCAGTCTATGTCAACATTGCAGGTAAATAGAGCATAGATTGCTTTTTATTGTGAAAAAAAAAAAAAAAAAAACGTCCCCGGGTGACGACGTACTCGACTTACGTTATTTCAAATTTATGACGCCGGAGTCTCGTCCGCCATTTTGCCTCCAGATGTTTTTTAGTTATGTAAACAGTACCTTATTAAACCTCACATATCAGTGTATCATTCGTTCATTCCATGGATCCCCTAAACGTACATAAAAAAAAAAACAAAAAAAAAAACAACAAAAACATTAAATTATCTGGTGCGCACCATATAGTATGTGGTGCACACTAGAAACAATCTGGTGTACAACAAATAGTATGTGGTGCACACCAGAAAACTAGTATGGAGCCCCTAAAGGGACATCAACAGAAATAAAATACATTTAAATCATCTGGTGCGCACCAAATAGTATGTGGTGCGCACTAATAACTATTTGAAGTGCACAAGAAACCATCTGATGCACTTTAGATAGTAGGTGGTGCGTACTAAAAACAATTTGGTGTGCACCAGATAGTATATGGTGCACACCAGAAACAATCTGGTGCGCACGAGAAAACTAGTCCGGAGCCCCAAAAGGGACATCGACAGAAATAAAACAAATTTAAACCATTTGGTGTGCACTAGAAAGTATGTGGTCTGAACCAGAAACAATGTGGTGCGCACTAGAAACTACTGGTGTGAAAGAGAAAAAATCTGGTGCAAACCTGATAGTATGTCACGCATACTAGAAACTATCTGGTACGCACCAGATAGTATGTGGTGAGAACCAGAAACAATGTGGTGCGCACTAGAAACTACTGATGTGCAAGCAAAACAATCTGGTGCAAACCTGATAGTATGTGATGCATACTAGAAACTATCTGGTACGCACCAGATAGTATGTGGTGCATACCAGAAACAATCTGGTGCGCATGAGAAAACTAGTACAGAGTAAAATAAATTCAAACCATCTGTATGTGTTGCGCACTAGAAACTATCTGGTAATTTAGTTTTCTACATACGATCTTGTCTGCAACAGATATTTTCTCATGTTCACCAAATAGTTTCTAGTGCACACCACATACTATCTGGTGCGCACCAGATGGTTTAAATTTATTTTATTTCTATCAATGTCCCTTTAGGGGCTCTGCACATATCTGTTTTAGAATCCAAAATCGGAAAACGGATAACGACTATATATGGCTGGCAACCAAATCAGGGTGTACCCCGCCTACTGCCCCATTGTTCGCTGGGATAACCTCCAGCACCCCCGCGGCCCTCATGCGAATAAGCGGCTCAGAAAATGAATGAATGAATATCCGATTTTGGATTCTAAAACAGATATGGAATGAACGAATGACACACTGATTCTCACACTATGTTATTTTTTACTTTATCAATATGACGTGTTCTGTCCTCACTAAACAGCTTTACAGACAGAAAACAAGGCAATTGTGTTTTTGGAAGCTTTTGACTTCCTTCATTTTAGACCATTTGTAAAGCTGTAACACATACAGGGTGTTTCAAAATGGTTGACCCCATTTTAAATGCCCATATATTGGAAACTACTCGATGGATCTTAATGAAACTAAATACACATTATGCTGAAGTTTTATTGGTTAAATTTATTAAGGAAAAGTACAAATATTTGTTGGTTCTATGACAGATTTTCACAAATGTTCAATATGAGCGCCGCCTGCAAAATGCCTTATCAAAATGCCTTTTTTTTTTTTTTTTTTTTTTTTAAGTGAATGGCATTTCTTAACCTAAAAAGATAGAAATGTCAAACATTACACACAAAAACTTGCAACGTTTCGACACAAGCTGGAAAAATTTAAGGTCATTCCAACGAAAATTCTCAAAATTATTGACCCTCGAAATGGGGTCAAACATTTTAGAACACCCAGTATACATACACTTATGTTCAAAACGACACACATTTTAACAATAAAACACTTGACACAAAACAATTGGTGTTCAAACTGCCATCTCACCTAAACAATATGTAAATTCAGTAGGTTAAATTAGCCTAATATGCCTAAAAGTCCACTAGCTTAAATGCTACGAATGCTTACGTATTTACAATTTTCATAGCACATCTCTCACACACAAGGGCGTAGGTTTGCATAGGGACGGTAGGGACGCAACACTACCAACTTTTCAAGATGCTCAAACTGTCCCCACCAACTTTTAAGCAGTTATATAGGTAATTTATATCGTTTTCCCATTTGTTGTAAGGATAGAATTGACCCTACCATTATTAAGTTAATTACTTTCTATTTAGTTCAGACTTACATTGACCCTTTCACTTGCTGAATGTGCCAGTCCATGGTTTTCCAACACTAGTTTGATTGGCTGATGACTTGACACACCCCCACACACACACGCAATCACAGCCCGACATAAATGTAAATGCCGCATCCTCCGCCCCCTTCGAAGACGAGGAATACTAGAAGCGGCCACTGTAACTATTGTAAAAAGAAGTCAATGTTGTGGAGGTGGGGAACACACCACTAATTTTGCTACTGAAATTCCGACCGGCATCAGAGTTCGCCTAATATTAATCTGTGTGAATTTCCCAAACTCGAGTAGGAAGCTGGTTTGAGAGAAATATCCTCCTTTTACTGTATGTGTTTTCTACTGTTAACATTAATTAAACTGTATGAATTGTAGCGATGTAGTCATTTTTATTTTAACACTTAAAACAAGATGGGTAACACTTTATAATAAATATCCGTTTTACTAGTTAATAGATCATTAATAAACTGTTGATATATGATTTATTGTTGATTTGTGAAGTATTTGTTAACAGTTTGTTAAGCATTTACAGGGTATTCTTTACCTGAAACAATATGTAGAAACGTTTCAAGTTTTTGTGTGTAACGTTTGGCATTTCTATCTTTTCAGGTTAGGAAATTCCGTTCACTTCAAGAGAAAAGGCATTTTCATAAGGCATTTTGCAGGCAGCGCTCATGTTGCACATTTATGAAAATCTGCCATAGAACCAACAAATATTTGTACTTTTCTTTGGATATTTAACCAATAAAACTTATGACCTTCAACATAAAGTGTATATAGTAGGGCTGTCAAACGATTAAAAATTTTAATCGAGTTAATTACAGCTTAAAAATTAATTAATGGTAATTAATCGCAATTCAAACCATCTGTAAAATATGCCATATTTATCTGTAAATTATTGTTGGAATGGAAAGATAAGACAAGATGGATATATACATTTAACATACGGTACATATGTACTGTTTATTTTAACAATAAATCCACAAGATGGCATTAACATTATTAACATTCTGTTAAAGCGATCCATGGATAGAAAGACTTGTAGTTCTTAAAAGATAAATGTTAGTACAAGCTATAGAAATGTTATATTAAAACCCCTCTTAATGTTTTCGTTTTAATAAAATTTGTAAAATTTTCAATCAAAAAATAAACTAGTAGCCCGCCTTTGTTGATGTCAATAATTACACAATGCTCATGGGTGCTTAAGCCCATAAAATCAGTCGCACTCAAGCGCCAGCAGAGGGTGACAAAACTTCAAAAAACACGAGTAACAAGTTGGCATTGCACTGTGCTGTCATTTTAATCTGTTTGAGCGGGGCATGTGCGTTAACTGCACTGCGTCAAATATTTATTAATCAAAAAAATTAATTAGCGCCCGTTAACGCGATAATTTTGACAGCCCTAGTATATAGTTTTATTAAGATCCATCAACTAGCATGGGTATTTAGAATGGGGTCAACCATATTGGAACACTCTGTAAATGCTTAACAAACTGTTAACAAATACTTCACAAATCAACAATAAACCATCTATCAACAGTTTATTAATGATCTGTTAACTAGTAAAATGGATAGCTATTATAAAGTGTTACCAAAGTTAGTATAAATCAATACAGATTTATTTTGTATTGATAACTTAGCCTATCTATTATTTAGAATCATATTAGTGAGAAATGTAGCCCTGACCCCCGTTCACCCAACCTGTTTGGTCTTATTTATGTCACGTTCCCACCAAAATCTGTACACTCATGTTATGCTGTTATTTTGTCCCTACCAATATTGGGACCAAACCTACGCCCTTGCTCACATATAAGTCCACAAGCTTTAGCTCTAGACTTAACTACAAAAGCATAAAGAAAACATATATTAGCTGAAACAATTTACGGCCTCATGTGGGCCAAACCAGAGCGCAACTGTCCTCTATCCATGTCAGACGAGTCGGCTTTTCAGTCATACAAGTCCTGCCAGACCCAACGCTGCCACCAGAGGGCAGTGTATCCTCCATCATTAAAGAAAATATGGACTTTTTGGATAGTTATTTTGAGATTTAGAAGTGCTCAAAGGGTTCATTCACACTTAGGCGAAAATTCATAGGAACGCGTTCGTAACCCGGGGACTACCTGTATTCCTCGACTCTTGAAAAAAAAAAAAAAAAAACGTATGGCTATAATTCGCCTTCATTGTGGACTTTTTTGTTTAAAGCTATCTAACCTTGTACAAATATTTCATTGTATTTACAAGATGTGCTTGAAGTATTCTATACTGGGGAACAATTCTTGCATTTGTGGAATGTGGCCAGTCATAATAAAAAGGAGGTGCTTTTAGGCCTCCGCCAACCATGCAGGTCTGCTTTAACACTAAATGCCACTTTCCAAAAGAAATGAAGACGAAGTCACAAACGACAAGCCTTTTGTATTTCTGTGTTGAGCTCAATGTCAAATTCTCCCGCCACGTTGACACCGCCGATTTGCTTTCTGCGAAGGCTCCAAAATAGTGACCAATTAAATTCAGCTTAGTTGAGATTGTAAAGGCTATCAGGTTAAGGATAAAGAGCTGCAGTGAGACGGGCACGTCAGGCCAAATTAGGCCAACGTACCTCCCCCGAGAAACAGTTGAGCGCTGTCCGTGGTGCTGAATCACTTCTTTTGTCCGTTTGTCGGCGGAGATGTGTGAACATTTGCATCCGTGCTTCCAAAATTAACAATCTTGTACCAAATAGGAAAAAGGGAGAAGAACTCAGATTCAAATGACATGTTGGTTCTATATGTTTTATTGTTAGGAACATATTTATTATATACAACCAGCAATTTAATATACAGTGGTACCTCTACATATGAATTCAATTGGTTCCAGGACCTTGTTTGTAAGTTGAAATGGTCGCACGTCAAACGGGATTTTCGCAAAAGAATACAATATAATTCGATTAATTTGTTCCACAGCCCAAAAAAAAAAAAAACTACACTAAATCCCTAATACAGTGGTATGAAAAAGTATCTGAACCTTTTGGAATTTCTCACTTTTCTGCGTAAAATAACCATCAAATGTGATCTGATCTTTGTCAAAATCACACAGATGAAAATAGTGTACTTGAACTAAAACCACCCAAACAGTCATATTCACATTTCCTATTTTAATGATAGCATGCAAACAATGACAAAAGGGGGGAAAATAAGTACATAAGTGAACCCTCTGCCTAAAGAGACTTAAAGAGCAATTAAAACCAATGTTAACCAAACATTTTAAGTCAGGCGTGTGTCCAATCACTGATGAGTGGTTTAAAACTGCCCTGCCCACTATAAACCACACACCTGGTAAAAAACAAAATATTAAATGTAATGGTTTCCTTACTTATTTCCCCCCCTTTTGTAATTGTTCGCATAATATCATCATTAAAATTTGAAAACCTATACATGTTTGGGTGGTTTTAGTTGAAGCAGATACTGTATTTTCATTTGTGTGATTTTGACAAAGATCAGTTCACATTGATGGCGATTTTATGCAGAAATGTGAGAAATTCCAAAAGGTTCAGCTACTTTTTCATACCACTGTAAATACTGCAAGTGCTGGTATGAGATTCTGACGGTATGATAACCTTACGCAAATATTACACGATATTGTAATTACCAATTATCTAAAATGTTTTGCTTTGAAAGCTTTTTCCATTGAACAGGATTTTTATTTTTCAAAACACATTAGCAAATTGGAACATACATATAACGTGACGTTAAAATAAATTTAACAAATAACAAATGAAATTCTAAAAAAAAAATGTAATAAATGCAGTCCTTTAGAGGTGAGCCTAAATCCACAGCCACAGCTCAACATTGTTACCATAAGAACAAAAATAATTACAGTATTTTCCATAAATAGCATGTGTGTATGACTTTTATGATGTTTACATTATACACACTCTTTCTCAACACAGACAGTTGCTAGAGAGAAAATAAAACACGCTTTACCACCACTAGACACACTAAACACGCTGGAGTTAACTCTCGTAGCTCGTAGGAAATGTTCATGACAGTGTTTACTTACCTTTAATTTGTATAAATACGAAATCATATTGGAGGTATTGCTACCTTGGCAGCCACCATCCGCAAACAACTTTTACATGTCGGTTGGCCCTCCTCTAAGCTGCGCCCATCTGTAAATTTTCTGTATCCGAAGTATTCCCATACTAGCGATTTCGTTTTCTTCAATGGGTTAAAAAGTTCAGGAGTTTCACCTCCTCCCGCCATCGTGTAGCACAGCTGACTCACTGACACTGAGCAACAATCGGTGGGGGAGGGTTGAGCCTTACAGCTGCAAGTCTTCATTCATTTTTGGGACATTAAAAAAAATAGCTAATCCCTTAGGGACGGTATGACCTAAAGTTTTTGCGGTTTTGAAATCTTGACGTTTTCATACCACGGTATACCTTGAAACCGGTAATCGGCACATGCCTAACTGCAAGTAGGACTGAACTCGGACGGCACGCATTTTAGGGTGGTGGCAGATCGTTCCCCTCTCACCATCCCATGAGAAACTAACCTATGCTCGAAAATCGCCTTTTTTTTTGTGTGGAACCTCTTCTATGTTGTGGTCATGGCTGACAGAGATATTTTTATACATCCTGAGATGAGAAATACATTCACACACCAAGGTGAAAAAACACCTATTGAAGAGGGTCCTACAAAATGTGAGGCGCTACTTATTCAAAACCAAAATGAATCTTCTAATTAGGCTAATTCGACCAAGAGTGACACATTTTGTGGCTCTATGAAGGAGTCTACTTCCTTTTAATGGCAAACAAAGGGTCATCATAGCAACAGATGGACATGTGGATATTGGCCTTAAAATGTAGTACAGTGGTACCTATATATACTAAGTTAGTTTGTTCCAGGACCTTGTTTGTAAATCGAAATCGTCTTATGTTGAGCAGAATTTTCCCATAAGAATACATTATGATTACATTAATTCGTTCAACAGCCCGAAAACCTAAACCTAAACTAAATCCCTAATAAATACTGCTGGTACTATAACAAATGGCAATTATACTTCGCAAAACAAATAAATTATAGATAAAAATTGTAATAATAATTCCTGTAATAATGTAAAGAATCGGGTTCTAATGTGGCGTATGTGTTTTGCGTGCTGTAAGTGAATGCACCGCGAGGCTGACGTGACAGAGTGAGACTGGTGTGGTAGAGATTTTACTCTCTTTTAATGTTTTGTTGTTGGCGTCAACTGCAGCGGACAGTAGGCGTGTTGTGTTGCAGTTTTGAAGTAAGTTCTGCAATAAATAATTAAAACCCTTACGAAGCTGGTGATTTTTTTTGACGATGTCACCACTAATATAATAATTGTCACCTTAACCTTAGACGGCGGTCGGAGGACGACCGTCGAGATCTTAGACATTCTACGGCCGTAATGTCAAGCCAGTTCACGGATGCGCGCACCACGCTCACATTTTTCTATCATTTTCATCTTCATTTCACCTTTTTCCCTTTTTCACCACCTGCACTAACATTCTTGGAACCTATGTTGATTTTCTCTCACATGAAAATCATACTGGAAAACAAAGAAACCGCGACGCTGTCATAAATATTTCAAGCATGTCGTCGGATGTAGAATGGCGAGTCAAATTTTACGTCGGATGTCGAAAAGATTGTGTTGAAGCGTCGAGGTACCACTATATTACAAAAGGTCTTGTAACTACACTGACCAACCTGAAACATTTATGATCATAAATTATCTCCTGTTTCAATGGATGTAAAAGAACTGATCTGGACATTAATGGAGTTAGTTACATAATTTGCCGCTGTCAAATGAAGTGTTACCTATTAACCCAAATAATTAAAAAAAATAAGCCACATTAGAATAGAAGCCGCATGATTCATAATGAGGGGAAAAAGTAGTGGCTTATAGTCAGAAAATTACGTTTTGTATATGGCGGAAAACACTCAGGTGACTTGAAGTTACGCTCTGCGACCCCCAATTTGGCCAAATTTCAAAATTGTCCTATATGCATGTGGGATACATCATTGGAAAGCTTAAAATCTCGATTTTCCAGGGGAAGAAAAATTTTGACAGGAGGGCATTTAAAAAAAAAGAATGTGGAAAAATCTGGAGGTGAGAGCATGAGAGAGCATAATTAAAGATGCCATGATTTTAACGAGATATTATCGCGTACTTACCTCCTTCCGATCCCAAAACTCCATGTAGCATGTGTCACCGAGTGTCAAGACTAGGGCTGTCAAACGATTAAAATTTTTAATCGAGTTAATTACAGCTTAAAAATGAATTAATCGTAATTAATCGCAATTCAAACCATCTGTAAAATATGCCATATTTTTCTGTAAATTATTGTTGGAACGGAAAGAGAAGACAAGACAGATATATACATTCAACATACGGTACATACTGTAAGTACTGTATTTGTTTGTTATAACAATAAATCAACAAGATGGCATTATCATTATTAACATTCTGTTAAAGCGATCAATGGATAGAAAGACTTGTAGTTCTTAAAAGATACATATTAGTTCATGTTATCGAAATTTTATATTAAAACCCCTCTTAATGTTTTCGTTTTATTAAAATTTGTAAAAATTTCAATCAAAAAATAAACTAGTAGCTCGCCATTGTTGATGTCTTTACACCATGCTCACTCCCCAAACCCATAAAATCCTTTGGACCCACGCGCCAGCAGAGGGCACCAAACAACATAAAACAGGTAACAAGTAACAAGTAACAAGCGGACATTACACTGCTGTCATTCTAATCTGAGCGGGGCATGTGCGTTAATTGCGTCAAATATTTTAACGTGATTAATTTAAAAAATTAATTACCGCCCGTTAACGCAATAATTTTGACAGCCCTAGTCAAGACACAGCTGTGAATGGCCACAGCAAGATTTTGGGGGGATTTTATGGGTGAGACATGGTCATATAACAAGGGTGACAATGCAGACATCGCAGACATCAAGGAGTGACCGACATTTTCTTTTTCATATATTTACCCTTTTACGTTGTTTTTTTTTTTTCCCTTCAACTTTTCTTTGTTTGGATCGATAATTTATCATCTAACATATCAGGGAAAATGCGACAGTAACAAAAATAATACAGTTAAGCAATAGTAATGAGGTAGATACAGTGCCCTCCATAATTATTGGCACCCCTGGTTAAGATGTGTTTTTTAGCTTCTAATTATTTTTTTTTTTTTCAAATAATATGGGACTTTAATGGAAAAAAAGAGAAAAATCCAACCTTCAATACAAGTGCATTTATTCAGTGGGGAAAAAATCCCACATAAAGAAATAATTATTTGACATCAAATAATGTGTGTCACAATTATTAGCACCCCTGGTGTTAATACTTTGTACAACAGGCTTCAACTGGGACCGTGTGCTTTGGTCAGATGAGACCAAGATTGAGCTTTTTGGCAACAAACACTCTAAGGCTGCGTTCATACTACAGGTCTTAATGCACGAATCCGATTTTTTCGTGTTTTTCCGACTCGAGTAGAGGCATTAACTTGACAGTCTGAACGTGACAAGTCGCATAGAACTGGACCATTTCAAATCCGATCTGGGTCACTTTCGTATGTGGTTCAAATCCGATCTGGGCCACACTTTTCCAGACTGTCGCGGCGGTCTGTACTGTCCACTCTCCCAAATCGGATTTCATGCAGCAATTACGTCATTAAATAGCGAGAGAGACGCTTACCGTAGCGGTGCCGCTGTGCGTTATTAGCGCCTAGCTTGCAGTGAACACGGCTTTTGGGGAAGGGCTGGGCTTGACAACAGTCATAAAAAATAAAAATGGGTTGAGGATAAGCCTGAGAATGCTCAGTTTTCTCTCTGCTCCAAGTGAGCAATATTTCAACATTGCCTACACGGCCGAGGTCGGGGCAAACTGCCCGTATGTGTGTGTGACGTGCACGGACCGTGCGTGCAAGCTATCGATCCATATAAACTTTGAATATAAGCCTAAACGGGGATTATTTATGTCTGTTATTTGTGTCCTCCTTTTGAAAAGCAAAATATGATATCCCTGGAATGACGGATGACGTGTGTCATTTGTTTTGATGCTTCTGCGCATGCGGGTCGTCTTGCTCAGCGCGTGTCCGACTGCGAATTAGTGCGCATGCGTAATACTTGAACGGTCTCAATGGACAAAGGCAGTCTGAACGGGCACGCCAAAAAAACAGATATGACAAAAAATCGAATTTGTGCATTCAGACCTGTAGTATGAACGTAGCCTAAGTGGGTCTGGCATGCGACGAAAGATGCGCATGCTGAAAAGCACCTCATACCCACTGTGAAGTATGGGGGTGCTGTGGGGCTGTTTCGCTTCCAAAGGCCCTGGGAACCTTGTTAGGGTGCATGCCATCATGAATGCTTTGAAATACCAATTTTTACCATTTTAATCAAAATCTGTTGCCCTCTGCCCGAAAGCTGAAGATGGGTCATCACTGGGTCTTTCAGCAAGACAATGACCCTAAACATATTAAGGTCCCATATTATTTGAATAAAAACAAATATTAGAAGCTAAAAAACTTTTTTTTTTAGGGGTACCAATAATTATGGAGGACACTGTATCTGTGACTTATTTACAGACGCCATTTTTTTTCATGGTTACGTCACTTGTTTAAAATAAAATTTACGAGTGAATAATCTTTTTAAGTCGTTTTGTTTTTCAAACTAAATATTCATTAGTGAGCGCAAGAAGGAGAGGATCCCAGTACAGACAAACAGGGCTTGTGATGAGCTATGATTTATTAGCGGCCAAAAGGAAGAATGTGTTGTTGTAGCTTGCTCTGCTTGGGGTGGCTCAGCCGGCGTGAGGCGAGGGAGCTCGGAAGGAGGCAGGCGTGGTATCCGACAAGGGGCGCGCAGAGAACAGGTCCTGGAGCGAGAGAAAAAAACAAGTCGTGAGCCGGTGACCAGAGGAAAGTATAAAAGCAGTGCAGGAAACAACTGACGGTGGAACCAGACAAGTTGATCGGGCGACATGGTGGTGCGTCTGCTGGGCTTTTAAAGCTGGCTGATGTTAACCGCTCTCAGCTGTGGCCGCTCCACCCGTGACCTGTAATCACTCCAAACTCCCCTCACCT
Organism: Corythoichthys intestinalis; assembly: GCF_030265065.1. Lineage (NCBI taxonomy): Eukaryota > Metazoa > Chordata > Actinopteri > Syngnathiformes > Syngnathidae > Corythoichthys > Corythoichthys intestinalis. Next base: position 3,058,044 of record NC_080396.1, on the reverse strand, counting down.
TAGGAAGGCCTGAGGAAGAAGGGGCGGAGGTCCTAACAATATTAGACATCAATGAATGATTCTAAGCTAAAAATGAAAGACTTTTTGAAGAATAAATCTTATTTAGGGTTGTTCCGATCATTTTTTTTTGCTCCCGATTGTTTTAGTTTGAGTATCTGCCGATCCCGATATTTCCCGATCCGATTGCTTTTTTTTTTTTTTTGCTCCCGATTCAATTCCGATAATTTTTCCCGATAACATACATTTTGGCAATGCATTAAGAAAAAAATGAATAAAACTCGGACGGATATATACATTCAACATACAGTGCATAAGTACTGTATTTGTTTATTATGACAATAAATCCTCAAGATGGCATTTACATTATTAACATTCTTTCTGCGAGAGGGATCCACGGATAGAAAGACTTGTAATTCTTAAAGGATAAATGTGACTTTGTATATTGTGAATAAATATTGCCATCTAGTGTATTTGTTGAGCTTTCAGTAAATGATACTGTAGCCATTTAACTGTTCTGGCCAAATGCATGATGGGAAGTGCAACCATGACCGTGCGTAGTGGCACCAATTGATATATGTTCTCTGCGTTGGGAAGTAACATAGGGTGTTAAGGAAAAGATCAACCCCTACCGTTCTTCCCCACATTGCTTCCCACGATATTTCTAATTGTTGAGAGAGGGATTTTAAGGCTTTAGCCAATTAAAAAGAGGCCCCAAAGACTGCCAAAATTCTCTCTACTCATTTTACGCTGCCTGTTAGCTCTATATATAGGTAAAACAGCGCCATTATAAATTGAACGCGACAATGCGTGAGTGGGTTGTGCAGCGCATGCGTGAATTGCATTAAATGTTTTAACGTGATTAATTTTTAAAAAATTAATTACCACCGTTTACGCGGTAAATTTCATAGCCCTACTTTAAGCCAAAACTAAAGACTCTGGATGAATGTAAGACATTTTGTCTGTAACGTTAAATACAATTAGAAAACGATTTAATTAAAAAAAATATATATATTAAAAAAAGGCATGTCCGATATTTTTTTGCCGATTCCGATACTTTGAAAATGACGTGATCGGACCCGATCGATGCCGATCGATCGGGACATCTTTAATATTAACGTATTGGCCCGAATATAAGACATTGTTTTTTCATTGAAATAATACTGAAAAAGAGGGGGTTGTCTTATATTCGCGTTCTAGACATTATACCCAATCACGACGCTAGATGGCGCAAGATATCATTGAAGCGATGTTCTGTCATGACAGATCTCAGCTACTCTCATGTTTAACCAGTCTGCATTATTTTATTGTGATGTTTTTCCTTATTCAGATTTGTTTCAAGACTACAGTTAGTTAGACTTCACTTTGATGGTTAATAAAGTTGTTGCAATTTTGTTGTTTTATCACGATAGATTGGTTTATTGACATTTCAAAAACAGAAGCCATTCATTTACAAATGTGATTGCACTTTAGTTTACATATTTAAATGTTCAGATATTAAGATTTGAATGAGGCAAAATAACATGCTTTTTCTCTCAAATATGTTGTTATAATAATTTGTTTCAAATGTACTGTAATTATTTTCTGTATAAAAATTAATTTGGTGTTTAAAAAGTCTTTTTTCAAACTTGAGTCTTGAAAAAGAGGGGGTCATCTTATAACCAGGGCCATCTTATATTCGGGCCAATACGGTATATTTAGCTTGTACATTATAGATGAGTTACTAACATTAAAATAAAGCAAGTACAGAGCCTACCAACATGTCATTTTAATCAGAGTTCTTGTTAAGTATTCCAAAGTTGTGAATCAAATGCAGTGACTAATCTGGAAGCCCCAAAGATTTGTTCACTGTGCTGTGGATTTGCTTTGACATATTCACCCTGCTTGACCTTTGTTACTAAGGACACAGTGAATCTGTGAATCATTAATGCATCGCATCCTCTTTAACTCCCCCCAGTTACAGTATTTGCTCCTCCGCCCCAACCCCAAGTGCTTACCTTGGGGTCGCCGTCTCCCGTGTGCTTCAGCTCTCGTGGTGTTTTGTTATCATTTTCAAACGCTGTGTTTCAAACGACATTTTTATGCTTTGCAATATTTGACCTGCTTCTATTTTGTTAAATAAAGTGTGGTTGAGGTTGAATGAATCAGTGTTGTGCTTTGAGAAATTATCATTGTAATTAATTTATAACGTTTTTAAATAGATATTTGGCAGAATATTAAGAATAAGCCTAAAATATTAGGTACAATTCAGGGGCGGTTTGCAGTCCCCCCCCCCCCCCCCCCGGTGGCCGAAAAATGTCATTGCATGTAATTAGGGTTGTTCCGATCATGTTTTTTTGCTCCCGATCCGATCCCGATCGTTTTAGTTTGAGTATCGGCCGATCCCGATATTTCCCGATCCGATTGCTTTTTTTTGCTCCCTATTCAATTCCAATCATTCCCGATTATTTTTCGCGATCATATACATTTTGGCAATGCATTAAGGAAAAAATGAATAAAACTCGGACGAATGTATACATTCAACATACAGTACATAAGTACTGTATTTGTTTGTTATGACAATAAATCCTCAAGATGGCATTTACATTATTAACATTCTTTCTGTGAGAGGGATCCACGGATAGAAAGACTTGTAATTCTGAAAGGATAAATGTGACTTTGTATATTGTGACTAAATATTGCCATCTAGTGTATTTGTTGAGCTTTCAGTAAATGATACTGCTGCCATTTAACTTCTGTTCAAATGCATGATGGGAAGTGCAACCATGACTGTGCGTCGTGGTACCAATTGATATATCTTCTCTGCGTTGGGAAATAATATAGGGTGTTAAGAAAAAGATCAACTACTACCTTTCTTCCCCACATTGCTTCCCACGATATTTCTTATTGTTGAGAGAGAGATTGTAAGACTTTAGCCAATATAGCCTTTAGGCTTCAAAGGCTGCCAAAATTGTCTCTACTCATTTTACATTGTCTTTTAACTCTATGAATATGTAAAATGGTGCCATTATAGATTGAACGCGACAATGCGTCAGTGGGTAGTGCAGCACATGCGTTAATTGCTTTAACTTGATAAATTTGTTAGCCCTACTTTAAGCCAAAACTAAAGACTGGATGAGTGTAAGACATTTTGTCTGTAATGTTACATACAATTAGAAAACGATTTAATTAAAAAATATATATATATATATATTAAAAAAAAAAAAAGGCATGTTCGATACATTTTTGCAGATCCCGATACTTTGAAAATGACGTGATCGGACATCTCTAGACGTCATTGTTGTGGAGGTGGGAAAAACAAACAAACAAACAGTACTTTTGTTACTGAAAGTCCGACCTACATCAGCGTTAGCATAACATTAAACTGTATGAACTTGCTTACCTGCAAAACTCGAGTAGGAAGCTGCTTAGAAGTGTCCTTCTGTTTGTGTTTTCTGCTGTTAACGTTAATTAAACTGTGAGAAATGTAGTGAACTCTGCTGGAGACTATAGAACCAGAAAAACATAAGCAAGAAGCTGCTTAGAGAGAGACGGGTGCTGCATAACCTCATATGTTGCTCACACAACACAACGTACACACAACAACTATGTACATAAAAAAAAAAAAAAAAAAAAAAAAAAAAACACACACACTAGCATTTCAACTGGTCGATTGTGATCGACGTAATGAGCACCCCTGATTTAGCATATCAATTAATTTGGTTCATATTCGTGAAAAATGTAGCCCTGACCTCACCTAATCTGTTTGGTCTTATCAATGTCCCATCCCGAGCAAAAAGGGTACATGCAGGTTATTCTGCTATACCGTCCCTACCAATGTTGAGACCAAACCTACACCCTGATATAGACGTATAACAGTCTCAATTCTTGGTTAAAAGGGAAAAAAACAACAATATGAAATTAGCGTTTATTTTACGTATATATGTCGAAGTACAATGCTAGTCTGTTAGTGAATGTAACTAGCGGCAGCCTGATGTAAACAGAGCTTTGTTAGTGAAAATTCTTGTGAATAAATGCTTAAATCCCCAAATTCTTTTTAAATATGGACGTAAAACAGTCTTGATTCTTGGTTAAAAGCACACACACACACAAAAAACAAAACAAAACGTGCACTTAGCGTTTATTTTACGTAAATATGTCGAAGTACAATGCTAGTCTGTTAGTGAATGTAGCTACTGGCTGCCTGATGCAAGTAGATTTTCCGTTGAAAATTTTTGTGAAGAAATGCTTAAATCCCCAAATTCTTTATTGAAATGGACATAAAACAGTCTCGATTTTTGGTTCAAAGCCCTAGAAAATGTGCAGTTAGCATTTATTTTACAAAAATATGTTGAAGACAATGCTAGTCTGGTAGTGAATGTAGCTAGCGGCCGCCTGATGCAAGTAGCTTTTCTGTTGAAAATTTTTGTGAATAAATGCTTAAATCCCCGAATGCTTTATTGAAATGGACATAAAACACTCTCGATTTTTGGTTAAAAGCCCCCAAAAATGTGCAGTTAGCATTTATTTAACAAAAATATGTTGAAGACAACGCTAGTCTGTTAGTGAATGTAGCTAGCGGCCGCCTGATGTAAACAGATCTTTTCTGGTGAAAATTCTTGTGAATAAATGCTTAAATCCCTGAATTCTTTATGGATATGGACGTAAAACAGTCTTGATTCTTGGTTAAAAGCAAAACAAAAAAAACATCCAGTTAGCATTTATTTTACGTAAATATGTCAAAGTACAATGCTAGTCTGTTAGTGAATGTAGCTAGCGGCCACCATAGGTACACAGAGCTTTTCCGGTGAAAATTCGTGTGAATAAATGCTTAAATCCCCAAATTCTTTATATGGACGTAAAACAGTCTTGATTCTTGGTTAAAAGCAAAAAAACAAAAAAACGTGCAGTTAGTGTTTATTTTACGTAAATATGCCGAAGTACAATCCTAGCCTGTTAGTGAATGTAGCTAGCGGCCACCATATGTAAACAGAGCTTTTCCGGTGAAAATTCTTGTAAACAAATGCTTAAATCCCTGAATTCTTTATAGATATAGATGTAAAACAGTCTCGTTTCTTGGTTAAAAGCATCTACAACAACAAAAAATGTGCAGTTAGCATTTAATTTAAGTAACTATGTTGAAGAATGATGCTAGTCTCTGAGCTCTTTGTTGTGATAAGGGGGCTGCCACAGTGGCTTTTTGGTTGAAAATTCTTGTGAATAAATGCTTAAATCACTGAATTCTTTATAGATATGGACGTAAAACAGTCTTGATTCTCTGTTGAAAGCAATAAAACTGTGCAGGTAGCATTCATTTTACGTAAATATTGGGAACTATGACGCTAGTCTTTAAGGAAATTAGCGGTCACCATATGTAAACAGAGCTTTTCTGGTGAAAATTCTTGCAAATAAATGCTTAAATTCATATATTCTTTACATATATGGACACAAAACAGTCTTGATTCTTGGTTAAAATAAAAAAAAAAAAAAAAAACTGCAGTTTGCATTTATTTTACTTAAATATTGCTAACTAAGATGCCAATGCAGTAGCGTCTAATTTGTCTCATTGATTTTTTTTCACAATGTTTCAAAATGCATGCATGGTACGAAAAATATAATCATTACCTTGAATCCTCGAACAGATCACTCCTGTGACAATCCTTCCTGTTTGTATTCGGTACAGCTTTTGTACTTTTTCAACCTAACTTCAACCTAAATCTGGCGTTGGATCCCTGCGTGTGTTAACTAACTGCGACCGACTGCGAATAACAGAAGCGGACTGGAGGACAGCCCCCTACTTGAAGGCATTGCGCAGTGGCTGACAAATGTGACCCGTCAATACAATTATGAAGTTTATGGCTCGCTATGTCACTCTCCAGTCTCCTCATTGCTTGTTTTGAGACACACAAGGTAAGATTTGATCTTGACAAGAGAGAATATGCAATGTTGCTTTAACCTTTAGAGGTGTGTGATCCTCACACACCAGATGTAACTCATAGCATTAGCATACCATTGGCGTTAGCATTAAGCTAATGTTTTTAAATGCTTTTAAACTCTCGGACACTTTTTTTTTTTTACATACAGTTCATGGCATCCAGGTGGGTATAATTAATTGAAAATAATGTACTGTTTTCCTGCTGAGTGTGTATTATCATGTGATAGATTTGTAAATGCTTGTAGATACAGTAATACAATATGGGCTCATCTGTGAACATTTATTCGAAATAGTTGGAAACCATTATTGTATCTAAAGCTAGACGAAATTAGTCAAGAGTTTTCGTCAACAAAAACTAGATGAAGACAAACACATTTAGAAATGACCAAAATATGACTAATACGAACAGGTATTATCGTCCGAAAGACTAAGACGAAAATTAAAATGGCTGCCTGTCATGTTTATGTGCCTTCTCAGTTCTTTTCTTTCCTTTCCAGCACATTATGCAGCTGGATGGGCGGGGCTGTGCTGCACACCTGTGGCACATTTGGAGCGCTCATTATTTAAGGACTCCTGTCACCGTCTGCGAGTGTCGGACTATTGCATTTGCTTGTTACCTGCTTTGCTTACCGCTTTGTGCTCATCGTCACCCTTGGTGCTTCCCGACATTCTTCGATCGTGTTCTGGTTTGATCTCATTTACTTTTGTGTTTTATTGGGATTTTGTGATTGAAATTTTGTACTGTTATATTCACGCCATTTTGGCGTGCTCTCTCAGTTGTATTTTCTTACTCGCGTTTTCTAGCGTGCTCTCTCAGTTGTATTTTCTGACCCGCGTTTTCTAGCGTGCTCTCTCAGTTGTATTTTCTTACCCGCGTTACTTAGCGTACTCTCTCAGTTGTATTTTCTTACTCGCGTTACTTTGGCGTGCTCCCTTTGTTCTCGTTTTTGTAATAAATACTTCTAATTTCAAAGTCTGTGTTTGGATCCATATTGTAACTCAACACTGCCAAAGATACTGGTGACGAGGTTTCAAAGATAAGATGCGTAAACGTGTCGCCGCCGACACGTCCGGTGTTAAAGGGTTGATTTCAATTTTTATTGGCATGCTAAGCAGGCCCCACTGACTCGCGCTAGCCAAGGGCGTAGGTTTGCATAGGGACGGTAGGGACATAACACTAGCAACTTGGCTAAGATCAAGTGTAGTATCAAGTGTAGTGTAACTTTTCAGGATGCTGAAATTGTCCCCACCAACTTTTAAGCAACCTTATTTCCATTATATATTGACTTCAGTTAAATAAGTCATTTAGATGGTCTTCCCATATGTTGTAAGGATAGAACTGAGACAATAAGTAGTTTGTGACAGCCCTAGTTGTACAGTGTACTGGAACATATTTCCTCCACACCCTTCTCACCTTTTTAACCCCCTGGCCCATTTTCATGCTTGATTGTAGTTGTTCGTCTTCAGCCTCGATACATACACACAGTCTCTTTCTCTCTGATATACAATCTATATGAAGCTATATTTCCTCACTCTTGTTCATTTTGTGTTAATCTATTGAAACGTTGTATGTACATGGGGACCTTTGAGGCTGCCTTTCCTGCTTCTTTTGTGTTAAAGGAACATATAAAGAGGGCCCCTGGCTATGTTTGCCTTAGGCCCCAAAATTGCCAAGTCCGCCACTGTGTATAGACCCTACTCACGTGACGTCACAGCCACGCCCCCGCGCCATGATGTCCGCATACTCGCCATAGAAATGCATTAGCGCTTCGTAAATTCTTCCTATTATTGCACGTTTTACTGCTCGTCAACATTAATACTCAAAATGGTGAAGTCGTGTGTGGCGGTCGGTTGCAAAAACAGAGAAGATAGACGGAGAGACTTGAATTTTTACCGTATTCCGAGAGACACGAAGAGGAGGCCGCGATTGACTGCTGCAATTCGACGAGACAACTGGGCTCCAAATGACTACCACAGATTATGTAGTAGTCATTTTATATCTGGTAAGATGCATTTAATATATATTTAGAGGGTTTCGGGCTGACAACCACAATTAAGATCATTGCTAGGCTAATCGCCGACAACATACACGTATGTATGTAGTTAGTGCTATCGCTAAACCATATAAACATTAAAAGCCCTAGCTCCATTGACAAATGACATGAAATACATTAGACTTGACAGTGGATGTTAGCAAGAACAAAAGATTTTCAATTGAAAATTTCGTAACTCACCTTCCGAGCACAAGATTCCTGCCGAATTTTCGTGTACGAGGACGTGTTTCACCTAACCAGCAACGTAGCATTTATAAGCCTCCAAGCTCTTAAAGTTTTTCAAACTTTCGTGAGAATAGGCTGATTTTGTGTGGGTATCAGATGTCAGGCGAAGCCAGCGGGTCGAAAAACATCGATTTAGGCATCAAATACGGATCTGGCGAATGGATAAACTGAAGCTTTTCCACGTAACGCCTTTTATGCAACGGATCCAATGAGTTTACAGCGTCAGATAACACCGGGGCTTCCATGAATTGCTCTATAACTTGCTCGACTAATAGAAAACAATGAGAATAGGTCTGAAAAAGAGGTACAATATGGCGGCCGGAAACAGCAACACGCCCATTTTGTGACGTAGGTGAGTAGGGTCTAGTGGTCTCAAACCGGTCCTCAAAGGGCCGCAGGGGGTACTGGATTTCATTCCAACCAAACGAGACAAATACCTTTTCACCAATCTGGTTTCTTACAAGTGTAATCAGTTGATTGCAATCAGGTGCTGCTTATGTTAGTAGAAACCTCATTGGTTGAACTGTTTGTGCTGGATCTGTTGGAACAAAAACCAGGACCCACTGCGGCCCTTTGTGGAGTCGGTTTGAGACCGCTGGTCTATACGCTACACATTTGGAAAGATCCCCTTTACGTCATCACTGCGAGCCCGCAAAACAAGGCACCAACTATCGGTCAAAATGTGTTCTAAATATTATAAAATATTGCAATTGATTTAACATTTTATGTGTTTCTAACAATATATTTTAGCACAAGAGAACAATTGTGGTCTATTAGGCTACGTTCATACTACAGGTCTTAATGCACGAATCCGATATTTTGTCATATCCGTTTTTTTGGCGTGCCCGTTCAGACTGCTTTTATCCATTGAGACCGTTCAAGTATCACGCATGCGCACTAATTCGCAGTCCGACACGCGCTGAACAAGACGACCCGCATGCGCAGAAGCATCAAAACAAATGGCACACGTCATCCGTCATTCCAGGGATATCATATTTTGCTTTTCAAAAGGAAGACACAAATAACAGACATAAATAATCCCCGTTTAGGCTGATATTCAAAGTTTATATGGATCGATAGCATGCACGCACGGTCCGTGCACGTCATACACACATACGGGCAGTTTGCCCCGACCTCGGCCGTGTAGGCAATGTTGAAATATTGCTCACTTGGAGCAGAGAGAAAACTGAGCATTCTCGGGCTTATCCTCAACCCGTTTTTATTTTTTATGACTGTTGTCAAGGCCAGCCCTTCCCCAAATGCCGTGTGTACTGCAAGCTAGGCGCTAATAACGCACAGCGGCACCGCTACGGTAAGCGTCTCTCTCGCTATTTGATGACGTAAATGCTGCATGAAATCCGATTTGGGAGAGTGGACAGTACAGACCGCCGCGACAGTCTGGAAAAATGTGGCCCAGATCGGATTTGAACCACATACGAAAGTGACCCAGATCGGATTTGAAATGGTCCAGTTCTATGCGACTTGTCACGTTCAAACCGTCAAGTTAATCCCTCACTCGAGTCGGAAAAACACGAAAAAATCGGATTCGTGCATTAAGACCTGTAGTATGAACGTAGCCTTAGAGCCTACATGTATTTAAGGCAGAGGATCACTTTAACACACTTATTTTAGCAAAAAGTTAGTATACTTCATCAAAAAAAATGTTCTTAATTCAAGAATTATTATTGTTCAAAGCATTTTTTTTTCTTGATTTAGATAAAAAAAAAAAAAAAGACCAACTTTTAGATGTATGGCCTTAATAAGAACAAATGGTAACATTTACTTAAAGTAAATGGCACAATTTGACCCATTAATCTGTTAACTAGTCTTGAACACTCAAAACAAGATGGAGAAAATTATTCAACTAGAGTTAAGAAAAATTATCAGCTTAAGATGTTATGCTAAGTTTCAGACTGCAAATTTATAAGTCAATACAGATTTATTTTGCATCGATCATTTAGCCTATAAATTAATTAAGTTCATATTTGTGAAAAATGTAGGCCCGACCACCATTCACCAAATCTCTTTGGTCTTATTAATGAAGTGTATATCCAGGTTATGCTGTTATATCATCCCTACCAATATTCAGACCAAACCTACGCCCTTGGCGCTAGCTTAGCCACATCAGAGCCCTGAAACTAACAAATAACTGACAAACTGCACAATGTGAAGTCCCAGACGCAATGGCATTTTTGGCCACTGGGGGCCTGCATCTCCACCTATGGCTACTTGCGTTTGGAGACTGACATCTATCGCTCTGTACATTATATCCCTACCGAGCAGCGAGTACCAGTGAGCAGTTCCACCGTCACAAAGCACTCAAAGGCGGACACACTTTGAGCTTCCCCTCATTGAAAGACCAGAATCCACCAAAGATAAAGGACCACCAATTATCGCAACGTAGTAGAAAAAAGCTGTATGTTTAACACGCTGAGCATACAGTACAACGCTACAACTGTCAATGCCCAGCAGGAACTCCATAGTTGCTGTGATCCACTCTTTTCAAAGAGACTTTATAAAAAATGTACAATATTTATCAAACACTTGGCTCTTTCTCGCCGGCTGCTGACACATGAACCTATTGTTTAACACAAACTAGTGGCGCCATTGTGCTTGTTAATACGCAGACACGCCTGAAAAACGACATTTAATTACAACAGTAAATCGTGGCAATGCAGCCTGGAGCCGTACTAAAAGCGCAGCTTCCCAAGAACCCCCCCGTAAGTCAGTTTCGGCGTGCCTAATCCGTCTTATGTCGTTAATTTGGCTGCCGTTCCAGCTATCCTGAGCTGCTGCTGAGTGATGCTTTCTACGCAACGCCACGGGTGAAAGTTGAAGACGTTTGTAGCGCCCCGGCGTGAAATAAACTCGGGAAATGTTCATGGGAATAGCGATCAATATCTCCCGGGGTGATTTATATCCACAACACATACTCATATCCCGGTGTTTACCGTCGAGACCGCGGAGATAATGCAGTACTTGAGTAATTAAACAGATTTCATTTCATAATTGACCCTGAGATTTGGTGTCATCCGATCCACCGTGAGTGGCCTTTAATCAAGATGAGTGATTGGTGTTTCCGACAGTCTTAAGTAATCCCCTTCTTCCAGCCCCTACCTATTGATTATCTCATTGATTAGATTGGGCGGCTTCAAATGTGGCCATTCCTCATGGCGCTTCAGGCATTCTCCGGCTCGTACTGATGCGATTACTCTCCTCGCACGGAGATGCGAGCACAACTTGAGACCGAGGTTGAGGTTTTGGAAGCTGCATTCCAGTTTGGAGCAAAATCCAGCGGTCATTTTTTGGCTTTTGTTTCATTAGGGTTCCCAATACTTTAGAAACACGACCTAAGAGAACATCTGGATTGAATTGGAGTACATTTGAAAGTGATCCTCTGACTTAAAGGGATCCTATTTTTAAGACAAGTAATTCCTCAAAGATAAATGTTAGTATGTGTTATAATGATTTGATATTAAAACCCCTCTTAATGTTTTTATTTTAATAAAGTTTGTAAAATTATTTCGAGTGATAGGTCGCCATTCTTGTTACGTCACCGGTCCCATTGCCGAAATTCCAGCATGTCACTCGTTAGCTTTCCCAACATTTCGTCGGTTCTACCCTTCCTATTTGAACCAGATCTGAAAAGTGAAGAGCAGGACAGCACTGTCGGTCATTCACAAGACGGGCTTCGGGGAAAAATGCGTGTAGCAAATACCTGATAAGACAAAAGTTGGGCAAAACTGGTGATGCGAGAGTGTATGCTGTTTGGAACAACGGTTGGGAGCAAGAGTGTATGCTGTTTGGAACTCCTTACACACTTTTGGAACACTTTATTGGCAGATATTCAAGGTAAGCATATTGTGTTTTCAAACTTATCCCAATATAATTACAGTGCCTTGCAAAAGTATTTGGCCCCCTTGAACCTTGCAACCTTTCGCCATATTTCAGGCTTCAAACATAAAGATATAAAATTTTAATTTTTTGTCAAGAATCAACAACAAGTGGGACACAATCGTGAAGTGGAACAAAATTTAATGATAATTTAAACTTTTTTAACAAATAAAAAACTGAAAAGTGGGGCGTGCAATATTATTCGGCCCCCTTGCGTTAATACTTTGTAGCGCCACCTTTTGCTCCAATTACAGCTGCAAGTCGCTTGGGGTATGTTTCTATCAATTTTGCACATCGAGAGACTGACATTCTTGCCCGTTCTTCCTTGCAAAACAGCTCGAGCTCAGTGAGGTTGGATGGAGAGTGTTTGTGAACAGCAGTCTTCAGCTCTTTCCACAGATTCTCGATTGGATTCAGGTCTGGACATTGACTTGGCCATTCTAACACCTGGATACGTTTATTTTTGAACCATTCCATTGTACATTTGGCTTTATGTTTTGGATCATTGTCCTGTTGGAAGATAAATCTCCGTCCCAGTCTCAGGTCTTGTGCAGATACCAAGAGGTTTTCTTCCAGAATGTTCCTGTATTTGGCTGCATCCATCTTCCCGTCAATTTTAACCATTTCCCTGTCCCTGCTGAAGAAAAGCAGGCCCAAACCATGATGCTGCCACCACCATGTTTGACAGTGGGGATGGTGTGTTCAGGGTGATGAGCTGTGTTGCTTTTACGCCAAACATATCGTTTTGCATTGTGGCCAAAAAGTTCAATTTTGGTTTCATCTGACCAGAGCACCTTCTTCCACATGTTTGGTGTGTCTCCCAGGTGGCTTGTGGCAAACTTTAAACGAGACTTTTTATGGATATCTTTGAGAAATGGCTTTCTTCTTGCCACTCTTCCATAAAGGCCAGATTTGTGCAGTGTACGACTTGATTGTTGTCCTATGGACAGACTCTCCCACCTCAGCTGTAGATCTCTGCAGTTCATCCAGAGTGATCATGGGCCTCTTGGCTGCATCTCTGATCAGTTTTCTCCTTGTTTGAGAAGAAAGTTTGGAAGGACGGCCGGGTCTTGGTAGATTTGCAGTGGTCTGATGCTCCTTCCATTTCAATATGATGGCTTGCACAGTGCTCCTTGAGATGTTTCAAGCTTGGGAAATCGTTTTGTATCCAAATCCGGCTTTAAACTTCTCCACAACAGTATCTCGGACCTGCCTGGTGTGTTCCTTGGTTTTCATAATGCTCTCTGCACTTTAAACAGAACCCTGAGACTATCACAGAGCAGGTGCATTTATACGGAGACTTGATTACACACAGGTGGATTCTATTTATCATCATCGGTCATTTAGGACAACATTGGATCATTCAGAGATCCTCACTGAACTTCTGGAGTGAGTTTGCTGCGCTGAAAGTAAAGGGGCCGAATAATATTGCACGCCCCACTTTTCAGTTTTTTATTTGTTAAAAAAGTTTAAATTATCCAATAAATGTTGTTCCACTTCACCATTGTGTCCCACTTGTTGTTGATTCTTGACCAAAAAATTACATTTCATATCTTTATGATTGAAGCCTGAAATTTGGCGAAAGGTTGCAAGATTCAAGGGGGCCGAATACTTTTGCAAGGCACTGTATGTAGATTGTTAGCATCCAGAGCTGTCGTGTGCTTTACATACAGTACTCAATTCAATTCAATTCAATTTTATTTGTATAGCCCTAGATCACAAAAATCTTGTCTCAAATGGCTTTGCAGAGGCAATATGATACACAATCAGAAACAGCAAACGAAGCAACAAAGATGAATAAATAAATTTAAGTCCTGGGTATCCCCCATCCTTAGACCTTCCATGTTGGCAAGGAAAAACTCCAAAAACTCCAGAGTCTTCGGGAGAAAACGAGAAACCTTGGGGAGTACCACAGTCAGGAGAGATCCACTCCCAGGACGGATAGACAGGAAGCCCCAGGACCGCTAATGGGAATTAGCAGGCGAAGTTACAGTCCGTAAAGATGCGGTGGAGTAAAGGAACAAGAAGAGGTCCATCTAGCCAGATGAGACGGGGGTAGCAACGAGGACGTCCATCCAGCTTGGGGTCCGGACAGTCAGGGGGCTGCAGCTGAAAAATAGCCCCTCCCCAGAGGGGAGGGGGGAAAGGGGACACCGGGTGACTAGTGATGAAGAGACTAGACAACTAGATACTAACATTAGAAAATAGAAATAAAGTAAGATAAGTGGTATCTAGAGTGAGAAATAAGGAGATAGAACTCAGTGGCTGTACTTCCCCCAGCTTTATAGCTTCTAGTGCAGCTTAGACTAAACTTTGAGTCTACTCCGACTTCAACTAGCCTGACCATAAGCTTTGCTGAATAGGAACGTTTTTAATCTAATCTTAAATGTGCAGACTGTCTCGGCTTCTTTAATATTAGCTGGAAGCTGATTCCATAAAACGGGCTTGGTGGCTAAAGGCTCTAGCTCCGACAGTACTCTTAGAAACCCTGGGAACTACCAGTAGACCTGCATTCTGAGAGCGGAGTGTTCTGTTGGGGCGGTATGGAACCAGAGCATCGGAGAGATAAGATGGCCCCAACCCATTAATGGTCTTAAATGTAAGAAGGAGGATTTTAAATTCAATTCTAAACTCGATTGGAAGACAGTACGTGCCAAAAAGCACACCTCGTGTAATCCATGTCTTGTAAATTGTAACGCGTGGTAGGTAGGATACGTGTATAAAAGTACCAAAAAGGGGAGAAGCTTCCACTTATGCACATTTATTCACAAAAAATAATATTTCCACCTTGACCACTCTTCACTCGAGAGCTCAGCAGTACGCAAACACGCGTTCCCTCCAACATTGTTGTGAGGTCCACGTCAGAGTCACTGTCGTCACTGTAGCGTGCCATAGTGCTTTAATTATTTAGTATGATTTGGGGAAAACTCCTACAAAGAATAGTTAACATAAAAGAGCAATAGTAATACAAAACCGCGTTTTTACTCACTCGAAGATCCAGGAATTAGACCGATCCCATGGCAATGTCACAGCCGTCGAGTCCACAAAATAGACTGATCCGAAAAGCCGCTGTGGGACCGACGAATCAAAAAAATGGACAGATCCGAAACCAATATTGCAGACGTGGTGGGACCGTCGGATCCAGAAAATAGACGGAACCCTTACTTGACTGAGGATCCAAGAAAAATGTTCGGGCGCCAGTTGTAACGCGTGGTGGGTAGGGTACGTGCATACAGGGACCAAAAAGGGGGAGAAGCTTCCACTTATGCACATTTATTCACTAAAAATAATAATTCCACCTTGACCACTCACTTCACTCCCCTTATTTCCATTTGACTGGAAATTGCATCCAAAAGCAGCACATCGTGGCATTTTACTTCGCGAGTTTAGGCAGCAATAAGCAATTGTTGAACACGCAAGATACCAATGACGTCATCACTGCGAGCCCGCAAACCATGGCGCCAACTAACGGTCAAAATATGGACTAAATATTATAAAATATTGCCATTGATTTAACATTTTATGTGTTTCTACCAACATATTTTAGTACAAGAGAACAATTGTGGTTTATCAGAGCCTACATGTATTTAAGTTAGAGGATCACTTTAAATACTTTATTCTTTCCAAATGTGTAGCGTGTAGTAGATATCTCATGCATATAGAACTACATGCGAAATGACGTTAGTAAACAGCCGCCATTTTAGAGCAGTAAACTTCTCAGAAAGGCTCTGTGGTAGTGAACCTTCCAAGTGAACCTAAGTAACTTTTTATCTAAAATACTCCTAAATCGGCAAAATCTTGACTTGAGTCTATCTTTAATTGATGAAACAGTTTTAAAATTTTCACATGTCAAAAGTAGACAGAAGGGAACTAATGCAAAAACGGGAGCAATTTTATCAACTTTAACGGTTGATTCAGAACATTAAATGACCTCCAGACATAGCAAAGGTGACTATGTTTTTTTTTTGTGTGTGTTTTTTTTTTTGGAAAAACAAAAACATGAAAGGTAACACCAGTTACTTTGCCAAGTAACTTTTTTACTACTGTAGTCAGTCACTAAACTAGCCAAAGAGCTAAGAGGCATTTTAACAGTCGAACATTTTTACATTTTAAGTGTTTATTTCATTTTCTTTAAAGCAAAATAAAGGCAGTTTAAAAAAAAAAATGCAAAAAGCAAACCGAAACCGAACCGTGATCCCAAAACCGAGGTTCAAACCGAACCGTGGGCTAACTGTTGCACCCCTAGTGTCAACCCATACTATCCGTCGGCATCTGAATGAAAAGGGACTCTATGGTATGATACCAAGGAAGACCCCTTTGACCCAGAGACATAAAAAATCCAGGTTGGAGTTTGCCAAAACTTACCATAGAAAGCCAAAAAACGTTTTGGAAGAATGGTCTCTGGTCAGATGAGACAAAAGTAGAGCTTTTTGGGAAAAGGCATAGACATAGAGTTTACGGGGGAAAAACTAAGCCTTCAAAGAAAAGAACACGGTCCCCACAGTCAAACATGGCGGAGGTTCCCTGATGTTTTGGGGTTGTGTTGCTGCCTCTGGTACTGGACTGCTTGACCGTGTGCATTGCATTATGAAGTCTGAAGACTACCTAGAAATTTTGCACTATAATGTAGGGCCCAGTGTGACAAAGCTGGGTCTCTCTCAGAGTTTGTGGGTCTTCCAGCAGGACAATCACCCAAAACACACTAGAAAATGGTTTGAGAGAAAGCACTGGAGACTTCTAAAGTGGCCAGCAATGAGTCCAGACCTGAATCCCATAGAACAGCCGTGGATAGATCTGAAAATGGCCCCCTTCAAATCTCAGAGGCCCGGAGCAGTTGGCCAAAGAAGAATGGTCTAAAATTCCAGCAGAGGATTGTAAGAAACTCATTGATGGATACCGGACGCGGTTATTCGCAGTTATTTTGTCTAAAGGTTGTGCTACCAAGTATTAGGGTAAGTGTGCCAATACTTTTGTCCGGCCCATTTTTGGAGTTTTGTGTAAAATAAAAATAATTTGATTTTTTTTCCCATTCTCTTTTGTGTTTTTTCATTGCAAGCAAAATAAATGAGGATATTACTTCCAAAGCATTTGTAATTGTAATAATTTTATGGCAGAAATTGAGCATTATCTGACAGCATTGCAGGGGTGCCAATACTTTTGGCCAGCAGTGTAGCTTCCAGACATTGAGAAACATCCGTACACATGTGCAATGAAGTCAAAATTCATACACCTACACTAAATTCTATCCAGAAGAAACCAAAGCCTACTTTAGTCATTTTAGGCAAAGCCGATTTTGGACAAACTCCAAAGACATTTGGTGTCAATTTTGTATTTAAAAAAAGGGAGAAAAAAGGTAAATATAAAAGTGGGTTGCCAAACACATGCCCATACACAAAACAAATTCAAAATAAGAATTTGTTTATTTCACTTTTGGATAGGGCTGTCAAAATTATCGCGTCAACGCGCGCTAATTAATTTTTTAAAATTAATCACGTTAAAATATTTGACGCAATTAACGCACATGCCCTGCTCAAACAGATTAAAATGACAGCACAGTGCAATGTTACTTATGTTTTTTGGAGTTTTGTCGCCCTCTGCTGGCGCTTGGGTGCAAGTGATTTTATGGGCTTAAGCATCCATGAGCATTGTGTAATTATTGACATCAACAATGGCGGGCTACTAGTTTATTTTTTGACTGAAAATTTAACAAATTTTATTAAAACGAAAACATTAAGAGGGGTTTTAATATACAGTAAAATTTCTATAACTTGTACTAACATTTATCTTTTAAGAACTACAAGCCTTTCTATCCATGGATCGCTTTAACAGAATGTTAATAATGTTAATGCCATCTTGTTGATTTATTGTTATAATAAACAAATACAGTACTTATGTACTGTATGCATGTATGTAGTACCGTGTGTTGAATTTATATATCCATCTTGTGTCTTATCTTTCCATTCCAACAATAATTTACAGAAAAATATGGCATATTTTATAGATGGTTTGAATTGCGATTAATTACGATTAATTCTTTTTTAAAGGGTATGAAACGGCAAAGGGGGTGTGAGACATCAATAGAACCGTTATGTGCCAAGATAACAAATATTAGAAAAAATAGATCGAAAACGACGAACATTTCCGAAAGTGTTCCGGAAACAGCCGAATGGGGCGGGGACGTCACTACAAGTGAATGAAAGTCGAGGCGGAGCCAGGTGCCATTGTTTTTTATTGACGAGAGGGTAGCGTTCGGGTTTGTTTGACCAAAACATCACTAAAATGGTTCAAAACTGCTGTGCTATGTGGTGTACAAATAGCTATTTATCGGAATATAGTATCCATGAGTTCCCGAACGCGGAAAAAAAACCTGGACTACGCAGACCATGGGTAAAGTTCGTCCGTGCAAAAAGGGCTAATTTTCTAGACACAGCCTCCGGCACGCTTTTCTGTGGTGCGCATTTTCCACCTGAAAGCTTCTCGAACTATGGACAAGTGAAATCTGGTTTTGCTAAAAGATTGCTGCTCGAAGGAGATGCGGTGCCGCCACCTAAATGTCCTGAGATATCAAGAAAGAGGATGATGACTGGCAAAGGAGGCTAAGGCTAAGCAAAGGAGTGGAGCAGCCAAGCTCGAAATGGCCAGAGTGAGTACTCTTTTATAATAAAAAAATATCACGCATTGGATACAGGACTGGACACATGTATAAATTATCACTTGTAAAATATATAGAACAAATCCTCTGATCCCATTCATATTTGTGTCTGTTGGCAGAGTGAAAAGCTATGATAGCGCAATAAATGATAATTATTCTATGCATTACTTTATTTTGCGGTCACGGTGTATCAGCTTCACAAAAAGAAATACAAAACAAATCATTGGTGTTTCCCACACGATCTGCTACCGATGTTTCATCAGTGTCATTGCTCCCCTCAATGACCGTTGGTAACCTAAAACACCGATTAAAGCTTGGTAACTCTCCTCGTCACCATTAGATGAACATTCGTTACGTCCTTCTACGTCGGATTCGTCGCTGAAACTAGAAAGGAAATTGTCTGCCATCATCGCCGCCATTCAGTATTAAAGCACTGAGCCTTTTTCTTCACTGTCAATTCTGAATTCTCTTTTATTGACAACGAGAGGTGTTTCTTCATGAGGGAACCTGGAATATGTGCAGGACGAACACAATGCATCAGCATAAACAGCTCAAATCACCCCTAATTCTCCCCTCACTAGAAAGAATTATATTGATGCAGACAGGCGCTGCCCCCCTAGTGGCCGGTGGCACTCTCTTCACT
Source organism: Corythoichthys intestinalis (assembly GCF_030265065.1). Classification (NCBI taxonomy): domain Eukaryota; kingdom Metazoa; phylum Chordata; class Actinopteri; order Syngnathiformes; family Syngnathidae; genus Corythoichthys; species Corythoichthys intestinalis. Next base: position 3,038,665 of record NC_080396.1, on the reverse strand, counting down.
TGTAGTGACGTCACGCACACAATCTGCCAGATCTCGGGCGCCGGTCGTTTTAGCTTGACAATCCATCCAAATTTCTCTCATTTTCTTGTCTTACACAAAGTGGCATGATATGAATGCAAAAGGCACGCGTTTATGGATAAATGATGGAATATTAACATTTTCCCAGGGCACGACATACTCTTTAAACTGTGATTAACTCGATTAAAAATTTTAATCGTTTGTCAGCCCTCCTTTTGGAGTCTCACTTATTAGCAACACAATAATTTTCAGTGAGTCGGTCACTTCCACATAAGAAAATGCTGATTTATAAATACATCTGTTATATATAAATGTGTTATACTGTGCCAAGTTGTTTCAGTCCATTTCAGGTAGAATCTTACAAACAGGCCTCTGGATGGTGCAAGGCGCTCAGATGGCGCCTTTTTACCTCAAAGCGCTCTACAAGGAGGCTGCCGTGTTAACGGGATGGGAGAAACTTGCATAAACCAACTCGCTTTGCTTGAGGCACCGGGTCAGAGGACAGATGGAGAGAAAATGACTCACTAGAAGAAGGGGGAAAAAACTCACATACAGTTGAGGGTATGGCAAGTGAGGTTGGTTTTACACTGACCATTTTAGTATGTTCACTTACAGTGAAACTTAACAGCGTATTGATGCTAGATTTGGGACAAAATATCGTCCTGACGATTAGTGCTCGAGTGCCTCGAGAATTCGTTTAATTAGAGTGATTAGGGATGGGAATTTATTCCATTATCGATATTGCTTAACGATTCGATTCTTTATCGATTCTCTTATTGATTCTCTTTTGGGGGAAAAAAAGAACAAACATTTTGATTGGCATCTACTTTGTTTAATCAGACTTCACAAACTTACAAACTCACAACGAGGTCAAGCTCAAAAATAGATCCTTAGGTAGACATTCGTAAAATTACCCAAAAATAAGGAGAAAGGACACTCAAGTTTTCTTGGCCAAGGAGAGCAAGGAGGGAGTAGACAGTGAAATGCTAGATTACGCTGTTTAGTCACCAAAATTGATCTAAAACTAAACTCCTTGCTCTTTCTTTTATTAGGGGCTTGTCCTAACACAGAAAGGGAGGGGGAAAGCAAGCTGGAGACACCCATGTGATTTTGATTGGCTATCTGTGAGCATGTAGGCGGAACTAACTAAATACACGTGTGTAAGCAAGGGCATTTAGATAAAGTGGTCAGAATGACCCAGACATTTCAGTTATGCAACGCTGCGGCCATGGAAGATGTCCTCGAATGGAAGATGTCCTCGAAAGTCTAGACGTAAGATGCTGAAGATGTCCCAGAAGGTCTAGTTACGCAATGTTGCGGCCATGAAGCAAGGCAGTTGTCACCCCGACGCTCTTTAACACTTTATAACACTTTAAACATTATACTACAACCTATTATAGCAAGCAATAATCATTTACTGGTTATATCAATAAAAAAATATGTATTAGGTATATATGAGCACAAGCAAATATTCAATCAACCCTCGATAATTAACTCAACAATTCTCTTATTGATTCTATTTTGGGGAAAAAAAAGAACAAACATTTTGATTGGCATCTACTTTGTTTAATCAGACGTCACAACCTCACAACGAGATCAAAAGAGGTCCAAAGCCTCCATGTTAACCGTGGCAAATAGACAAGAATGTGTAACATTTTACTGAAACATTTTTCTAATAGAAATAAAAAATCCTCCTTTATAGAAGAACATATGAGCTGATAGCACTCAAAAATAATAATAATTAAAATATTAATACTGTCAAATTCATCAGAACAGTGCGTAGTGCAAATGTGCAAAAATTAACAGTTCTTTTGCATAAAAATAAGCATATCTGCTTTTTCAGGTAGGATATTTGATCTTTCTGGACTTATGGTGTCTCCAGCAGTGAAGAACACACTGCACACACTGCTCAAGTTGTCGTCCAACATGCCTCTAGCATGCATTGCAGCGCTAGATGTAAATAACTATCAAAATAAAATGTAAAATCTGTGCTAATTATTTCCTTAGTTACTGTTCCAGTTGTTTCATTAAATGCTAGTTATGTTATTTAGTAACACTTTATTTGACAGTGGCGCCATAAGACTGTCATTAAACAATCATAATTATGACATGACACTGCCATGAGCATTAATGAATGCTTTTGACAAATGTAATTTTGTATCATCCAGCAAATTACAGTTGTGGTCAAAAGTTTACATACACTTGTGAAGAACATAATGTCATGGCTCTCTTGAGTTTCCAGTTATTTCTACAACTCTGATTTTTCTCTGATAGAGTGATTGGAACAGATACTTCTTTGTCACATAAAACATTCATGAAGTTTGGTTCTTTTATGACTTTATTAAGGGTTAACAGAAAAAGTGATCAAATCTGCTGGGTCAAAAATATACATACAGCAACACGAATTAGCAAGTTTGACAATTTTGGATCTGAAAAAGTGAATCATTGACTTGAACAAGTCAGGAAAGTCACTTGGAACCATTTCAAAGCAGCTGCAAATCCCAAGAGCAACAGTGCAAACAATTGTTTGTAAGTATAAAGTGCATGGCACTGTTTTGTCACTGCCACGATCAGGAAGAAAACGCAAGCTATCACCTGCTGCTGAGAGAAAATTGGTCAGGAGGGTGAAGATTCAACCGAGAATCACCAAAAAGCAGATCTGCCAAGAATTAGAAGCTGCTGGAACGCAGGTGTCAGTGTCCACAGTCAAGCGTGTTTTGCATCTCCATGGACTGAGAGGCTGCCGTGCAAGAAGGAAGCCCTTGCTCCAAAAGTGGCACCTTAAGGCTCGACTGAAGTTTGCTGCTGATCACATGGACAAAGATAAGACCTTCTGGAGGAAAGTTCTGTGGTCAGACGAAACAAAAATCGAGCTGTTTGGCCACAATGCCCAGCAATATGTTTGGAGGAGAAAAGGTGAGGCCTTTAACCCCAAGTACAAAATGCCTACCGTCAAGCACGGTGGTGGTAGTATTATGCTGTGGGGCTGTTTTGCTGCCAATGGAACTGGTGCTTTACAGAGAGTAAATGGGATAATGAAGAAGGAGGATTACCTTCAAATTCTTCAAGATAACCTAACGTCATCAGCCCGAAGATTGAGTCTTGGGGGCAGTCGGGTGTTCCAACAGGACAATGACCCCAAACACACATCAAAAGTGGTCATGGAATGGCTAAATCAGGCTAGAATTGAGGTTTTCGAATGGCCTTCCCAAAGTCTTGACTTAAACTTGTGGACAATGCTGAAGAAACAAGTCCATGCCAGAAAGCCATCAAATTTAACTGAACTGCACCAGTTATGTCAAGAGGAGTGGTCAAAGATTCAACCAGAAGCTTGCCAGAAGCTTGTGGATGGCTACCAAAAGCGCCTAATTGAAGTGAAAATGGCCAAGGGACATGTTACCAAATATTAGTGCTGCTGTATGTATATTTTTGACCCAGCAGATTTGATCACTTTTTTCTGTTCACCCATAATAAAGTCATAAAAGAACCAAACTTCATGAAGGTTTTTTGTGACAAAGAAGTATCTGTTCCAATCACTCTATCAGAGAAAAATCAGAGTTGTAGAAATAACTGGAAACTCAAGAGAGCCATGACCTTATGTTCTTCACAAGTGTATGTAAACTTTTGACCACAACTGTATCTCACTTTTGAATGGATGTAAAAGAACCAAGCTGGACATTAATGGAGTTAGTGGCATAATTTGCCAGATGACACTTAATGATATCTGTCATAAGCATTCAACAATGCCCATGATAAGGTCATGTCATATTAATTACGGTCTTATGACAGTGTTATGACACTGCTGTCAAATAAAGTGTTACCTATTAACCCAAATAAATCAACAAATAAGCCGCACTGGACTATAAGCCACAGGATTCAAAATGAAGGAAAAAAGAAGTGGCTTATAGTCTAAAAATTACGGTACATCATTGAAACATTTTACCAAATTTGGTGGTTCATTTGGTCTTATGACAGTCGTATGATGCCGCTGTCAAATAAAGTGTTACCGGTTAACATCTTTTGGTGTTAATATCCAATAATACAGGGAGAACAGCTGCAGCTTATAGTCCAGTGCGGCTTATTTCTGAACAAATGCTGTTTTTGTGCCAAGTTTGGTGGGTGGTGGCTTATAGTCAGGTGCGCCTTATTGTGCGACAGTTACGGTACTCAATTGTATCGTTGCAGCACCACATTCCTTGATTTCCAAATGCACAGATAGCTACATGAAAAATGTTCAAAGAACTACATGTGACTCTGGAGCCAAGCATTCACACTCACATTCACACCTACGTACAATTTGGAGTCCGAGCATGCATTTGTTTGTCATGTGGGAGGAAGCAGGAGTAACTGGAGGAAACCCACTCAAGCACAGGAAGAACACATATATCCACACACTATGCTGCCTTTAAATCTTTGGCTGTCATTGACGGCAAAAGACGGCAAATCCATTTGAAGTGTTCATTCGCTGCCAGCCCATATGGAAAAGAAATTTAAAAAATATATAAGAATTTAAATCAATTCCGGTATTAAATCTTTATAAGTCTCATACGATGATTTACTCTTGAAAGTGACCACTTTTGCAATCTTTTTTCTTTTCATACGCAATAGTTAAAGGATTTGTGTATGAAACAAGTACAAATTATACTGTATATGTCATATATTTTACATGTAAAGTGTAAACATCAGAGGTCACGGAACCGCGGACCTTGGTCCAGTTCCGTTCCACCAAGCCGTCTGGACCGGATCTCAAGCTGTCCGGACTAATACACGTTGCAACAACAAAACTCATTTTTTTCTGCGGGTTTGCAGAAACGAAAACATTAAGAAGGGTTTTAATATAAAATTTATATAACTTGTACTAACATTTATACCTTTAAAAACTAGATATAGCATTTGCAGCCACCACACACAGTCATGCTTGCACCACTTCCCATCATGCATTTGGGCAGAACAGTTAAGTCGCTACACAGTTTCATTTTCTGAAAGCTCAACAAATACACTAGATGGCAATATTTAGTCACAATATACAAACTCACATTTATCCTTTAGGAATTACAAGTCTTTCTATCCATGGATCTCTTTCACAGAATGTTAATGTTAATGCCATCTTGTTGATTTATTGTTATGATAAACAAATACAGTATTTCTGTACAGTATGTTGAATGTATATATCCGTCTTGTGCAGAGGTTGCGCTAGACTTTTTCGTTGTCTGTCATTTTGACTGACAGGGTCATAAAAATCCGGTCATAATCTATTTTTACCAGTCACTTAAATTTTTAAAATGACTATATCTTGATGCAGTCACTTTATGTATATACACAATAATACAATAATATTTTATAATATAAAGTACCTAACATTAGTGCAGTCATGGATTACAGTAAGCAGGCCAGTGCTGTGTTTCCATATATATTTTTATTATATTATGTATATACAGGATATATATATATATATATATATATATATATATATACACCCCCCCCCAAGTGGGTCCATGATCCTAATACATTTAATAATAATAAAAATATTATATAATTCCATTATATATATATATATATATTTTTTTAATTATTATTATTATTATTAAATAAAAATGTACGTTGATACGACACACAAAAAGGCATCTTCTTTTTTTTTTTTTTTAAAAATCGTTAGAAAGTTGTATGGACTTACAATCCGCTGGCTTGTTGTTTTCTGTTGTCTTCCGAAATACACCTGGGTGACGGCGCGTCAAGTGTTCGTCCATAGCCGACGTGCTATCGTGGTATGCGAGCTTAGCTTAGCAAAAAGAGTACACACAGTGGTGGCACCCTCCATATTTTCCTTGAAATTATTTCAGGCTCTGGCTGGTCTGGTCCGCTTTTTTGGCTTTATGCCGCTTTCACCATGTTACCAATTCTGCCCCTCCTGGTAATTGGCGGTGTTTCAACTGCTCGCCGCAGTGAGGAGTGAACCGGCGATTCACTTGATTCGTTGTCATCCTTCATCCTCCAGTGCATCAGTCCCTCTTTTTTTCACCTCTTTTATCAACACCATCGTCGTTTTGGGGCTTTTTGAAGAAACTTCCGACACTCAGTTGCCTTGACATTTTTCCGAGTAAGGCCAACGACGTCATGCATCAAGAGAGACAATAGCTAATTAATATGCTGATTCGCCACCCTGTGGTCTGGGGTGTGAATTGCAACCTGTCAAAATGACGGATGGACTTCAGTTTTTTCCGTCACCGTTTTAAAAAAACGGTCAACGACGGAAAATATTCGGTTAACGCGACCCCTGGTCTTGTGTCTTATCTTTCCATTCCAACAATAATTTACAGAAAAATATGGCATATTTTATAGATGGTTTGAATTGCCATTAATTACGATTAATTAATTTCTAAGCTGTGATTAATTCGATTAAAAATTTTAATCGTTTGACAGCCCTAGTATAAATATAAGAAAAAATTCTGGCTCCATGGCAACCTTTATGCCAGGGAGTTCGCCTGGTACTTGTAGCACTCATCTTTGTCTACTAGAGCTCGACTGATATGGATTTATCAGGACCGGTGCCGATTATTAGTAGTTAGAGGGACTGATAACTGATTTTTGGAGCCGATATTCATTTGCAGCAAAAGTGTAAAAATTGGTGTAAAAAAATTGAATTATACAAACACTGAACTCCATTGAAATGCCTCAAGCATGTTTATTGAATCACATAAATTGGAAATAACATTTCCAGAAGTACCTAAAATTCCTGGACTCATAAACATCTCTTATAAAATTGAGTAAAAGGTTAAATAAATAGCTCTCTGAAAATTTTGCACACAAGCGAAAGCCTTGATGACCTCGTCTCAGTATCCTTGAGCAAAGATTCTAAACCAGTGTTTTTCAAACTTTTCTGAGTCACAGCACATTTTTACATTGGAAAAAAATTCGCAGCACACCACAAAACAAAAATGTTTCAAAATTACTTTTTGTACACTATATGTATTTATAAAATCATTTCTCATTATTTATACTTACTCAGTGTCAAACTTGAGCCTGTTTAGATGAACACAAAGCCGACATCCTGGCAGGAATCTTCTTCAACAGCTCTCAGTCTCTCTGTTTTCATTTTTTTTTTATAAGGTTGGAAACCTCAGAATTATCAGACGGGGACTTTAGCAATGTCTTTAACCGCATCAGGGCAGAGCATCTCGCTGAAAATGCCTTTGCAGACAGGTACTATTAATGTCCCTCCCACAGTGTGGGACTTTTTGTATTTAGCAATAAGTTCGGCAACAAGCTAACTGGGCTTTTAGGGCTTTCTCATTTAACTTTTTCTCAAAAAAGTTGCCTGTTTCTTTGACTATTTTCTTCGCCTTCGTGAAAACACAATCACCTTGTTTTGAAACGACGAGTGTTTCGTTTGGAGATGACGTTTGAGCTTGCTTGGCACAGTGGCGCAGTTTGGATAGCTTGCTCGTGTCGCGTTCAAGAACTGCTCGGATCTTTAGCCATCAGCCACCCTGCTGTCCTTGACAACGTGTTGGAATAAAACACAGGGGAAGGATTAACGGTCGTCACATATGGATAAATTGTAAAGGACTCTTTCGTGTATATCGACACGTGATGAGTCTAATCAAATTATGTAAAGGACAGTGCTGGCCAAAAGCACTGGCACCCCTGCAATTCTGTCAGATAATGCTGAATTTCTCCCGGAAAATGATTGCAATTACAAATGCTTTGGTAGTAATATCTTCATTCATTTTGCTTGCAATGAAAAAAACTCAAAAGAAAATGGGAAAAAAATTAAATCATGATAATTTTACACAAAACTCCAAAAATGGTTCGGACAAAAGTATTGGCACCTTTTGAAAAATCATGTGATGCTTCTCTAAATTTGTGTAATTCGCAGCCCCTGTTACATACCTGTGGCACATAAAACTATATCACACTTGCAGCCAGTTAAAATGGATTAAAGTTGACTCAACCTCTGTCCTGTGTCATTGTGTGTACCACATTGGGCATGGACCAAAGAACTGTCTGAGGGCTTGAGAAGTAAAATTGTGAGGAAGCATGGGCAATCTCAAGGGTACAAGTCCATCTCCAAAGACCGGAATGTTCCTGTGTCTACAGTGCGCACTGTCGTCAATAAGTGTAAAGCCCATGGCCCTGTGGCTAACCTCCCTAGATGTGGACGGAAAAAAAAATTAACATGAGATTTCAACGAAAAGTTGTGTGGGTAGTGGATAAAGAACTTTGACCAACATCCAAACAAATTCATGCTGTCCGAGGGTACAACAGTGTCAACCCGTACTATCCGTCGGCGTCTGAATGAAAAGGGACTCTATGATAGGATACCAAGGAAGATCCTACTTCTGACCCAGAGACATAAAAAAGCAAGGCTGGAGTTTGCCAAAACTTACCCGAGAAAGCCAAAAACGTTTTGGAAGAATGTTCTCTTGTCAGATGAGGCAAAAGTAGAGCTTTTAGGGAAAATCACTATAGAGGATAAAAACGAAGCCTTCAAAGAAAAGAATACGATCCCTACAGTCAAACATGGTGGAGGTTCCCTGATGTTTTGGGGTTGCTTTGCTACCACTGGCACTGGACTGCTTGACCGTGTGCATGGCATTAGGAAGTCTGAAGACGACCAACAAATTTTGCAGCGTAATGTAGGGCCAAGTGTGAGAAAGCTGGGTCTCCCTCAGAGTTCATGGGTCTTCCAGCAGGACATTTACCCAAAACACACTTCAAAAGCCACGATCGACAATGACTATTGGGAAGATGAACATCACACAATCAAGGGGAGGGGGGAAAAAAAATTGTAATCATCACACAATCTGAAATGTCAAAATTGCTATTTGATAATTTGTGTCCATTGGTATACTGGGGGCGGGATTTAGCCCCTTATAGCCTAATGTATTACATTTGATACACTTAGAATTTCATTATTTTGAGACTAATTTAAAATATTTAGAATTTTTTTTTTGGATGCAAGTCAACACATGCAGTTGCAGGTTCCATGAGAAAAAAAATCTGGATTTAGCTAGGGTTATAGATATTAGAGTGCTTATTACTAGGGCTGTCAAACGATTAAAATTTTTAATCGAGTTAATTACAGCTTAAAGATTAATTAATCATAATTAATCGCAATTCAAACCATCTATAAAATATGCCATATTTTTCTGTAAATTATTTTTGGAATGGAAAGAGAAGATGGATATATACATTCAACATACGGTATATAAGGACTGTATTTGTTTATTATAACAATAAATCAACAAGATGGCATTAACGTTATTAACATTCTGTTAAAGCGATCCATGGATAGAAAGACTTGTAGTTCTTAAAAGAAAAATTTTAGTACAATTTATAGAAATTATATATTAAAACCCCTCTTAATGTGTGTTATGAACGGCAAGCCGTTAATGTGGATCCAAAACACAGACCAGGAGATCAGTGAAGTAAATGTTTGTATTTAATAAGTACAGCAAAGGGAGCACGCTAACAAACGTGATTTTAACAAGTACAACAAAGGGAGCACGCTAACAAACGCGAGTTTAACAAGTACAACTAAGAGAGCACGCTAAAATGCATGAATATAACAGAGTACAAGAATCTAACTACAAAGCCCAAAAGAGCACTAACGTAAAGATGATCAAACCAAAATACGACCGTAGAACGTCGGGAAACTCGAAGGCTGACGATGAACACACAGGCGGTAAGCAAGGCAAGTAGCAAGCAATAATCCGACACTTGCAGATGGTGACAGGCTTCCTTAAATATTGAGCCTTCCTAATGCAGCACAGGTGTGTCACGTTACCCCGCCCAGCTGGCTCAATCAGGTGCTGAACACAGGAAAATGAACTGAGAATACAAACAATCATGACAATGTGTTCGTTTTAATGAAATTTGTAAAATTTTCAATCAAAAAAAAAACCAGTAGCCCGTCATTGTTGATGTCAATAATTACTTACACAATGCTCATGGATGGCTGAAGCCTATAAAATCAGTCGCACCCAAGCGCCAGCAGAGGGCGGCAAAACTCCATAAAACACAATTAACAAGTGGTGTTTCACTGTACCGTCATTTAAATCTGTCTGAGCAGGTAATCTGCGTTAATTGCGTCAAATATTTTAACGTGATTAATTTAAAAAATTAATTAACGCCCGTTAACGCGATAATTTTGACAGCCCTACTTATTAGACATTTTCATTTTTCTTTTTTTTTTTTACATTAGGGGATGGGACATTAATTAAACCAAACCGATTGGGTACATTTCTCAAAAATAGCTAGATCCTACGTAAAAATAATAATTAAAAAAAAAAATAAAAAAATCATGGGAGAAAGCCATTTGTCAAAATGCTTGCTCCATGTAAAGGAAATTTACATTGGTTGTGTTTTTGTTTATTTGTTGTTGTTTTTTTTGTGAGGGGGGTGGAAGATACATTTTAATTAGGGGAAAAAATTACACAAACTGCACCGGTGAATTCATGTTAAGCGTAAAAAACGTACAGAAAGACACCTCTGAGCACCATTCTACTCGAGTTTTACAGGTTAGCAAGTTTAAACAGTTTACACACTCTATGGCAGGTTGGACTTTCAGTAGCAAAATTAGTGGTGTGTTCCCCACCTCCACAACAATTACGTCTTTTTAAATTACTTACAGTGGCTGCTGCTGCTCACCGAAAAAAAAACTTCTAATATCCCTCCTCTTCAAAGGGGGCGGAGAAGGCGGCATGTCGACGTGTATTTCTACTGGTATTGTGTGAATGTGGGGGTTCTAGTCATCAGCCAACCAAACGTGCGTTTGAGGGGGAAAAAAATGGACTGGCACATTCAGCAAGTGAAAAAGATTAAATGCAAGTCTGAACATAATGAAATTACATCATTTAATAATGGTGGGGTCAACTCTATCCTTCCAACTCTTTGGAAGACAACCTAAACTACCTATATAACTGAACTCATTATATAATGCAAATAAGGTTGAGTAAAAGTTGGTGGGGACAATTAGAGCATCCTGAAAAGTTGGTAGTGTTATGTCCCTACCGTCCCAATGCAAACCTACACCGTTGTGTTGCAGTCTTTAAAGGTGTTAATAAGTTTCGGCTTCTCCCGTCAGCCCTTTTCTTTTGGGGTTTTACTGAATATAAACACAACTGAATGCTGTATGTTTGGATCTGTCGAGCCTGAAAAGGAAATAACAAACAAACAAAAAAAAAAACAAAAGCACTAGAAAATGGTTTGAGAGAAAGCACTGGAGACTTCTAAAGTGGCCAGACCTGAATCCCATAGAACACCTGTGGAGAGATCTGAAAATGGCACCCTTCAAATCTTAGCCACCTGGAACAGTTGGCCAAAAAAGAATGGCCTAAAATTCCACCAAAGCATTGTAAGAAACTCATTGATGGATACCGGAAGCAGGTTTTCACCTCAGGAGAGTGCTACTGTAACCCGTATGTCAGCACTGCCCCATGATCCGCTCCCACCTCTGACCAGGACCCGAACCCACGCGCCACATTGTTCCCACTCAGCAGGTAGGGACGTTAACCACTGCGCCAATAAGCCTCGAGCCGACAGTAAAGCCGTCAGCGTCCCTACATGAAGGAATCGGCAGGGAGGTTTCCACGCTCCACAACGGACCTCCACAACGAGGGTGGCGTGGCTCAGTGGTAGAGTAGTTGTCCCCCAAACCAGAGGTTGTGGGTTCGAATCTCTGCCCTGATGAACTCGTCTAAGTGTCCTTGAGCAAAATACTGAACCCCACGTTGCTCCTGGTGCTGTGTCACGGTAGATGGCGAGATAGTGTAAAGCGCCTTGAAAGGTGGAAAAGTGCTATATAAGTATAACACCATTTCCCTGCGTGTACCAGTTACACTACCAAGTATTGGGCTGAGGGTGCCAATACTTTTGTCCTGCCCATTTGTAGAGGTTTGTATAAAATGATAATGATTCAATTTTTTCCCCATTCTCTTTTGTGTTTTTTCATTGCAAGCAAAATAAATGAAGACATTACTACCAACGCATTTGTAATTGCAATCATTTTCTTGGAGAAATTGAGTATTATCTGACAGAATTGCAGGGGTGCCAATACTTTTGGCTAGCACTGTATACTTCATATAGGCTCAGGGCCGGCCCAGGCCATTAGAGGGCCCTGAGCAAAATAATGCCAAGGGGTCCATATTTTTGGGCCACCATTTCGTCACAGTGTACTGTGAAACCTATACATGCAATCCAACCTATATGTCCATATTTTGTATATAAATCAGATTTTTTTGCACTGCATTCTTCAAACTTCTCACCCCAAATGATTGTCAGTGCCAAACCATTTTCTAAAAGAGGAAAGAAAGAAGTTAAGGAAGAACTTTTATTTTTTAAGCTTGTAATCAAGTATCAAAACTCACAAAAGTCAAATAAAGCAAACTGTAGTAAACAAAATAGAATATAAATTAAACAATTGCCAGATTGCCCCCTAGTGGTCAGGGGCCCTAAGCAGCTGCATAGTCTGCGTATAGGCTGGGCCGGCCCTGTATAGGCTCAACATATGCCATGTGATTAAAACGATGACGTTATAGGTGATAGCGCCAAGGGTCTTGGCCAAGGCAGATGCTTTATCAACTGACCTATCCAGGCTCCCATATAAGTATATGGCGGAAAATACTCAGGTGACTTGATGTTCCGGTCTGAGACCCCCAATTTGGCCAAATTTCAAAATTGTGCGATACGCATGTGTGATACATCATTGAAAAGCTTAAAATCTCAATTTTCTGGGGGAAGAAAATTTTTGAACACGAGGGCATTTTAAAAAAAAAAATTAACAGCAAAACCGTAACTGGACGCGCGAGCGCCTGACAGCACAATTAAAGACGCCATGACTTGAACGAGATATTATCACGTATTACCTTGTTTCGATCCGAAAACTCCATGTAGCATGTATCATCGAGTGTCAAGACACAGCTGTGAATGGCCAAAACTGGATTTTTGGGAGATTTTACGGGTGAAACATGGTAATATAACAAGGCTCCTGATGCAGACATCGGAGACATCAAGGAGTGGTCGAGATTTTCTTTTTCATATATTTACCCTTTTAAACTTTTTTTTGTTTGTTTGTTTTTTTTTGTTTGGATCGATTATTTATCATCTAACATATTGGGGAAAATGCGACAGTAACAAAAAAAAAATACAATTAAGCAATAGTTATGAGGTAGATATCCGTGATTTTTTTACAGACACCAAATTTTTCATTGTTTCGTAATTTGTTTAAAATTTTAAAATATGCGAGTAAATAATGTTTTGAAGTCATTTTGTTTTTTAAACTAAATATTAGACATCAATTAATGATTCTAAGCTAAAAATTACAGCCATTTTGAATAATAAATATAATTACTTACCTTCTTTGTATGGCTAGGTTGAAACAAAAGTGGTTGCACGACGTCTGTAAACAGGGGTTTTCAAGGTAAAACGGAGAAATTAAAAATAGTTCGGGGGCTTAATGTCCCATGAATCTGCTATGGCAGCATACAGACATATTGTTCTATCAAACGCAACAGTTATTTTGGCTTAAAATACAGCAGTTCCTTTTAAAGAGGAGTGCAAGAAGAGAAAATACTTTATCAGTGTTGTCTGTGTTTTCCGCTAAATATATATGGCGGAAAACACACAGGTGACTTGAAATTCTGCTGTGAGACCCCCAATTTAGCCAACTTTCAAAATTGTCCTATATGCATGTGTGATACATCATTGGAAAGCTTAAAATCTCAATTTTCTGGGGGAAGAAACATTTTGAACAGAGGGCAGTTTATAAAAAAGTTTTTTAAACAGCAAACCCTATCTGGAGGTGAGAGCACACGAGAACAGAATTATAGACGCCATGACTTTAGCGAGATGTTATCGCGTACTTACTTTGTTTCGATCCAAAAACTCCATGTAGCATGTATCACTGAACGTCAAGACACAGCTGTGAATGGCCAAAGCTGGATTTTTTGGGGATTTTATGGGTGAAACATGGTAGTATAACAAGGGTCGCGATGCAGAAATCGCAGAAATCAAGGAGTGGTCGAGATGTTCTTTTTCATATATTTACCCTTTTAAACGTTTTTTTTTTTTTTTTTTCAACTTTTTTTGTTTAGATCAATTACTCATCATCTAACATATCGGAGAAAATGCGACAGCAACAAAAAAAATACAATTAAGCTATAGTTATAAGGTAGATATCCGTGACTTTTTTACAAACGCCATTTTTTTTATTGTGACATAATTTGTTTAAAAGTTTAAAATATGCGAGTGAATAATGTTTTGAAGTCGTTTTGTTTTTTTAAACTAAATATTAGACATCAATGAATGATTCTAAGCTAAAAACGACATTTTGAATAATAAATATAATTAATTACCTTCGTTTTATGGCTGGGTTGAAACAAAAGCGGTTGCGCGACGTCTGCAAACAGGGTTTTTCAGGGTAAAACGGACAAATTAAAAATAGTTTGGGGGCTTCATTCACCATGAATCTGCTATGGCAGCATATAGACATATTGTTCTATCAAACACAACAGTTGTTTTAGCTTAAAATACAGCAGTTTCTTTTAAAGAGCAGTGCAAGAGCAGAAACTGCTTTTTCAGTCTTGTCTGTGTTTTCCGGCATATGTATATATTGAATTGAGATGAACCATTTATTGACTTCGACATTTCAGTTTTGACTTTACAGTATTACTTTTGAGTTCAACAATACGAGAAAAAAATCATCACCACCAGTCCACAGAACGGAATGAAAATTGCTAGCAGTCACTTCGCAATCCTGCTTTTTCAGCGTTAACACATCAAACAAATGAACACACGGAGTACATATGGATGCGCACCGATTTGCATCTTTACTTTCCAAGAAAAGTTCCTATCTTTTTATTGCCCGAAGGTTTTATTTTGTGCTGTTCTACACACCAGCATATTTTTTCTTCCTTCTATCTGTTCTCCTTAGTTTGCTGTGTGGAATGCGGAGCTTATGCCGAGCACCTCGGGCTGTTATTGCTCTCGTGCTGAGATGATAATATTGTAGTATATTGGGACAATGCTTGCTTGGGCTCAAGAGTATGATGACAAAGAGGGCAAGTATACTGCATCTATCCATTGAACGCTTTTTGGTACTTAAGTTTATGAGTGATCTATTTCTGTATTTCTGGGAGGATTAGCTGAGAATGCATCTTTCAATGCCACCGCCGATGTCCGATCCCCTTTGACTGGGAGGTTGGCAGGGATTTGATGTCTGCTATTGATGAAGAGAGCCACATGATTGGATGTCTATCACCGTCAATGGCAGCCAAAGGGTTAATGAACGCAGGTGCACCTGTGCTAGCCAACTCACAGGGATCTGGTCTAATGAGCCCACCCCCACACCTCTCACTCTCGCTGCTCGTGGCAAATCACGGCCTTCTTCACACTATTATGTGAAGTTACAGGGTTGTACATTTGACAGGAAGTCCATTCTGGTTTCTTAACAAGTTAACTCATTGGCTGCCAGACAGCGATAGACACTGTGGCGTCCCAGTGCCACAGGGCTCGGCACCACGGACTGCGACGCCCCTGTGAAGCGACCATCACACTTGCGGGCGATTGCCTAATAAGGTGTTGCCTGATTAGGCAACTGCTATAAAGAGGCAGTCAGGAGCTACCCTAATTTACTAGTCCTTCTCAAAAAATGTGCATAATGTGATAAAGTTTATTATTTTCTGTAATGTACTCATAAACTAGACTATTAGACTTTCATATATTTTAGATTCATTAAACACAACTGAAGTAGTTCAAGCCTTTTATTGTTTTAATATTGATGATTTTGGCAAAAAAGTCAAGAAAAAAACCAAAATCCTATCTCAAAAAATGAGCATATTTCATCCGACCAATACAAAAAAGTGTTTTTTAATACAAAAAAAGTCAACCTTCAATTAATTATATCAGCTATGCACTCAATACTTGGTCGGGAATTCTTTTGCAGAAATGACTGCTTCAATGCGGCGTGGCATGGAGCCAATCAGCCTGTGGCACTGCTGAGGTGTTATGGATGCATCGATAGCGGCCTTAAGCTAGTCCACAGTGTTGGGTCTGGTGTCTCTCAACTTCCTCTTCACAATATCCCACAAATTCTCTATGGGGTTCAGGTCAGGAGAGTTGGCAGGCCAATCGAGCACAGTAATGCCATGGTCAGTAAACAGTGGTTTTGGCCCTGTGAGCAGGTGCCAGGTCTTGCTGAAAAATGAAATCTTCATCTCCATAAAGCTTTTCAGCAGATGGAAGCTTGAAGTGCTCCAAAATCTGATAGCTAGCTGCATTGACCCTGCCCTTGATAAAACACAGTAGACCAACACCAGCAGCTGACATGGCACCCCAGACCATCACTGACTGTTGGTACTTGACACTGGACTTCAGGCATTTTGGCATTTCCTTCTCCCCGGTCTTAATTCTAAACTCTGGCACCTTGATTTCCGAATGACATGCAAAACTTGCTTTTATCTGAAAAAAGTACTTTGGACCACTGAGCAACAGTCCAGTGCTGCCCAGGTCAGGCGCTTCTGTTGCTGTTTCAGGTTCAAAAGTGGCTTGACCTGGGGAATGCGGCACCTGTAGCCCATTTCCAGGTTTCTGCAGGACCCCCAAGGTCTGGAATCGGCCCTTGTCCACAATCTTTCTCAGGGTGCGGTCACCTCTTCTGGTTGTGCAACGTTTCCTGCCACACTTTTTCTATCCCACTGAGGTGCCTTTATACCGCACTCTGGGAACAGCCTATTAGCTCAGAAATGTCTTTCTGTGTCTTAGCCTCTTGCTTGAGGGTGTCAATGATGGCCTTCTGGACAGCAGTCAGGTCGGCAGTCTTGCCCATGATTGTGGTTTTGACTCATGAACCAGGCTGGGAGTTCTTAAAAACCTCAGGAATCTTTTGCAGGGGTTTTGAGTACATTCGTTTATTCAGATGATTAGGTTAGTAGCTTCTTTAGAGTACCTTTTTATGATATGCTAATTTTTTGAGATAGGGATTTTTGTTTTTGGGGCTTTTTTGCCAAAATCATCAATATTAAAACAATAAAAGGCTTGAACTACTTCAGTTGTGTGTAATGAATCTAGAATATATGAAAGTCTAATGTTTATCAGTACCTTACAGAAAATAATGAACTTTATCACAATATGCTATTTTTTTTTAGAAGGACCGGTACTTGCAGTGGGAGGGCTGGCAGGGAATGAACCAGCATTCAAGGCCACATGATTGGCAGAGATGGGTTGTAACGCATTGCATTTATCTGAGTAACTTTTGGTGAAAAATGTATTTCTAAGACATAATGTATTAGTCCATCCATTATCTAACGCTTATCCAGTCTGGGGTCGGGTCGTGGGGGCAGCAGCTTTACAGGGAAGCCCAGACTTCCCTCTCCCCAGCCACTTCAGCAGGATCCCAAGGTGTTCCCAGGCTAGCCGAGAGACATATTATCTCCAGCGCATCTTGGGCCATTCCCTGGGCCCCCTGGGAACATACCCAGACCACCTCGCCAGGGAGGCATCCAGGAGGCATCTGAACTAGATGCGCAAGCCACCTCAGCTGGCTCCTCTTAACACAGAGGAGTCGGGGCTCGACACTGAGTCCCTCCCAGATGACAGAGTTTCTCAGTCTCTAAACCTGGACACCCTGCAGAGGAAACTTATTTTGGCCGCTTGTATCCGGGATATTGTTCTTTCGGTCACGACCCACATCTCGTGACCATAGGTGAAGGTAGGAACGTAGATCGACTGGTAATTCGAGAGCTTCGCCTTTTGGCTCAGCTCCCTCATAACTACTACGGACCGGTGAAGAGTCCACATCACTGTAGACGCTGCACAGATCCGCCTGTCGATTGTCTGCTCTCTCCCACACTCACTTGTGAACAAGACCCCAAAATACTTGAACTCCTCACATGAGGTAGGATCTCATCCCCGAACCGTAGAGGGTACACCACCCTTTTCCAACTGAGGACCATGATCTCTGATTCGGAGGTGCTGATCTTTATCCCGACCACTTCACACTCTGCTGCGAACGGCTCCAGTGAGAATTGGAGATGGCGGCTTGATGAAGCCAACAGCACCACATCATCTGTAAAAAGCAGAGATGCAATGCTGAGGCCACCAGACCGGACCCCCTCAACGCTTCGGCTGCGCCTTGAAATTCTGTCCATAAAAGTTATGAACAGAATCGATGACAAAGGGCAACCTTAGGGGAGTCCAACCCTGATGGACCAAACTCTGATACTGGTTGTATAGGGACCGCACAGCCCTTACTAAGGGGATCAGTACCCCATACTCCTGAAGCCCCCCCCGTAGGACATGATCGAATGCTTTTTCCAAATCCACAAAATACGTTACGGTGGCCGAGAGGTGTCAGGCGAAATGCACAGTCCAAACACTTTGCAAATAGAAAAAGCACCAGCCCCAACTGCAAAACGCTTTGCAAAAGATAAAAAGCACGAATGCAAACTGCCACAACACGATCTCAAATTACTAAAGCGCAATCGCAAATTGGCAAAAGCACGAACCCCAATTGCCACAACACGGCAGCAAATGGCTCGAAGCACGAATGCAAATTGCCACAAAACAATCTCCAATTCCTAAAGCGCGAAAGCAAATTGGCAAAAGCACGAACCCCAATTGCCACAACACGGCAGCAAATGGCTCGTAACACGACCGCAAAAGGCTCGCAAGACAATTGCAAAGACGATGAACCAGAAGTTAAAAAAATAAATAAATAATAAAAAAACGACACTTTGTATATTGCTATATGTGCTTTGTGACCATCTCTACGGGCCTCCGTAAAGTTGGGGGGCTTGAGATATTAATTTCGAGTGATTACATCCCTCCAAGCCCCCAATTTACTGCAAAATGGACCCAAATTTGTTTGCGCTACCTTCGTGCTAGCCTTGTTAGGACACCCCTCTGTTATTGAGATATTGGTACGCTCCATTAGCTGCGGGAGCTAAGCTAAGAAAAAGCTACTAGTGACGTCCCCGCTCGTAATTAATATCTCAAGAAAAGCATAATACTGTATCTACAAAACCACTGCAGCACAAACGATTAACATCATTTTTATATATATTTGCGTCTGATGGGGTGGGGGTGGGGGGGCAACTTTACGGAGGCCCGTAGAGATGGTCACAAAGCACATACAGCAATATACAAAGTGTCGTCTTTTTTTTATTATTTATTTATTTTTTTAACTTCTGGTGTCATCGTTTTTGCAATTGTCTTGCGAGCCTTTTGCGGTCGTGCTGCGAGCCATTTGCTGTCGTGTTGTGGCAATTGGCGTTCATGCTTTTGCCAATTTGCTTTCGCGCTTTAGGAATTGGGGATTGTGTTGTGGCAATTTGCATTCGTGATGCGAGCCATTTGCTGCCGTGTTGTGGCAATTGGCGTTCGTGCTTTTGCCAATTTGCTTTCGCGCTTTAGGAATTGGGGATCGTGTTGTGGCAGTTTGCATTCGTGCTTTTTATCTTTTGCAAAGCGTTTGGACTTTGCATTTCGCGTGACACCTCTCGGCCACCGTAACATGTAGACCGGTTGGGCAAACTCCCATGCACCGTCGAGGACCCTACCGAGGGTTTAGAGCTGGTCCACTTTTCCACGGCCGGGATGAAAACCACAGTGCTCCTCCTGAATCTGAGATTCAACTTCACGATGGACCCTCTTCTCCAGCACCCCTTTATAGACTTTACCGGGGACGCTGAGGAATGTAAGTTGCAACACACCCTCCAGTCCCCCTTCTTCAAAATGGGAACCACCACCCTGGTCTGCCAATCCAGAGGCACTGTCCCCGATGTCGACGAGGCGTGTCAGCCACAACAGCCGTACAACATCCAGGGCCTTAAGGAACTCCGGGTGGATCTCATCCACTCCCTGCCACTGAGAAGCTTTCCAACCCACATATTAGATTTTACTCATTTTTATTCCAGTCTGGCTGTGCCAGTTTCACCATTGAGATGTCGGAAAAATAATCACATGACTCCATTACACCAATTAAACAGTCACAAGTCCACACACAAACTTGCAATCGGAAGTCCCTATGATCACGACTTTGGAGAGCCGCAAAAAAAAAAAAAAAAAAAAACTTTGGTTATACATGCCTCGAAAAGTTCATATCCCAGTTTATTTGTGTGTTTTTTTGTGTTGTTATGTTACTAATAGACTATGGAAAACGAGAGATATCATCTTTTTAATTTTATGGTAGGAAATATGTTTTCTCTACTAGAGGATACCATGCTCTTTGGATAGGTGATGTTTCATTTCTGTAGCTATTTCTAGTTTTCAATCATTTCTGTGCATTTTTTTTTACCTATTATGGTTATGTAGTAAGTTAAAGTACTGTTAAAATTGGAGATGTCCCGATCGATCGGGTCCGATCACGTCATTTTCAAAGTATCGGAATCAGCAAAAAAATATCGGCCATGCGTTTTTTTTAATATATATACTGTATATTTTTTAATTAAATTGTTTTCTAATTATATTTAACGTTACAGACATAATATGTTACACTCATCCAGAGTCTTTAGTTTAGGCTTAAGGTAGGGTTATCAAATTTATCCCGATAACAGCGGTAATTAATTTTTAAAAAAATGTATCACGTTAAAATATTTAACGCAATTAATGCATGCGCTGCACGACCCACTCACGCATTGTCGCGCTCAATCTGTAATGGCCCCATTTTACCTATGAAGAGAGATAAAAGGCAGCGTAAAATGAGTAAAGTGAATCTTGGCAGCCTTTGGAGCCTTTTTTTAATTGGCTAAAGCCTTACAATCCCTCTCCCTACGATTAGAAATATCATGGGAAGCATTGTGGGGAAGCAAGGTAGCAATTGATCTTTTTCTTAACACCTTGTTATTTCCCAACGCAGAGAAGATATATCAATTGGTAGCACTACACACAGTCACGGTTCAACTTCCCATCATGCATTTGGGCAGAACAGTTAAATGGCTACAGTATCATTTACTGAAAGCTCAACAAATACACTAGATGGCAATATTTAGTCACAATATACAAAGTCACATTTATCCTTTAAGAAGTACAAGTCTTTCTATACGTGGAGCCCTCTCACAGAAAGAATGTTAATAATGTAAATGCCATCTTGAGGATTTATTGTCATAATAAACAAATACAGTACTTATGTACTGTATGTTGAATGTATATATTGGTCCGAGTTTTATTCTTTTTTTTTTCTTAATGCATTGCCAAGATGTATATGATCGGGAAAAATTATCGGGAATGATTGGAATTGAATCGGGAGCAAAAAAAAAAAAAAAAAAGCAATCGGATCGGGAAATATCGGGATCGGCAGATACTCAAACTAAAACGATCAGGATCGGATTGGGAGCCAAAAAAAAAACATGATCGGAACAACCCTAGAAATATTTTTTCTCCACTAGAGGATACCATGCTCTTTGGATAGGTGATGTTTCATTTCTGTAGATACTTCTACTTTTCAATCATTTCTGTGCATTTTTTTTACCCATTATGGTCATGTAGTAAGTTATAGTACTGTTAAAATAATAACAGTTGATATAGGTTCTGACTGAACCTTTGGGAATTTCTCACATTTTTGCATAAAATCACCATCAAATGTGATCTGAGCTTTGTCAAAATCCCACTGATGAAAATACAATGTCTGCTTTAACTAAAACCATCCAAACATTTATAGGTTGTCTGAAGACCTGGGATCAAGGATTGTTGATTTGCATTAAGCTAAGAAACAAAACCATCTGTAAAAGTCTGGACGTTCATTAATCGACAGTCAGAGAAGTTGCCTACAAATGGAGAGAGTTTGGCACTGTTGCTTCTCTCCCAAGTAGTGGCCGGCCACCAAAGATGACGCCAAGATTTCAGCGCAGAATACTCAGAGTGGTAAAAGAAGAACCCTCCAGTGTCTTATAAAGACTTACAGAAATCATTGGCACAGTACAATATTTCTGTGCACACATCAACTATATGTAAAACTATGGCAAAAGATGGGAGGACTCCACGGAGAAAACCACTGCTGTCTGAAAAAACATTGTTGCTTGTTTAATTTTCGCAAAAAGGCACTTGGACACTCCACAAAAGTTTTGGCAAAATATTTTTGGACTAATGAAACCAAAGTTGAATTGTTTGGGAGTAACACACAACGTCATGTGTGGAGGTAAAATGGAACAGCTCACTAACATTAACACCTCATCCCCACAGTGAAGTATGGTGGAGAGAGCATTATGATTTGGGGCTGTTTTGCTACCTCAGGGCCTGGACAACTTGCAATCATTAATGCAAGAATAAATTCAAAAGTTCATCAGGATGTTTTGCAGGAAAACCTGAGGGCGTCTGTCAGAGAGTTGAAGCTAAAAAGAGGATGGATGCTGCAACAAGACACAGAAGTAAATTCACTTCAGAATGGTTTCAGAAGAACAAAATACATGTTCTCCAGACTTGAACCCTATTGAGATGCTGTGGCATTAACCTAAAGACAGCGATTCACGCCAGACATCCCAGGAATCTGACTGAACTACAGCAGTTTTGTAGAGAAGATAAGTCCTTATTTATGTGCCAGACTGATCTGTAGCTACAGGAAGTGCCTGGTTTGTTATTGCTGCCTAAGGGAGAGGCAACAAAATATTAAATGTGATGGTTCACGTACTTATTTGTCCCCCTTCTGTCACTGTTTGCATACTGTCCCCATTAAAATATGAAAACCTATGAATGATAGGGTGGTTTTAGTTAAAGCAGACACAATTTTTTCATCTGTGTGATTTTCACATAGATCAGATACCATTTGATGGTGATTTTATGCAGAAATGTGAGAAATTCCAAAAGGTTCAGATACTTTTTCATACCACTGTAAATTTTTTGATGACTATTTTTACTTGAGTAATATTTTGAAGTAAGTGGCGACTCTACCCACTTCTAAGCATGCAATTGTTTGAAAAGCCAACATGGCAGTGAAAAAACTCTTGAAGGCCAAGTCAGGCGTGACAACAATACCTCAGATGGACAGCAGGTTGGATTCCGCTCTCAAAGGAGTTTTTACCGTTGTCCGATTTCCTCCCCTCGGGAACAAACTGAAGCAGAGACAGAGCAAAGAGAGCTAGCGAGCCAATCTCCAAACTGTCACCATTTCTCCCTTGATGGCTACATGATGGATGACTGCATCCCCTTGCGGCACCACATCACCCTGTGCTAGGGAAGCCGTGAACTTTGTGTGTACAATTACCGTTCTTTCACTTGAAAGGGACGCGTTCATCCGAAGCGTGCGCTTGTAATACGAACGATATGATCCTCGGTAGACTAGGAGTGTTGAAATTCACAACATGTCCCTTAAGAAAAAGATGATCTGCATTAGTGCTGCAACGATTTATCGATTAAATCGAGTGACTCGATTGGAAAAAATTTTGCTGCTTGGATGATTTGTTTAATAAGAGTGGTGTTGTTATGATTTGTTTTGAAAGTGTTGCATTTCATTTTATCAATTTGGGTAAATACACTGCACTCTAGTGGCAACAGTGAATATGACAACATGTTTAACGCAACACTAGGTAACTTTTCAACTTTGATTTTATAACATTTGTAAAGATCTTCTATATCTTGAGATGGTCTGTATCGCTTTCACAGATACTAATTAACTTTGAGGAGGGTGGCAGGAACCCCGTCACACAGAAAAAAAAACTTGTCTGCACTGACAAGTTTGGTTGGGGTGGAGGGTTTAGCCACATGGTTGCTAACCGTCATATGCTATTGTGTAGTCACAACTGGATTCATTACCGTATTAGTATTCATATTTCACACAGCCACTGGAAACAGAAATATCGTTTAATCCAACTGCAGGGTTAGTGAGATCATGATTTCACGACACTGTGCGGGTGTGCGCTGGTCCGCAGTCTTCCTGAAGGCAAAACACTACCGCTTTTGTCCAACGGCGTCGCTAAAATCGACCAAAACTGAAAAGTTAACTAGTGTTGCTTTACCATGGCGGCTCCTTGTTAAGACCATCATATTCATCATGTTTTTGTTTGAGTTAATATGTTTGTTTATGCATTCATTATTTAGTTTAGAAGTATATTTAGCAGCTTTTTGTGGGGATATGTGTGGGAACGATTTGTTAAGAGCTTTAAAAAAAAAAAAAAAAAAAAAAAAAAAAACCTTAGCATTCTACAGCATTTAAGCTAGCGGACTTTTGCTATGCAAGTTAGCCAATTGTTCTTTGGTTGTACTTAGATCCTTATTAAATTTTTTATGCCATTTAAGGCTTAACTCAGGTATTTTATTTAGTTTTAAATGCATGAAATGAAGGTGCAATTCTTCACAGTTTGAAAAAAAAAACTAGGGAATTTTATTTTGTATTTGCATTTAATGCTCTTTTGAAAGTGCAATTTTAGCAAGCCAAAATGAATGTTATTGCAGGCATGAACACTTGTTTCTTTGTTTTATACAGTGGCATAAAAAGGTATCCGAACCTTTTGGAATTTTTCACATTTCTGCATAAAATCACCATCAAATGTGATCTGATCTTTGTCAGAATCACACAGATGTAAAAACAGTGTCTGCTTTAGCTAAAACCACCCAAACATTTACAGGTTTTCATATTTTAATGAGGATATCATGCAAACAATTACAGAAGGGGGAAAATAAGTAAGTGAACCCTCTGCTTACGGAGACTTAAAGGGATCCTCTATTTTTAAGACAAGTAATTCTTATAAGATAAATGTTAGTATGAGTTATCATAATTTTATATTAAAACCCCTCTTAATGTTTTTGTTTTAATAAAGTTTGTAAAATTATTTTAAGTGATAGGTCGCTATTCTTGTTACGTCGCGGTGCGTGGCATCACTGGCCCCGATGCCGAAATTCCAGCGTGTTGATAGTTAGCTTTCCCAACATGTCGTCAGTTCTACCCTTCCTATTTGAACCAGATCTGAAAAGTGAAGAGCAGGACAGCACTCTTGGTCGTTCACAAGACGAGCTTCAGGGAAAAATGCGTGCAGCAAATACCTGATCAGACAAAAGTTGGGCAAAACTGGTGATGCACTCACTGTCTCAATGGCAACAGAGCGACAGAGTGCTATTGGAAACTCGGGTTGGGAGCGAGAGTGTTGGGAACTCCGGTTTTATTAGCAGATATTCAAGGTAAGCATATTGCGTTTTCAAACTTATCCCAATATAATTATGTAGATTGTTAGCATCCAGATCTGTCATGTGCTTACAGTACAGGCCAAAGAGCACACCTTGTGTAATCCATGTCTTGTACATTGTAACGCGTGGTAGCTAGGATATGTGTATAAAAATACCAAAAAGGGGAAACGCTTCCACTTATACACATTTATTCACAAAAAATAATATTTCCACCTTGACCACTCTTCACTGGGGAGCTCAGCAGTACGCAAACCCGTGTTCCCTGACGAACTCCAACATTGTTGTAAGGTCCACGTCAGTCACTGTCGTCACTGTAGCTAGCGTGCCATAGTGCTTTAATTATTTAGTATGATTTAGGGAAAACTCCCATGAAGAATAGTCAACAAAAAAAGATCGCAATAGTAATCCAAATCCGCGTTTTTTACTCACTCGAAGATCCAGGAATTAGACCGATCCCATGGCAATGTTCCAGCCGCGATCAGGCCGTCGATTCCACAAAATAGACTGATACGAAAAGCCGCGGTGGGACCGACGAATCAAAACAATGGACAGATCCGAAACCAATATTGCAGACGCGGTGGGACCTTGCTTGACTGAGGATCCAGGATAAATGTTCGGGCGCCAGTTGCAACGCGTGGTGGGTAGGATACGTGCACACAGGGACCAAAAAGGGGGAGAAGCTTCCACTTATGCACATTTATTCACTAAAAATAATAATTCCACCTTGACCACTCACTTCACTCCACTTGTTTCCATTTGACTGGAAATTGCATCCAAAAGCAGCACATCGTGGCATTTTACTTTGCGGGTTTAGGCAGCAATAAGCAATTGTTAAACACGCTACACATTTGGAAAGATGCCATTGACGTCATCACTGCGAGCCCGCAAACCATGGCGTCAACTAACGGTCAAAATATGGACTAAATATTATAAAATATTGCCATTGATTTAACATTTTATGTGTACATATTTCATATTTCAGTACAAGAGAACAATTGTGGTTTATTAGAGCCTACATGTATTTAAATCAGAGGATCATTAAAGAGCAATTGGAACCAATTTTTACCGAACAATTTAAGTCGGGTGTGTGCCCAATCACTGATGAGTGGTTTAAAGCTGCCCCCCCCCCCACACTATAAAACACACACCTGGTAAGAACTGTCTTGATGAGCAGCACTGTCTGATGTGCATCATGGCTCAGTCAAAAGAGCTGTCTGAAGAGCTGCGATCAAGGATTGTTGATTTGTATAAAGCTGGGAAAGGATACAAAACCAGTCTGGATGATCACCAATCGACAGTCAGAGAAGTTGTCTACAAATGGAGAGAGTTTGGTATTGTTGCTTCTCTGGCCGTCCACCAAAGATGACACAGAGAGTTCAGCGCAGAATACTCAGAGAGGTAAAAAAAAGAACCCTAGAGTGTCTGCTAAAAAAAAAAGCATTGTTGCTCATTAAATGTTTTCAAAAAAGCACTTGGACACTCCGCAGAAGTTTTGGCAAAATATTTTGGGGACTGATTAAACCAAAGTTGAATTGTTTAGGAGTAACACACAACGTCATGTGTGGAGGAAAAATTGAACAGCTCACCAACATCAACACCTCATCCCCACAATGAAGCATGGTGGAGGGAGAATCATGATTTGGGGCTGTTTTGCTGACGCAGGGCCTGGGCAACTTGCAGTCATTAATAGAAGAATGAATTCAAAAGTTTTGCAGGAAAACCTGAGGCCGTCTGTCTGACAGTTGAAGCTAAAAAGAGGATGGATGCTGCAACAAGACAAAAATCCAAAACACAGCTGTAAATTAAAAAAAAAAAAAGGTGACTCAAAGCCAATGCAAACAGAACTCATCCAGACATCACAAGGACAAATGATCTTTTGGCTTTAAATGCACAGAAAATTGACTTCAAATAGTAGTATTGTAACATTCTGTAACGACGTGGAACTGGTCAATTGGCCACTGAGTGAACTGGCCAAGATCTTTCTACAATGCGGCCAAAACCTGGACAACGCGCCTGCCTGGCAGTGAGGTGCGGTGAGGTTCGTGGTTGGTGAGGCACTGACTCCTTAAGTGTCAGATTTACAAATGTATAAACCAAAAAGGGTAGCTTATGCAATTAACTACTGGTTATTTCATATCTCATCAGCATTCTTCACAAAACACACACACACGGTAGATATTAGAGATACGTAAAGGTAGAAAATAACATGCATTTGCGCTACACTCTCCATGTGTTGGTATTTCCATCGCAAGTCTTTAGTTCATACAACATAAATGAGTACAGAGTGGTGTACAAAACCACAGATTTCAATTTTGACCTTTTGTGAAATATTCAGTTGTTTTCAAAACTTGAATCTGATTCTTAATTTAATACAGATTGCTCAACAAAAAGGATGAAAAGAAAAAGTATATTTTATTCTAGGCCAAAATTTAGTTTTAAAATATTAAGATTGAAATAAAAACTGTGGTCTTACCTTTATTTGTAGATGAAGTCCATGCGCCTGTCCTTCGCCACAAAAACCTCAGTTACTTTGTTGTAAAAGTCCTCCTTATTTTCCTTTAGTTTTAAAAGTCTCTCCGCCTCAATGGAGATGATCGCCAGGGAGGAAAGTCGTCCTGAATCGGTCCTATTCCGACTGTATCACATCACCGATTGCTTCAATTAGATCGTTCTTTGACAAGCCAGAAAACACAGTAGATGCGTCCAAATGTCTAGCTAACCTCTCATCTTTCTCAGCAAAAGCGTATAAAAGTTGGACATAATTGCCACGATTAGTAGAGCTTGCCCTCTCATCGTTGCCACGAAATGCTAACTCCTGCTTAGCTAAGAAGCAGGTTGCATTAATGAGGTCTTTCAAAATCTCGCGGTTCTCCTTTACCTTAGCATTGTGGATGCTAACGTTTAGCCGCCGCTGTTCGTTCAAAGCCAAATCGATCCTTGAGCTTCCAAAATTTTTTAAAGCAATCTGGCTTTGAATGTGAGTGTACGATCTCTCATGTTTGCTGAGACTTCGTGGTTATTTTTTCATGTCACAATATCCCGTGTTAGTCCAGACATTGGCACAAGTTGAGAACAAAAGGCATGGGAAGCAGTAAAGGCAGTTTTTTTAAAGCCAGCCTTTTCGGGTGTACAACTCCGTTTGAAAAGAGCGAGTTATCTTAGACTGTCCCGTAGTTTGAAGCAAACCTTTTAGCTCCGGCGTTGGTCTTCCTCTGTAAATCAGGTCCACTTTTGACTGAAAGTCCAGTTTTGAGAATTTTTAAAGTTTGGATATATAGTCCTCTTCCATTTTGGGAGTCCGATGTCAACGTAGTAAACAATACAAAACGGCTCGCCGCAGTGCACTTGACTCGCCTGGCACCATTACCTGTTGGCTCACGTACGCCCCCCTTCTGTGCGGCAGCGTACTATCTGCCGCAACCTGTGCCTTTTCACTGCAGTTTTATTTCCCATCAGCAAAACTAAATATGTCGCTAACAAACATTAAACTTTAAGGGTTAAAGACATTAGCCAGACTGTGGAAAATCAGGTCAAATAAACGTATCTGGAAACATTATAATGGCAACATGCAGATGTACGGCAACCAGCACGCTCCAATTCCATGTATCAACCCAATATGTTATGGATTGCGCAATCAGAGGTGAGGCTTTACTTGTTGCTGCCGCACCTCTCGTTTCATTTCGGTATTTGAACAGGAAATAGGCTAATTCAGCGATTTTGACAATGAAAAATGTTTGAAATGAGTCATACATTAAGAGCAATGGACAAATATTAATATAAATTTGATGCTATAATTATTTTTTTGTCATGATGACAGGTGAGGCTCTGCCTCCCCTGACCGCACGTCACTGCTGCCTGGGATATACCCTAAAGTCCGAATATGTGGAGGATAGCTGGGGGCCGCTGTGTCTGACCACACTCGAAGTAGAATGACATCAAGGATGTTCTTTTTGTTGCGCTGCTGGCTACTATTCTTCTCCAGGGGCTTGAAGTACACTTGATTCGTGGGAAAATCAAAGTGTTGGATAGGCAATAGCGATCGGTAAGGCCCGTGCTGATATATTACAGGTGAAGAATGACCGGGCGACATCCAACCTGAATGGCGTTGCAACTTACGCGCAACCTTGAGATGAATGTTCGTCGGGAGGCAGCAAGGAATGAAAACTGCGACGAGGATTAAGTCGACGAAAGGGGTGTGGCGGACACGGCCTGCCATCGGTCCTCAGCTATTCCCTATCTTCTGTATTGAATTATGAACTAATCTACTGGATCTAATCAACATAACGATCACCTGGACACGATCGACAACGGACTATTGGGAAAATGAACAATCGAGGGGGATGGTTAAATTAAACAAAAAAGAAAACAACAACCTTGTAATCACTACGCAATCTGAATGTCAAAAATTGTTATACGATATTTTCTGCGTCCTATGGTATACTGGGGGCGGGTCTCAATAAGCTTCGGCTTCTCCCGTCTGCCCTTTTCTTTTCGGGTTGAATTAATTGTAAACACATATAAATGCTGTATGTTGCTGGATTTGTCATGCCTGAAGGGAAAATAAAGAAAGAAAGAAAGAAGGGAAAAAAAATCAACTTCAGAATTTTTAAGAACAAAATACATGTTCTCCAAACTTGAAACCCATTGAGTTATTGTGACATGACCTAAAGACAGCGATTCATGCTAGACATTCCAGGAATCTGACTGAACTACAGCAGTTTTGTGGAGAAGAATGGGCCAAGATTAGTCCTGATCGATGTGTCAGACTGATCTGCAGCTGCAGGAAGCGTATGGTTGAAATTATTGCAACCAACGGAGGTCACAAAATATTAAATGTGATGGTTCACTTACTTATTTTCTGTTTGCATACTATCCTCATTAAAATATGAAAACTTCTAAATGATTGGGTTGTTTTAGTTCAAGCAGACACTGTTTTTTCATCTGTGTGATTTTGACAAAGATGAGATCACATTTGATGGTGATTTTATGCAGAAATGTGAGAAATTCCAAAAGGTTCAGATAGTTTTTCATACCACTGTCACTCCAAAAATTCATTCTACGACGTATTAAATGTTCGACTTCCGTATACTCAAACTAATTAATCAATTACCTAAATAATCCATAGTTACAACCCTAATCTGCATGGCAAAGCAAGTCCACGACATCCACATCTGCTGATGCAATCCATCTCCAATCGGAAAGAGAAAAATAGGACATAATAAAAGTTGTCTGCACAGTTGGCATAGAGAGCAGGGAGGGTAAAGGAGGTTCATTCTGTAGGGCTGCCTGTCTTTCTTCCTCCCCGGTTCTTGCTCCCTCCCAGGGGCTTAATTTATGGTTAGCTACAGAGATGTACGAATGTCAACCCACACTCTCCTTTGCTTTGTTAGTGAACTAAGAGCCTGCGTATAGAGTGTGTACATATGCAGGCGGATATATGACATCGGTGCTTTTTATTTTTCCATTTAATGATATTTTTATTGTATACGAGTAAGGCGGAAGCTTCGCTTTGCTAAGAACAAAATGCATGGCCACTCAGGAACAGGTGGGCAATTACTTTTTCTACCAATCCTTTATCTGTTCGGAAATATTCACATTTTCAGGGAGGCATGAAACATCAACCAATTAAACTGACTTCTCCATAGGGTGCGTAGCAGGGAACTGATTAGCGCATCTGGTCAGGAATTCTTTCCTGTGTGTGGTTTACGTATTAGCGCCCAATTCCCATAACATGCATGTTTAAGCCAACGAATACGCTAAATCAGGGGTGTCAAACTCAATTTTGTTTCAGCTCACGCTGTAGTTTTCTATTCCAATTTGACCGGGACAGGCGAATAAACATTTATTCATTCGCAATGGATGGGACATCTGGCGATAAATTTGCTATATAAACACATTACAGCATGATACATTGAACAAATTGGATCCCGCATTTAATACTGAAAACAGTTTTTATACAAATCTGGCCCAGATTGGGTAACGTGTGCATAGACTTCATAATACAGTGCCTTGCAAAAGTATTCGGCCCCCTTGAACCTTGCAACCTTTCGCCACATTTCAGGCTTCAAACATAAAGATATAAAATTCTAATTTTTTGTCAAGAATCAACAACAAGTGGGACACAATCGTGAAGTGGAACAACATTTATTGGATAATTTCAACTTTTTTAACAAATAAAAAACTGAAAAGTGGGGCGTGCAATATTATTCGGCCCCCTTGCGTTAATAATTTGTAGCGCCACCTTTTGCTCCAATTACAGCTGCAAGTCGCTTGGAGTATGTTTCTATCAGTTTTGCACATCGAGAGACTGACATTCTTGCCCAATCTTCCTTGCAAAACAGCTCAAGCTCAGTGAGGTTGGATGGAGAGTGTTTGTGAACAGCAGTCTTCAGCTCTTTCCACAGATTCTCGATTGGATTCAGGTCTGGACTTTGACTTGGCCATTCTAACACCTGGATACGTTTATTTTTTAACCATTCCATAGTAGATTTGGCTTTATGTTTTGGATCATTGTCCTGTTGGAAGATAAATCTCCGTCCCAGTCTCAGGTCTTGTGCAGATACCAACAGGTTTTCTTCCAGAATGTTCCTGTATTTAGCTGCATCCATCTTCCCGTCAATTTTAACCATCTTCCCTGTCCCTGCTGAAGAAAAGCAGGCCCAAACCATGATGCTGCCACCACCATGTTTGACAGTGGGGATGGTGTGTTCAGGGTGATGAGCTGTGTTGCTTTTACGCCAAACATATCGTTTTGCATTGTGACCAAAAAGTTCAATTTTGGTTTCATCTGACCAGAGCACCTTCTTCCACATGTTTGGTGTGTCTCCCAGGTGGCTTGTGGCAAACTTTAAACGAGACTTTTTATGGATATCTTTGAGAAATGGCTTTCTTCTTGCCACTCTTCCATAAAGGCCAGATTTGTGCAGTGTACGACTGATTGTTGTCCTATGGACAGACTCTCCCACCTCAGCTGTAGAGCTCTGCAGTTCATCCAGAGTGATCATGGGCCTCTTGGCTGCATCTCTGATCAGTTTTCTCCTTGTTTGAGAAGAAAGTTTGGAAGGACGGCCGGGTCTTGGTAGATTTGCAGTGGTCTGATGCTCCTTCCATTTCAATATGATGGCTTGCACAGTGCTCCTTGAGATGTTTAAAGCTTGGGAAATCGTTTTGTATCCAAATCCGGCTTTAAACTTCTCCACAACAGTATCTCGGACCTGCCTGGTGTGTTCCTTGGTTTTCATAATGCTCTCTGCACTTTAAACAGAACCCTGAGACTATCACAGAGCAGGTGCATTTATACGGAGACTTGATTACACACAGGTGGATCACACATGCATATCGGACAATTTTGAAAAATGGCCAAATTGGGGGTCTCAGAGCGGAACTTCAAGTCACCCGAGTGTTTTCCGTCATATGTCGAAGTACAATGCTAGTCTGTTAGTAAATGTAGCTAGCGGCCACCTGATGTAAACAGAGCTTTTCCGGTGAAAAATTTTGTGAATAAATGCTTTAATCCCCAAATTCTTCATAGATATGGACGTAAAACGGTCTCGATTCTTGGTGAAAAGCAAAAAATAAAAAACGTGCAGTTAGCGTTTATTTTACGTGAATATGTTGAAGTACCATGCTAGCCTGTGAGTGAATGCAGCTACCGGCTGCGTGATGTAAACAGAGCTTTTCCGGTAAAACTTTTTGAGAATAAATGCTTAAATCCCCGAATTCTTCAGAGATATGGACGTAAAACAGTCTTGATTCTTGGTTAAAAGCAAAAAAAACGAAAAAAAAAACAAAAAACATGCAGTGTGCGTTTATTTTACGTAAATATGTCGAAGTACAATGCTAGTCTGTTAGTGAATATAGCTAGCGGCCGCCTGATGTCAATACAGCTTTTCCGGTGAAACTTTTTGTGAATAAATGCTTAAATCCCCGAATTCTTCAGAGATATGGACGTAAAACAGTCTTGATTCTTGGTTAAAAGCAAAAAAAAAATGCAGTTAGCGTTTATTTTACGTAAATATGTCGAAGTACAATGGTAGTCTGTTTGTTAATGTAGCTAGTGCCTGCCTGACGTAAATAGAGCTTTTCCACTGAAAATTTTTGTGAATAAATGCTTAAATCCCCGAATTCTTCATCAACATGGACTCAAAACAGTCTTGGTTAAAAGCAAAAAAACATGGTTAGCGTTTATTTTACGCAAATATGTCAAAGTACAATGCTAGTCTTTTAGTGAATGTACCTAGCAGCCGCCTGATGTAAACAGCTTTTCCGATGAAAATTTTTGTAAATAAATGCTTAAATCCCTGAATTCTTCATAGATATGGACATAAAACAATCTTGATTCTCGGTTAAAAGCAAAAAAAAAAAAAAAACCGAGCAGTTAGCGTTTATTATACGTAAATATGTCGAAGTACAATGCTAGTCTGTAAGTGAATGTAGCTAGTGGCCTCCTGGTGTAAACAGAGCTTTTCCGGTAAAAAATCTTGTGAATAAATGCTTAAATCCCCGAATTTTTTACAGAAATGTACATGAAACAATCTCGATTCTTGGTTAAAAGCAAATAAATAAATAAATAAACCCGTGCAGTTAGCGTTTATTTTACGAAAATATGTCGAAGTACAATGCTAGTCTGTTATTGAATGTACCTAGCGGCTGCCTGATGTATACAGTTTTTCCGGTGAAAATTTTTGAGAATAAATGCTTAAATCCCTGAATTCTTCATAGATATGGACGTAAAACAGTCTTGATTCTTGGTTAAAAAAAAAAAAAAGTGCAGTTAGCGTTTCTTTTATGTAAAGATGTCGAAGTACAATGCAAGTCTGTTTGTGAATGTAGCTAGTGGCTGCCTGATGTAAACAGAACTTTTCCGGTGAAAATTTTAGTGAATAAATGCTTAAATCCCCGAATTCTTCACAGATATGGACGTAAAACAGTCTTGATTCTTGGATAAAAGAAAAAAAAAAAAACGTGCAGTTAGCGTTTATTTTGCATAAGTATGTCGAAGTACAATGCTAGCCTGTTATTAAATGTAGCTAGTGGCCGCCTCATGCAAACAGAACTTTTCTGGTGAAAATTTTTGTGAATGAATGCTTAAATACCTAAATTCATCGTAGATATGGACGTAAAACAGTCTCGATTCTTCGATAAAAGCAAAACAAAAAAATGTGCAGGTAGTGTTCATTTTATGTGAATATGTCGAAGTACAATGCTAGTCTGTTAGTGATTGTAGCTAGCGGCCTCCAGATGTAAACAGAGCTTTTCTGGTAAAAGATTCTTGTGAATAAATGTTTAAATCCCCAAATTCTTCATAGATATGGACATAAAACAGTCTCGATTCTTGGTTAAAAGCCAAAAAAACAGGCAGTTAGCATTTATTTCACGTAAATATAGCAAATTATGCCATAGCGGATAATTTCTCTCATTGATTTTTTTCACGCTTCAAAATGCATGCATGGTACGAAAAATATAATAATTACCTTGAATCCTTGAACAAATCACTCCTGAGACAACAAGCTTTCCTGTTTGTATGCGGTACAGCTTTAGTACTTTTTCAGTTCGTGTGTCATCCTTCATGGCTGGGACATGGTTGCCACGGAGACCAACGCAGGTCTTGACGTCCAAGGCGCCCGCGCTATCATCTTGTTATCCTGGTTGGGCAAGGGTGTTCTCCGATGCTACATGTTTTAGGACAGAGCGCCCTGCTCTTTGTCCAGGAGTGCCCAGGAGAACTGATTGCAAGAGTTGGTGGTCTTCTTTTGTGATAAGATGGCGTTGTGTGCTTTTTATGCCCTCCATTCTGCTTCTTTTCATTAAACTATGGTGTAAGTGCTATTTATTTTATATTAGGTGTGTTAGAGTAATACAAACAGTCATTCAGTAAATATGAGGAATGATACTATTCCGATTGATTATATTACACGTGTTAGAGTAATGCAAACAGTTAGACAGTGCCTATGAGAAACGGTACCATCTCCTTCTTTCCCCCTCATGAGCCCCGACAGGGCTGATAAGGTGATTCACTTAACTGTGTCAAAGGACGTGGAGTGAAGTCTGCCTAAACTAAGGTTAGATGCTTTATTATAATGAATGTGTTAGACTAATGCAAACAATTATATGGTGTGTGCGAGAATGGTACCTATTCCCTTCACTCTAGATCGGTCTTAGGTAGTAAACAGAGGGTGAAAATTTGTTTCTTTATATACTGTACATTACATACGTATATATATCTGCCTGGAGGAGATAAAGGCTTGGATGAGTGAAAACTTCCTGCAGCTGAACAGCTCTAAAACAGAAGCCATTCACATTGGTACCCCTCACCAGCTCCGTTCCGCCCCCATTTCCTCAGTCTCCTTTTTCGGCCACAAATCTTCCCTCTCCCCTTCTGTGACTAATTTGGGAGTCAGGTTTGACCCCCATCTTAGCTTTAACAATCACATCAATTACATTTGCAAAACCTCCTTCTTTCACCTCCGCAATATTGCCAAACTCCGGCCATCTCTCTCCCGTCCTGCTGCAGAGAGACTCGTACATGCCTTTATCTCCTCCAGGTTGGACTATTGCAATGCACTCCTCATCGGGATCCCTGGCAAGAGCCTACAGAGGCTTCAGAATGTCCAAAACAGCGCTGCCAGGGTCCTGATGAGGGTGCGTAAACATGAGCACATCACCCCCGTCCTGCGCACCCTACACTGGCTCCCTGTTCACCTCCGTATTGAATTCAAAATCCTCCTTCACACCCATCACTGTCTACACGGTGTAGCCCCCACCTACCTCACCGAACTCCTCACATTACATACTTCAGACAGAACCCGGTCAGGCCAACAGCAACGTCTACTCCCGCCCAGGACTCGGCTCAAGACTATGGGCGACAGGGCCTTTACAGCTGCTGCTCCCTGTCTGTGGAGCGCCCTCCCAGACCATCTCAGAGCCCCGCAGACGGTGGATGCATTTAAAAAAGGACTAAAAACTCACCTTTTTAAAAAAAGCTTATTCTAGCTAATTTTATTTGACTGTCTTACTTTTATCTGATTGGTATCTGCTTTTATCTGTGCTTGTGTCTGTTTTGCTTTTACTGTTTTATTCTTAGTCTTTTTCATTTTATTTATTATTTTCTTTTTTTTGCCAATGTGCACTTTGAGATTTGTTTTTCAAATGTAAAGTGCGTTATAAATAAAATGCATTATTATTATTATTATTATGTGTAGATTCTGAAAAATACGGTCATAAAAATTGTTCCCGAGTTTACACTAAAATGGAGGAAAAGAGGTGAATTTGCTGAGTGAATCATGCATATATGACCCAAATTCATTTAATTTCATGTCCAACCATCAGTCACACATCCCACTGCCTTCAGTATTTTTATACAAGGTGGTAGGTGTGTTTTGTGTCACGCGGGCCTCGTCAATAAGCACCTAAGAGAAATAGCACACGGTGTCAATCATGAGCGCTGAGCACCAACATCTGAAGAGAAAATTGGCGCTGCATTGATGTCAAGTTTTGAATTAAGACACAATTGTTGCCTCTTAACTCAAGAGTCTTTTTCAACAGCCCAATTTTCAATAAAGTGGTTTCAGAAAAAAAAAAAAAAAATCTCAACAAGCTCCAAGACAGCATGATGGCAGACATGAAAATGTAATGTGGGATGGGTGTCAAGTTGATTCCTTCTCAGCATTATGTGAACTATTTTTGGTGGATTCATGAAAATGCCCTCCTTTCCTGTATTTTCCTACCCTTGCCAGAGGTAGGTAGTAACGCGTTACATTTACTCGATTACTTTTGCTTGAGTAACTTTTTGAGAAAAAAAATGTACTTCTAACAGAAGACAATTGGACTTGAGTCACAGGGATTTGGACTTGAGAAGGAGTCCACCAATGTCCACCATTTTGTCTACAGTCGGTTTTTTGTTGCTTTTTTTAGTCGTAGTCGCGTAACAGTGTCTCGGCTGCCGTTTTGTAGACATTTTTTCTTTTTTACGTTATTTTACTAACCCATTAACTCATTTGCTCCCAAAAACATACAAATACGTTCTATTTTTAATTGTTTCAGTGTCCCAAAGACGTATTTATACGTCTTTTACGATTTGTTTTTACAAGAGACATCTCTGGGTTCTGATTCAATTTAGCTCCAAAGCACAAAGCTGAAAATCCATTTTAAAGCAATAAAACTGGCCACTGGAGGGCAGTAGCGCATTTGGTAAGACCCGCAACACAGCAGAAGACGACCGAATGGTGTCCAGGATGCCAGGCGGCGGACGACCGAGCAGAACAACTTAGAGCCGGGGTCCTCAAATAGCGGACCGCGGTCCACAACTGGACCACGGCACACCACTCTGCGGACCAAGAGCAAACTGCACTTTTCAAAAACAAAAAAACAAAAAAAAAATTTTTAAACATATATTATTTGTATGAATCGCTGATCTACTGCTACGTGCTACTATTCCATCACTAAATTCTGTTTCATTTTTAGTCAAATATCTTTAATGTTCCCACTTCTGTTGTCATTTCTAAGACAACGATGTGCTGATTGGATGAGAGGGCGTGCATGGATAAGCTGAATGGCTGAGAGAGCCTACATGCTGCTAACTAGCTAGAGTGGACGGACGGCAGCAGTGTGAAACACGAGTCGGCACTTTGCAATCTGTTTGTTTTCCGTTTGCCACCAGTAGAAGACCAAATCTAACAAAATGGCATGCTCAAAGTTGACCAAGAGAAGAAAAGTGGACAACGAAAATTGCCGTTTCAATGAGGAATGGACTGACACATTTGTGTCTGTTTTAGCAACTGCAAGTACCAAACCTATGTGCTTAATATGCTTCAAGACAGTTGCTCTGATAAAAAGTGAAAATGTGAAATGCCATTATGTTAAAGAGCACAGTTTCCTACTAAATCAGAATTGAGAAGGCAAGTTATTAACAGGTTGAAGCAGTCATATCAAGAGTCAAGAAAGGTTATTGTTAAATCTATGACACAACAACAAATTGCAACGGAGTGCTCACTTAGAGTGTCGTGGGTGTTGGCCAAATATAAGCCGTTCTCTGATGGAGTATGCCTGAAGTGATGGCACCAATGTTCGAAGGAAAAGTAAAGGAGAAAATGACAACAAAAATCAAACAAATGTCACTCTGATTTATCATCCACAAGATGCACTGAAGTACTGTCTGATGATGTGAGTAAACAGCTTTGTGACCCCCAAATGTCATTTTTTCTCATTGAGCAGTGTTTTACAATTAAAAGTTTCTGTCAATAAATATTATTTTTGCACCTTAATGACAGAGCTTGTCATTTATGTTCTATACACGTGAACATGTAATGTACTACTTGCACATTTCCTTTTTTTGTCCAGCAGTGTTTTACAGATACAAAATGTACTGTCAATAGTTATTGTTTGCACCTTAATGACAGATCTTGTCAATTATTTAGTGTACATGTGTAAACATTGTACGCGCATGTTTTTTTTTTTTTTGTCTTTTTATTTTAAGACAAGGAAATGTTTTGTTAATTTATTTATTTTTAATCAGAATGTGCACTGTATTTTTGTTTGGTCAAAAGAAAACCACCTTTACCACCTAAGACCTGCCTTGTACTTGACCGGCATTAATAAATGGACCCATGCTCGCATGAAAAAAAATTATTGTGGACCTTCAAAATTTGTATTTGAGGACCCCTGACCTAGAGGACGCCCGGGATGCCAGGCGCTGGACGACCAAGCAGAACGACCGGGACCACCAGTGCAGCGGACGATGCCGTTGAGTCTGCGCTGCTCGCCGACCAGACCCCGCAGAGACTCAAAAAATAATCCAACTTTATGAGATAGGCGGCGATGGGGGAAAAGTACCCGGCTGTCGAGGCCACAACGTTATCTCTCAGTTAGTTATGTGTAAATAAATTGTTGCTATCAAAAGCTCTATTTGTCTTGTTTTTTATAATATTTTGTAAAAGGAAAACAATATTCAGATGTTTGGGATGTAACTAAAGCAAAAAAATAGCTGTGTTAAAGTCAAAGTTATGTTTGAGACGTATGCTTTCACAAAAAGCTCAGTTTCTCTGCTTTTTCATCAGAATTTGGAAAATTGCTCAAACTGAGCTATTTTCTAATGCTGATTTCTGAAAAATGGAAAAATATTAGGACTGTCAAAATTATCGCGTTAACGGGCGGTAATTAATACTTTTAATTAATCACGTTAAAATATTTGACGCAATTAACACAGATGCCCTGCTCAAACAGATTAAAATGACAGAAGTGTAATGTCCGCTTGTTACTTGTTTTTTGGTGTTTGGCGCCCTCTGCTGGCGCTTGGGTCCAAATGATTTTATGGGTTTAAGCACAATGAGTGAGCATGGTGTAATTATTGACATCAGCAATGGCGAGCTACTAGTTTATTTTTTGGATTGAAAATTGTACAAATTTTAACAAAACGAAAACGTTAAGAGGGTTTTTAATATAAAATTTCTATAACTTGTACTAACATTTATCTTTTAAGAACTACAAGTCTTTCTATCCATGGATCGCTTTAAGAGAATGTTAATAATGTTAATGCCATCTTGTTGGTTTATTGTTATAATAAACAAATACAGTACTTATGTACCGTATGTTGAATGTATGTATATATCCGTCTTGTGTCTTTCTATTCCAACAATAATTTACAGAAAAATATGGCATATTTTATAGATGGGTTGAATTATGATTAATTAATTTTTAAACTTTAATTAACTCGATTAAAAATTAACTCGATTAAAAATTTTAATCGTTTGACAGCCCTAAAAAAGATATGAACTTAAGTTTTTTTTTCCTGCTGAAAGAAGAGAGCCTAATCTTTCTTTTAGTGGGTTCCATGTTTTTATGGCAATAGAACAGAATTTTCTGTGGGCCTTGCAAAATCAGTCAAAATCCAGTAAACCGGCAGGGAACGAAGGGGGTTGCAGGGGGCTGGGAGTGAATGAGTTAAAGGGTTAATTCCTACTTGTGCAGGAATTCTGGTTACGTTTCTAATATAGGAACAGAACTCTTTCGTAACCCGGGGACTACCTGTACTGTTTTTTAACCAAATACTTTTTCCCATGTGTACATGTACGTGTTCTAATTTAAGTTATAATTTTTTGAAGTAATGCTATTCTTACTTGAGTAAAATGTTTCTCTACTCTACCCACCTCTGTTTCTTGCCTCACCTTCTTAACCATACTTGATCATTTTCTTAGTTCTGCGTCCTCTAAAACCCAGGAACTGTCAAACCCACGGCTTTTTCCGCTAATTTGACTCAGAGGAGAACGTAGGTGAAAATGTTAGCGGGCTTCAAGGCTAATTACATTCAAAGAGTTGCTAGCTCATGTTATTGGTCTGTTATTTCAGTGACAGACCAAAGTTTCTGCTCCATTGAAATGTCTCCTTTAACTCAGCACACACTTTGCTCTTTCACGGTTTCTATAGTAACCGCAAATTGCTCGAAATGACCAAGTCAACCGGTCGTAAATTCTTTTTGCTTTGCTTCTGTCCACATATTGGTACCCACGCGTTCCGTTTTTTCTTTCTTTCGGAGTTCCAGTAGTTCAAGGACGGACACACACATGCACGTGCTCGTTCTTCCCATTTTTAACCTAACCCTCTATAGACCAATTAGTTCCCAGACCTGGACAATGCTTCAAGGGCATGTCTAACACACACTTCCATGGATGCACACAAACACATATGCATGGATGAATTTCTCATGAAACAAAAGAGAAGAAAATAGGGCCAATGGGGGAAATATTGAAAATGTCTTCTAATGTACAGTTGTAAAGTAAAGACAAAACTGCCAAGATGATGTACAAGGCCCATTCAAATTGTCTTCCACACAACTTACAAATTCGCTTCCAAGCGAGGGAATCGAATTATAATTTGAGCGGGAACAATGTGTTTTAGAGCTGAAACGAATACTCGAGCAACTGGAGTTTAAAAACTGATCCGAGTAATTTTATTGACCTCGAGGAATCATTTAATTTTGCCAGCTCTAAGCATTACGTTTTGCCCGGACTACTTTTAATGTAGGACAACGCACTGACGTCACGTGCGAGGAGGAAGATGGAATTGAAAAAAAAAAAAAAAAATCTTACTGCAGCCGACAGCCGCTTCAAACTACGCCGACATTGCTAAAAACTACGCCCGCATGATGCTTGTTTGGTAGCAGGTAATGTCCGATGCGTATCATAGATATCCCATGCATTTAGAACTAGATGCGAAATGACACTCGGCCGCCACTGGGCAGCGTTCGTAAACAGCCGCCATCTTTAAGCAGTAGACTTCTCAGCGCTAATAAATACAACGTTACTGTCACTAGCTCACGTAACGTTAGCCCTTCAGAGGGCTAGGTTTCTATTGATTATTACCACTGTTGATGCGTGGCTAACGTGTCTTACATACAGGCTTTATTTCATCTGTAAAAACACAGCACTA
Source organism: Corythoichthys intestinalis (assembly GCF_030265065.1). Classification (NCBI taxonomy): domain Eukaryota; kingdom Metazoa; phylum Chordata; class Actinopteri; order Syngnathiformes; family Syngnathidae; genus Corythoichthys; species Corythoichthys intestinalis. The sequence goes on along the minus strand of NC_080396.1, from coordinate 2,997,115 downwards.
ATTGAATTCAATTCAATTTTATTTGTATAGCCCTGGATCACAACAACGTTGTCTCAAAGGGCTTTGCAGAGGCAATATGATACACAATCAGAAACAGCAAATGAAGCAACAAAGATGAATGAATAAATTCAAGTCATGGGTATCCCCCATCCTTAGACCCTCCATGTCGGCAAGGAAAAACTCCAAAAACTCCAGAGTCTTTGGGAAAAAAGGAGAAACCTTGGGGAGTACCACAGTCAGGAGAGATCCACTCCCAGGAAGGATAGACAGGAAGCCCCAGGACTGCTAATGGGAATTAGCAGGCGAAGTTACAGTCCGTAAAGATGCAGTGGAGTAAAGGAACAAGAAGAGGTCCATCTAGCCAGATGAGACTGGGGTAGCCACGAGGACGTCCATCCAGCCAGGGGTCCGGACAGTCAGGAGGCTGCAGCTGAAAAATAGCCCCTCCCCAGAGGGGAGGGGGGAAAGGGGACATCGTGGAAGCTGATTCCATAAAACGGGCTTGGTGGCTAAAGGCTCTAGCTCCGACAGTACTTTTAGAAACCCTGGGAACTACCAGTAGACCAGCATTCTGAGAGCGGAGTGTTCTGTTGGGGCAGTATGGAACCAGAGCATCGGTGAGATAAGATGGCCCCAACCCATATTTTAAATTTAATTCTAAACTCGACTGGAGCACAGGAGTGATGTGCTCTCTTCTATTGGTTTCTGTTAAAAGTCTTGCTGCTGCGTTTTGGACAAGCTGAAGACCTTTTAGAGAACTTTTAGGACAAGCTGCAAGTAGGGAGTTACAGTAATCCAATCTCGATGTAACGAACGCGTGAATTAATTTTTCTGCATCGTTTTTAGATAAAATATTTCTAATTTTGGCTATGTTGCACAGGTGAAAGAAGGCCGTTCTGCAGGTTTGTTTAATGTGAGCTTTAAACGATAAGTCAGGGTCGAATAAAACTCCTAGGTTTTTAACTGTGGTGCTGGAGGCTACACTTACATTGTCCAGAGTGACTATCTGGGCAGCTAAAGAGTCTTTCACACTTTTCGGGCCTATTACAAGGACTTCTTTCTTTTCAGGGTTAAGTAGAAGATAGTTAGTGCTCATCCAGATATTTATATCTCGGACGCAGGTGCTTAGTTTGTCCACTTGCCTGATCTGCTCAGGTTTAATTGATAAATACAGTTGTGTGTCATCAGCGTAACAATGAAAGTTAATGCTATAATAAAGCTAACTGTCAGTTTTAGGTCAGTAGTCATTGCTGAATAAAACACCAAGTAGCACTGGTCCCTAATGTGCTCCAATACAGCAGGTATCATACATTTATTTTGAACACTGCAAAAACTCAAAATCCAATCAGTACTTACAGTTTAGACTAACTTAAAACTTAACTAGAACTTAAAAATAGCTTGACACAAATGGAAATTCAATTGAAACACGTGGGGAAAACACATATCTTTCAAGTGATGTGTGTTATCAAGCGTAATTACATTTTTAGGTAAGAAATATGCTTTTTTTTTATATAATAAGATCTAGAAGTTTTTTGAGTGAAAGCTGTAGAAAAAAAATTCTAGTCACATCTGAGATGCAATTGTTGGCTTGGTTTTCAACAATGTACATCGAAAACAAAGACATTGATTGACTGAAAATGGTTCAATATTGGATTAAATGTCTTTTTTTCTCATGTATATTTATAATTGCTCTTTACCTAAAAAAAATGTTTTATCCGATTACTCGGTTAATCGATAGAATTTTCAGTCGATTACTAAAATATTCGATAGCTGCAGCCCTAATGTGTTTAACTATAGCCATGTGAAAACCACTTTAAAATCATTTTCGATTTCTAACAATGGATCCCGCCTCTGGAATGCTCACCCCCGCACTGGCCAACACGGGGACCCTAGCAGCCTTTAAAAGAACATATAAGGAGCTTACTCTAAATCGCTATCGTGACTGACCTCCAGCATGGAAAAAACAACTGCACGAGGATCATATTAAGGTGTTCTGCCAGACACACAGACACCACATAGTGTTCCCATAACAAAAAGTGGAGGAATTTCAGAGACTAAAGATAAGGTAGTTATAATATGCCTTAACAATCAGCCCGGTCGCGAATACAGAACATTATTCCATCTGCTGACATCCGTGCATGCTGTCGAGTTCTGATTAAATCTATAACAATTTTTGTGTCATGGAAGTGATTAACTGGTCGCTAAGTACTTTGGACAAGATTTTCTCAACAATGCGACCTACATCAAGCCAACGTCCATGCCCGGCCAACACTTTCACGTCGGGATTTACGGAGGATGGCTGGGGGAAATGGAGGCCCATATGTTTGACCGCGCTTGACACTGAAGATGTCAAAGATGTTTCCATTTTCATCACACTGTTGGTTCTCGCTCTCCTGCTGGTCATTGGTGTCCTTTGGATGCTCCATTTCTCGGCGAAAGTAATGTGACACCATAGAGAAGCAATGGAGCTTGCTCGCAACATCGGCGACGCTATCAGTGCGGGATGCGCCAGCCTCAACAAGGCCTGTGACGATCTGTCACTGGTGAAGATGGACCAAGCAGCGTGTAGCGTTGCCACAGCACAAATGGCGACGAAAATCATCACGGAGATTCGGGACCAAGGGAGGCTTGTTCGCGGGAACCAAGCCAGGGCTGACGATGACTGAACCACCTGCGCGGGTTGCGGCGGTGGTGGGCTTCCGTCTCTCCCTCGGCTATCCGACATCAACAAATCAGACAAACTCTCACCTAATCAATGAGCAAATGGATGACTGACAGCTTGACCCAAGTGCGACGTCTAATCAATGACTGTTGGGAAGACAATTCATGTGTAAAAAAAAAAAAAAAAAATACTGTACTTGTATCACAATGTGAAATGGCTACTCTATCATGCAAAGATTTGCGTCCTTTGGTTTAATGGGGACGGGATTTAATAAGCCCAGGCTTCTCCCGTCAGCCCTTGTCTTTTCTTCGGGTTTCTTTGGGTGACTCTTCACAATGCTATCTTGTAACTGTCAATTGCCACGTTTACATGGAGCCAAATATTCCAAATACAATCGGAATATTTGTTCAAACCGAATAAATGTGTTCCATATAAACAACTCATTCGGAATGAACAGGCCCAAACCGAATGGAATTTCATTCCAATTCACAGGGGTGGAATATTCCTTTTCCCAAACCGATTAGAAGTAAAATTATATCATGTAAACAGGGAAGCGGAATGGTGTCTGGTTGCGTTCTTTCTGCGTATGCTCCGTACTGACGTGGTGACGTCACTTGGTGACGTAAGTAACGTCACATGCAACATGGCTTCCAAGCACACGCACAGCGCACCCACGCAACTTTTTAAATGAACGGCGTGTCATTCTGAAGTTTTGTTTCCACTCGAAAAGTTAGAACAGCAGCTGATCTGACGATCGATCTCCATGTTTTGCAACGTGACGCTTTGTTTTGATTAATCTGCGCATGTCAGACGGCAGTTGTCAAACGTCCTTTCGGAATAAAGGCAGACACATGTAAACGCTGGATCGGAATAGATGAAGTGACATGTAAACAGCTGATGTAAAATTTCCATTCGGAATGATTTGAATCGGTATGAATAAAAGTCAGCATGTAAACGTGGCTAGCGATACCGATGATGATGACAATAATCAATAATAATAATAATGAAGGGGTCTCAAAAAAAAATCTTTTTTTTAATGTACGTTATCTGTCTCTTTGCAAAAAGACTTAGTGTTATTCTGTTGTCGTTTTTTTTTTTGTTTTTTTTTTTTGTTTTTTTAATGGAATTTCTTCGACGCGCCTCACAGCCCGAACCATTTGAACCTGTTTTCAATATCAAAACGACCGGAATTTTGACGCGACACAGGAAATTTTTCGAACAAACGCGAAAAATTTTCCGTACGCCCGTAAACGCCGATTTTTCACTGATTAAAAAAAAAATTTTTTTTTTCAAAATGTATCTAGTTGTACAATTTTTGAAAGAATCACATAATTTGGACATCAAAAATTACGGGACGGTGAGGGGCATAAAAGTTGTTTACAGAATTTACCAAAAATTTTCCCGTTTACTTTTAATGGGAACTTTCCCTTTACTTCCAATGGAATTTCCGATGGAATTTACATTGCATTGATGCCATTGAAAGCCATGTATGTTGAATCTATTGATGCCAATGTACTTGGATTCCATTGACGCATATGAATGTCTATGCCATTGACGACCATGGACGTCCAAATTTTCCATTTATTTTCAATGGCATTTATTTTGTTTAATGCCATTGACGGCCATGTTTGTTGATTCTATTGATGCCAATGTACTTGGATTCCACTGACGCAAATGTAATTCAATGCCATTGACGGCCATGGACGTCCAAATTTCCTATTCATTCTCAATGGCAAAAAAACAAACGTCCCCAAATCAACAGAAAAAGACCAGATATGACCAGGACAGGCCCCCTAAATGTCCTAAAATAACCTGATATGACCAGGACCCCCCCCCAAATGTCCCCAAACGACCTGATATGACTAGGACATCCCCCCCTCCCCAAATGTCCCCAAACGACCTGATATGACTAGGACACAACCCCCAAATGTCCCAAAATCACATGATACGACCAGGACAGCCCCCCCAAATGTCCCCAAATGACCTGATACGACAAGAACATGCCCCCCAAATTACCTTATATTACAGGACACGTCCCCCAAATGTAACCAAATTACCTAATATGACTAGGTCACGCCCCTCAAATGTCCCCAAATGACCTGATACGACCTGGACATGTCTCTGAAATGTCCCCAAATGAACAGGAAGTGACCTGTTATTGTCCCCAAAATAACCTGATCTGTATCTCCACACAGCAAAGACCCAGACTAATTTCTCCAGAAATTGCAGTTTCTCATGAACTACGTCCAACATTTATTCATTTATTTTTAATGCCGCGAGCTACCCACACTAGAGTCCCGATAGATGTAATGGGCACCCCTGATTTGGCCTATCGATTAATTAGATTCATATTTGTGAGAAATGTACCCCTTTTCACACAATCTGTTTGGTCTTATTAATGTCCCATCACCAGCAAAAAGTGTACAACTGGACGGAGCTGCCGGACCGCAGTTGTGTGCAGCACGTATGTTTTGTCTTGTATTGATGTACTGCGGCGCACATGGTCAACACGGAGCTTGGCGGATCCGTACCGCACACGCATCAGGTATAATTTGGCCTTTACTTTTAACATAGGAAGCAAAAAATTCAGTAATTCTACAAAGTTTCTCTATCTGTCACTCTCCCCCACCTATGATTATCTATCTATTAAGCTTTATATCAATCTTTTTGTCTGCTGATCTGACACGATTTGACCTAGCCATCGAACTACCTACAACCACCCACTCACCAAGACCCATCCGTCCGCCTGCCCATCCATCGGGTTGGTTCGTTTGTTTTATTCACTCAATTTCAACACATAGTGTGCAGAAGTCGTCACTGACATCAGGCAAAGGGCATGCTACAACCTGGACTGCTTGCCAGGGCACATACAGTGACAGACTCCTTCACACCTCCATTGAGTGGAAAGTGATCCCACTCTGCCTGCACCTAAGTGAGGCCGATGAACGATAAAACCATCATGAAAACATATCTTTTAATATCTAATCTATCTATATGATATCTAATTATTATTATTTGCATGATAAACTCATAGTCTGCCATTGACAACAAAAAATGTTCAATTCATATGATTTGGGAACATCGGCTGTGAATGCCCGATTTAAAGCGTCTTTACCATCGACCTAAAGTGGTATGAAAAAGTATCTGAACTTATTGGAATTTCTCACATTTCTGCATAAAATCACCATCAAATGTGATCTGATCTTTGTCAAAACCACACAGATGAAAAAACAGCATCTGCTTTAACTAAAAACCACCCATACATTTATAGGTTTTCATATTTTATTGAGGATAGTATGCAAACAATGACAGAAGGGCGGAAAAATAAGAAAGTGAACCATCACATTTAATAATTTGTGATTCTCTACAAAGCTGCTATAGTTCAGTCAGATTCCTGCCATGTCTGGCAATAATTGCTGTCTTTAGGTCATGCCACAGCATCTCAATTGGGTTCAAGTCTGGACTTTTACTTGGCCACTCCAGAACGTGTATTTTGTTCTTCTGAAACCATTCTGAAGTTGATTTACTTGGCTCATTGTCTTGTTGCAGCATTCATCCTCTTTTTAGCTTCAACTGTCTGAGAGAAGGCCTCAGGTTTTCCTGCAAAACTTTTGAATTAATTCTTCCATTGATGATTGCAAGTTGTCCAGGCCCTAAGATAGCAAAACAGCCCCAAATCATGATGCTCCCTCCTCCATGCTTCACGGTGGGGATGAGGTGTTGATGTTGGTGAGCTGCTCCATTACTCCTCCACACATGTCCTTTTTGTTACTCCCAAACAATTCAACTTTGGTTTCATCAGTCCACAACATATTTTTCCACAACGTCTGTGGAGAGTCCAAGTGCCTTTTTGTGAACATTAAAAGAGCAAAAATGTTGTTTTTTTTTGTTTTGTTTTGACAGCATTGGTTTCCTTTGTGGAGTCCTCCCATGAACACAATTCTTGGCCATAGTTTTACATATAGTTGATGTGTGCAGTTATATTGGACAGTGCCAGTGATTTCCGTAAATCTTTAACAAACACTCTATGGTTCTGTTTTACATATCTGAGTGTTCTGCACTGAGCTCTTAGCGTCACTTTTGGTGGACGGGTACTACTTGGTAGAGCAGCAACAGTGCCAGGTGTGTGTTTTATAGTGGGCAGGGCAGCTTCAAACCACTAATCAGTGATATGACACATATCTGACTTAAATTATTTGGTAAAAATTGGTTTCGATTGTCTCCTTAGGCAGAAGGTTCACTTAATTATTTTTCCCCCTTCTGTCATTGTTTACATGCTATCCTCATTAAAATATGAAAACCTAAAAATGTTTGGGTGGTTTTAGTTAGACACTGTTTTTATATCTGTGTGATTTTGACAAAGATGAGATCACATTTGATGGTGATTTTATGCTTAAATGTGACAAATTCCAAAAGTTTCATATACTTTTTCATATCACCGTACTTATCTATTTTGACGCAGTTCACTGACCATTCAGAGTACAGTGATCCCTCGCTACATCGCGGATCTATTTTTTTCCAATTAAAAAAATAAATAGATACAGATGAGCTGTCCAGAGCCGATCACGTCGTCTCACTCCCTCTCCCTCCCTCTCACTGCTGTTTTTTTGGTCAGGCAGTGCACTGGAGTTGCTTATTAAAGTTAACGATCACGTTTGGTTTTGATCTGGCCAGAGACGCAGCCAATTTATTCATGGTGGTTCATTTGGTTTTACGAAAGTCTGCCGCTGTCAAACAAAGTGTTACCGGTTAATATCTTTTGGTGTAAATATCCCATAATACAGTGAGGACAGCTCCGTCATATAGTCCAGTGCAGCTTATCTATGAAAAAATGTCGTTTTCGTGTCAAATTTGGTGGGTGGCGGCTTATAGTCAGATTCTTCTTATAGTCCATAAATTACGGTATCTCTTTCCACTGTTAAATCTGAATAAATAAATTGAACATACACACAAAAAAAACATGTTTTTTCACTTATCGCAGCGGGTTCTGGTCCCCATTAACCGCGAAAAACAATGGACCACTGTATACAAAATTAAGCAGTTATACAAAACAGCTAAATCATAATAAGTTAGGGATCCTAAGTTCATCAGCGGATTGTTGTTTTAAAAAAATCTCTCTGCGCTTACTCATTTGATGGTGTGCTGCAGAATCGTTGACCCCCCCACCCCCTAAAAAAATGTCTGCATTGTGAAGCTCAGCAGAGATGTTAGGTGGCAAAAAAAGACAGGGTGAGATACAATAAAACTCTCCAGGCGTGTTACACAACACACCAGGGTACTGTCACATTTGCGTGTTGCTCATTCCTCTTGCAGTACTGGCACTGACGCAAAGAAACATTTTTGTGTCAACACAGCACATACTGGCGGGCTCAGAAGGTTTTTTGGAAGCCTGTAAAAATCAACTCCAAAAGAATCTGCTACACGTTCACCAGTCAAGCGCTGTGATTATGAAAAGAAAAAGTTTTTCATTTGGAGATTACGGATATAGAATACACAGAGTTAAAATGTTCCTTGACTATTTGACTATACTACCATCAAAATGAGAGACAGCGAGAACCAAAAGTGGTATTTGCCATGTGGCATTTTTCTTGCCATGTGGTAAGTCTGAGTGTATAGTCAAAAATCACAGCAACACATGTTTTTCCTGCCATTTAAAATGGACAATTTGGACTTGGATAGCCGTCAATGGCATAGCCTTACTTGGGTGCCAGTTGAATGTGAATGTGCTGTAATGGTAAGTGTATGGTCAAAAATCACAGCCACACGTTTTTTTTGCCATTTAAAATGAATGGAAAATTTGGACGTGCATAGCCGTCAATGGCATAGCGTGCATGGCCTGTGAAAATGCCATTTACCCCAAAAAATGCCACATACCGAGAAAAAAAAAAAAGCCGCAAACCAAAATCCATTTTGCCACATACCAAAAAAAAAAAAAAAAAAATGCCACATGTCAAAATGCATTTTGCCATTTGGCCAAAAAAATGCCACATGGGAGAAAAAAACATGCCACATGGCAAAATCAATTTTGCCACATGGCAAAAAAAAAAAATGCCACATGTTTAAAAAATGCCACAAGACAAAATCTATATTGCCACATGGCAAAAAAATTCCACAACTAATGCTACATGGCAGAATAAAAATGCCATATTGCAAAATCAATTTTGCCACATGTCAAAGTACATTTTGCCACATGGCAGAAAAAAATATGCCACATGACAAAATCATTTTACCATATGGCAAAAAAAAATTTCCACATGACAAAATCATTTTACCACATGGCAGAATGAAAATGCCATATGGCAAAATCAATTTTGCCACAAGTCAAAATACATTTTGCCACATAGCAAAAAAAAAAAAAAAAAAAATGCCACATGTTTAAAAAATGCCACATGGCAAAATCTTTTTTGCCACATGGCAAAAAAAAACCTGCCACATGGCAAAATACATTTTGCCACATTGCAAAAATATTTCCACATGGCAAAATAAATTTTGCCACAAGGCAAAAATACCGGTAATGCCACACGGCAGAATAAAAATGCCACATGGCAAAATCAATTTTGCCACATGGCAAAAAAAAAAAAAGCCACATGGAAGAATATTTTTTGCCATATGGCAAAAAAAAAGAAAAAGCTACATGGCAAAATCAGTTTTGCCACATGTCAAAATCAATTTTGTCACATGGCAAAGAAAAATGCCACATAGCAAAATCAATTTTGCCACGTGCCAAAAAAAATGGCACATGGCAAAATCAATTTTGCCACATGGCAAGGAACGAATACCACATGGCAATATCAGTTTTGCCACATGTAAAAATACATTACGCCACATGACAAATACCACTTTTCGTTCTTGTCCCTCCTGACAAAAATTGTAATTTTCTAAAAAAAAAAAAAAAAAATTATTAATATGCAATTAGTTAAGAATTTTTGCTTTCACTGCTTACACTGACCCTGAGCCTTACCACAAAAGCGGTGTGACCCTTTGGAAGGCTCAAAATGTAAACCAGTCGCATTTTGGTAAGTTTTCTTTTGTATAAATGCTTATTTTGAGAAGTTTGTTTTAGCGGAGCAACTATGCAATGGGCACATTCAGCTGCCACTGTTTATATTATAAAACGGAGAATTATATTGTATGTACATGTCATTGTTGGGTGTTTTATTTTAATGTAAAAATGATGATGTAGTTTATTTATTATCTTAAATTCATTTCAAGTGATTTAGTTATTGCCACCACCTGTTATCTGCCACAGGTAACTAACAGGTGCTGTTAATTACACAAATTAGAGACTCATCACGTGATTTCTCAAAGGTTGCCAATACTTTCGTCTGGCCCATTTTTGGAGTTTGTGTAAATTGATAATGATTTATTTTTTTCCCCCATTCTCTTTTGTGTTTTTTTCATTGCAAGCAAAATAAATGAAGATACAGTATTACTACCAAAGCATTTGTAATTGCAATCATTTTCTGGGAGAAATTGAGCATTATCTGACGGAATTGCAGGGGTGCCAATACTATCGGCCAGCGCTGCATATCGTGGTTGGTCTAAAAGAAGAAAAATGTGAACGCACTTACACGCATGCATGCACGCAGAACACACAAGCCATCAGCTTAATTACAAGCGACAGGAAGTCAGCTAAGGGAAACAGCAAAAGCCATGGTCAGTTCCACTGTGGTGCACTACTGGCAGTATGCCCTATTTAGACACACTCGCACACACTCATACCAATTAGCACGCAGTCATACACACAAGATGTACCAGTGTGGAAATGGATACAGCCGACATGCACAAACGGAGACGCAGAAAGGGAAAATGAAATTACATGCTTGGTAGCGTTATCATTTACAGTGATTCAGTACAACGGACAGAAACACATGTGTGTTAATAGAGATAGAACAGCCGCATTTGTTCAGGCCGAGAACACGCGCACGTACGCACGAACAACGCCGAGATCTTTTGGGTGCAGACCTTCTGAATCTTTTAATTAGAGGGCTGCTTTGACAGGTTATTCTCAAGAACCCTTGCTGCCCAACCTTCTCTTTAGCTTCTAGACGAGGGAAGGAAGAAAAAAGGCCGTTCGCTGATGTAAATGACATGTATTCAGTTTTATAATTACGTGTCATGTGTCTTCTCTTTAAGCTGTCACTTAGTCGAGGGGTTTTGAGATTCGGCCCACGAATGGAGAATTACTATTTAACCTTTCAACACCTGGGCCTATTTTGTCTGAATTTGCATGATTTGATGTTGCCTATATGTTTCAAAGAAAAAAAAAGGTTCACAATGGCTTGGTTGGATCACTTTTTTCAGGACGCCATAACCTTCATGTCCAAACTAGTGCTGGCAAATTTATCGCGTTAACGGGCGATAATTAATTTTCTAAATTAATCACGTTAAAATATTTGACGCATTCAACACATGCGCGGAATGACCCGCTCATGCGTTGCCTCAAACAGATTACACCGATGCCGTTTTTTGCACATTGAGAGCTAAGAGCCAGAGAAAGGCGAGTGGACACAGGCGTTCATTGACAAGTGTCATTTATGAAAAGCACAACAAATATAATATTCCTAACTTTAAAAAAAAATAATGTTCACAAAACAAAAGCGCTTCAATCTGTACTTATGAGGCCCTATTCTCACACAGTTAAACAACAATGCAAAGTGAACTGGCATTCCCAATCAAAATAGCTATGCAAAATACACATAAAATTTGGTCAAACTCTATTCAAACATTTTGTTTAGGTCAACAAATACACTGGATGGCAATATTTAGTCACAATATACAAACTATAAGAGGTCTCGTACGTTGTGAAGCCAACACTGAAATGGACGTAAGGTACAATGAACCTACGGCGTCAGTCGCGGGACAAAACGCACTCGTTGGCTAGAGCTCTAATTAATTTAAAACTCGCCATTGACACCTTGTGGTGTATTTCAATTGCTACCTTACATAGTCAAAGACACTGTGGAAGAATGGCAGCGTCGACAATGGCGAGCTACTCATTTATTTTTTTGATTGAAAATGTTACAAATTTTATTAAAACGAAAACATGAAGCGGGGTTTTATTATAAAATTACTACAACATTTATCTTTTAAGAACTACAAGTCTTTCTATCCGTGGATCACTTTAACAGAAAGAGTGTTAATAATGCCATTTGTGGATTATTTGTGTTATATTAAACAAATACAGTACTTATGCACAGTATGTTGTATGTATATATCCGTCTTGTGTCTTATCTTTCCATTCCAACAATAATTTACAGAAAAATATGGCATATTTTAGAGATGGTTTGAATTGCAATTAATTACGATTAATTAATTTTTAAGCTGTGATTAACTTGATTAAAATGTTTTAATCATTTCACAGCCCTAGTAAAAACTGTTGTTTTCTTCACTGACCAATTATAATCAATATTTTGGACCATAAAGACAAAAAATTCCCAATTTTGGGGGGGGCTGGTCAAAATTTGGGTTATTGATGTCCCATTGACAACCAAACATGCTCAACGAAACATTTTGAAGCTTGATAATAGTTATTGAACTTGTTAGGATAAACATTCAACAAAAAAAGATGAGACTGAATAGTTGTATATTTGCTAATTCAACAGAAACAACAGGTATGGTCATCGGCGTTTTTGTTTTTTTCGACATACTATGGCCAAAACAGGTACAGTGGTATGAAAACGTATCTGAACCTAATGGAATTTCTCACATTTCTGCATAAAATCACCATCAAATGTGATCTGATCTTTGTCAAAATCACACAGATGAAAAAACTGCTTTAAACTAAAACCACCCAAACATTTATAGGTTTTCATATTTTAATGAGGATAGTAGGCAAACAATAACAGAAGAGGGAAAATAAGTACCGTAATTTCCCGAATAGAACGCACACTTTTTTTCCCTAAAATCAACTTGTAAAATCATGGTGCGCATTATACACGGGTACATGGATGGAGACAGAAATATATATATATATATATATATATATATATATATATATATATATATATATATATATAAAACGATTTTATTATTTTTTTATTGACACGGCCATGTTGTGTTGAAGAAACGTATGCGGCAATCTGTTGTTGACCATTACGGTACGTGACGTCACCATTTTGTTTCGGTAATACTTCACTCTGATCGGCCGAATTATTTCGTCTATATTAAATTCTGCTTCTTTCACTCTTCATAAAGCACAGAATTTAGTTTCTTGAACTCATTTGAGTCAACGTTTATTGCAGCTCTGCAACTCAGACCACAGCAAACGTAACAACACAGACGTCCTGTGTCCTTCAACTATATCTGTCCCTCGGGAAACTCAAACCTAAATAACAATAGTTCCTATTGTTACATATCTCACTTTCATTTTACCGTATCAATCCAGGGAGGAAACATTTATTCATCATGATGAAACGAGCAAGTTATACAGCAGCCTTTAAAAGAAAAGTCACATCTGTTTTGTTTTCTCCTAGATTCTGGTAAGTTGGAGAAGTTGTCAAATCATATTATTACCGTAAATATTGGCAGTTTATGGTAATGTTTTGAACTACCAATGTGCTATACTTGTGCTGTGTTTCACCAGTCAGTAAAATGACATTTCTATATCTGTACACGAGTTGTTTTCTTGTATTCTTCTATTTATTGGTGCTAAAATTAGCGTGCGCGTTATACATGGGTACAATAATTTCCCCTAGATTTGACAAGTAAATTTGGGGTGCGCGTTATACACGGGTGCCCCTTATATTCGGGAAATTACGGTAAGTGAATCATCAGATTTAATATTTTGTGGCCCCCCGTTTGGCAGCAATAACTTCAACCAGATGCTTCCTGTAGCTGCAGATCAGTTTGGCACATCGATCAGGACTAATCTTGGCCCATTCTGTAAAACTGCTGTAGTCAGATTCCTGGGATGTCTGGCATGAATCACTGTCTTTAGGTCATGCCACAGCATCTCAACGGGGTTCAAGTCTGGACTGTGACTTTGGTCACTCCAGAACGTGTATTTGGTTCTTCTGAAACCATTCTGAAGTTGATTTACTGCTGTGTTTTGGATCATTGTCTTGTTGCAGCATCCATCCTCTTTTTAGCTTCAACTGTCTGACAGACGGCCTCAGGTTTTCCTGCAAAACATTTGAATTCATTCTTCCATTATTGATTGCAAGTTGTCCAGGCCCTGGGGTAGCAAAACAGTCCCAAATCATGAGACTCCCTCCAACATGCTTCACGGTGGGGACGAGGTGTTGATGTTGGTGAGCTGCTCCATTTTTCCTCCACACGTGACGTTGTTTGTTACTCCCAAACCCAAACTTCTGTGGAGTTCCAAGTACCTTTTTGGGAACATTGAATGAGCAACAATGTTTTTTTTTTTTTTAGACCGCAGTGGCTTCCTCCGTGGAGTCCTCCCACACCATTCTTGGCCATAGTTTTACATATAGTTGATGTGTGCACAGAGATATTGGACTGTGCCAGTGATTTCTGTAAGTGTTTAGCAGACACTCTAGGGTTCTTTTTTACATCTCTGAGTATTCTGCGCTGAACTCTTCTTCTTCTTGGGAGAGAAGCATCAGTGCCAAAATCTCTCCATTTGTAGACAACTTTTCTGACTGTCAATTTATGAACACCCAGCCTTTTAGAGATGGTTTTGTATCCTTTCCCAACTTTATACAAATCAACAATCCTTAATCGCAGGTCTTCAGACAGCTCTTTTGACCGAGCCGTGATGCACATCAGACAATGCTTCTCATCAAGACATTTCCTACAAGGTGCATGTTTTATAGTGGGCAGTGCCCTGCCCACTATAAAACATACACCTGGCCTTAAACCACTCATCAGTGATTGGGTACACAACCGACCTAAAATGTTTGGTAAAAATAGGTTTCAATTGCTCTTTAAGGTCAAAGTAGACGAAGAGCTGCTTGTTGCAGTCTCCTTGCCTGTGCGACCGTGTTGGGGTCGACAACCGCCACGATGAGCCCCACGCTCTGCTTCTCGATCGAGGCGCGCGCCAGCACCTTCTGGGTCAACTTGTAGCCAGCTTTGACAGACTTGTAGTTCTCCCACCCACCTGTGAAAGAATATTGTATTCATGCTTATAAAACACATAATCGCTGTCAAACTGTATTCATTTGTGCTGTGAATGTATCTATTCATGTTCGTGTGCTCTGTCCATTTCGTTGAACATAATACAAAGAGTTTCTGTGGACTCCCTTATCTGATTTTACTCCCTCTCGTGCCACCTACGGCTAACGCTCAAGGTCCCAGCTCGGGATGTTTTTTAATGGAAAATCCCCAGGTTGGGCTGTAATAAGTTTCACTTCTGTTTCACAGTAAGCATACTTAGGTAACGCCCTTTCAACAGTATACATGTCCAGCCTCTATTGTACTCCTTTGTACTTCTGGGTGATCATATCTTCTGGCTGAATCACATCATTTTGTACCCTTGATAGATATCTTGTTCATAAAGTCTTCGAAACAGGCAATCCTTGGCTGGGTTTGATTCTTTCTCTTATCTGAACTATTGATTGATACTTGTCTCGGAGTTCAAACTTGAACTTCCATGACCAGCACCTTCTGGCTCAAGAATTGGGCCGTCCTCATCCTCTCAGGCTCCTAAAAACAGGCATGCAAACTTGCCACCTTTCGGCGAAATTTCGCCGTTTTGAAATCAAAATGGGTCATTCTTCTGAATCACGTAGAGCCGAGGAGAAAAAAAATGGGGGGTCAGGGGCGTCTGTCAACGAGCGAGTGAAACTTAACTTCAAAACTGTATTCCATGCTCAAAACTACACTCTAGTCCGATGACCTAGACCTATCACCGCCACTCTCTTCTCGTGACAACAAATGACTGACAATAGTGAGCACAGTTAGCACCAATCAGCAATGAGGAGGCGGAACCCCTCCCCATCCCAGCTTCTCGCCCGGACCCGTTGGAAATTGCGGCAAGGTAAGGGATTAATGTCAAAAATGGTTAACTTCTTAAAGCTAAAAGTTTGAGTGACGGCCTATAATAGTCTTCATAAATCATTCAATCGTGTTGTTCGATCAATTCCTGCGCTTGTAATGGTGTCTATAACACAAGTATTCGCTTAATTTCTTGATAACTGACTTCAGATAGTCCTCGATATTTCACCGCCTCGTAGAACGCGGTTACTCGAGGTAGCGCTAACTGCGGAGGGGCTAACTAGCACCTTTCACACAGGGCTTTGTAAGTAAAGTTAGCGAACGTCAGTTGGGATCTGAATTGTCGCCAGTTGGCGTTGTGACGAGTTATTTAAGGCCCCTTTGTAAAGCGCTTGTCAACGATAAAAAACAAAAATCATGAGCAATGAGGTAACTAGAGTGATGAACTAGTGCCTTCCATACAAGTCATGTTCAGGGCTTTGTCAGTAAAGTTCTGAATGGTCACCAGTTATTTTTGACAACGAGTTATTTAAGGCCCCTCTGTACTTTCCGATAATTACATAAAGGGAAGAGTTTTGCCTTGTTGTGGAGGTCGTTTCATTCGTTTAGTCATCGAGAGTTTATCAAACCGGAGAGCTCCGCTACAGGTTGCATTTGAAAGTACCCCCATTCCCGCGTTCTTCGTACACACCCCCGTTCATAAAACAGCCTACAGGTGTACGTCTGTTTATCCAGTATGATGCCCTATCAATCGAAGTTAAGGACCATGGGACTAATTGCTTTGGTTGAATGTAAATAAAGTTATGATCTACATGTGATCTATGATCACTACAGTTAATGCTTTTGAAGACTTGTATTTTTTTTTTTATTCTACAGTGGGGAGAACAAGTATTTGATACACTGCCAATGGGTTTTCCCATTGGCAGTGTATCAAATACTTGTTCTCCCCACTGTATCTATCTATCTTACACATAATAGTTAAGTGAATGGAATTTATACTGTACCTGTACATTTATATTTTATGCTGTACAGCTGTTCTCTGCTTAATGCAAATGGGACATACTGTATATTTTATAATTTAGATTTTGTATAATTTGATACTTAATGCGTCTTATATGTTCTGATTTCAGGATGAGAGATTGACTTGTATATGTTAAATTATTATGTACTGTTTTTAAGTCGAGATGTCTCTGGTTGCACTATGAAATGCACTTTTCTGCGCATGCCGTGTGTCCATGTTACTTTGTCACCTTTTTCACCCCTAACCAGTTTGCATGCCTGTAAAAAACATGTTTGTTTTAGAAATATAGGTGTTTTAATTCATCTTTTTTTATAAAGCGAATATTGCTGGCCACTTACTTCAGCCCCAGGACACCTGGGCAGCACCATACAGCCATTCTTGTGAAAGCTGCTGTAGATGTTCTTTAAGTTGGGGTCAAAGTAGACGAAGATCTGCTTGTTACCGTCGGCGTAGGGGTAGGACCATGGTGTTTCACTGAAAGTTATTAGATTGAAATATTACATAAAATATCCTCGAATCTTCGTCGAACAAATCACTCCTAAGACAACCCTTCCTGTTTGTATGCGGTACAGCTTTCGGCCTTTTTCAAAAATCCAAGCTTAAACCCGGGCTTTGACATGACCATGTGCCGTCTTCGGTTGACTGTTACTAAATGAAGCTTAAAGCTCTGCCTCCATGGTAAGGCGTGACGCAAAAAAATACGAAGAGTCAAGTCAATAGGTAATAAAGTCTATGGCTTAAGGTTATAATACCGTCAAAATCTCATACCGGCACTTGCCTAGTATGTGCACTGTGATCCTGGTAAAGTGCTCGAATTGTTTACTGCAGAACAGTACCATTACGTGCTTTGGTATTAGATGGATTGCTGCTTGGTTTTGAGCTCAGAGCTTGTTAAATATGCTGACCCTAATTTCCCTGATGGTCAACGCCAGTCTCCAAAGCCAATAAAACCGGTGTCCTTGAGGCACAGCATGTCCAAGTTCCAACATGGTTGTGATTGACATGTTTGACTTGGCTTTGCCCCTGACATTTGACTTTGATGTTCATGCATTGATGTACTAAAGGCTAAGAAAAATCCATGTTTGTGCCTCACTACCTTGTCACCGCGTAGGGAACTGAACCAAATTCAGGCAAATGTACAACTACTTTGACCAAATAGAAATACAAATAGAGGAATTATTTGGGGCGTTTTAACGACCCAATTAAAAGTGATTTTATTGGGCGACATCTTTCCACAGTGCCACCTGTTGTTTTTAATTGCATGTCCTCACTCTGGAGGGGACTTGAAGGAGAACGGAGCTACTCCAAGATCAATAGTCAAGCATTATTCAGGACACAGTAACGATTTGTATTATATGCAGATTGATTCCTTCCTCAAAGTTGTTTAGTTTCTATTAATAGCTTGGGGGGCAATTGTGTGGAGAACCAAGGCTGTAACAGCAACTGTGGACATGTTTTAATTGCTTTGGAACTGTACTGTATGTACAGACTAAAAACAAAAACATAGCAATCCACGTGAAGTGTTCCTTTGTGTTACATTTGTGGGCAATTTTATGCTCTGAAAGGCAATTAATTTTATGACTGTGAATGTTAAATGAACAAGACCTTATTTACTCTGCATAAGTGAACCGTTCTTTGGAAAGCAACTTGTAAGTGAATTAGAAATAAAGTGCACATAAAAGTGAGCACGAGAAAGACTAGCCCTAATGTAGAAATACAGAAAAATCCACTCAATGTGGGTTATATTGTATGGTCGAAAACAAAACAAACACATTTTACAGGCTATATTAGGGCTTTTTTTTTTTTTTTTTTTTTAAATAATTCATTAACTCATTCACTCCCAGCCATTTTCACCGGTGCAACCCCCTTCGCTCCCGGCCATTTTACTGGATTTTGACAGATTTTGCAAGGCCCACAGAAAATTCAGTTCTATTGCTATATAAACATGGAACCCACCAAAAGAAAGATTAAACCCTTCTTTCAGCAGGAAACAAAAGTTAGTTCATATCTTTTTACATTCTTTAGAAATCAGCATTAGAAAATAGCTTAGTTTGAGCAATTTTCCAATTTCTGATGAAAAAACAAAGAAATTAAGCTTTTTGTAAAAGCGTACATTTCAAACATAACTTTGACTTAACACAGCTATTTTTTGCTTTAGTTACATTCCAAACATCTGAATAATGTTTTCCTTTTACAAACTAACATAAACAACAAGACAAATAGAGCTTTTGATAGCAAAGTAACAATTTATTTACACATAACTAATTGAGAGATGACGCTGTTGTGGCCGCGACAGCCAAGTAAACTTTTCCCTCATTGCGGCCATAAAGATGGATTTTTTTTAGTCTCTGCGGGGTCTGCTCGGCATGCAGCACGGACTCAACGACATCGTCCACCGCACTGGTGGTCCCGGTCGTTCTGCTCGGTCGTCCAGCGCCTGGCTGTGTAACCTGACTGTGCGGCCCGGCCGTTCGTTGCCGTTGTATCGGGTTGCAGGTCTTACCAAATGCGCTACTGCCCTCCAGTGGCCAGTTTTATTGCTTTGAAATGGATTTTCAGCTTTGTGCTTTGGAGCTCAGTTGAATCAGAACCCAGAGATGTCTCTTATAAAATAAAACGTAAAAGACGTATAAATACGTCTCTGGGACACTGAAACAATTAAAAATAGAACGTATTTATACGTTTTTGGGAACAAATGAGTTAATTGGATGATTAATTAAACAATGAATGGTCTAATGTTATAAAAATATTGTATAAATGTTGAAAAGTTACCTCGTGTTGCTTTAAAGTGCCTATGACAGCAAAAAGTATGTTTATTTCATATTTCACGCTGTATTTTATGCTCCTGAATGAAATGGACCACTTCGATATGTGTGGAAGCGATCGGTTTATATATTCAATTATTTGAATCCTGCGCCATGAAAATGAATAACTTCCTGTATTGAGGAGGAATGCGAATGTGACTTCAGCTGAGTCAACATCTCACAATACAGCATTGCTTTATAGCATGCAGATGGACTGCGGATTCAGCTGATTTTGCGGATTGATTAGTTTATTTTTCGCATCATGCCAGCCAAAAGGCTGCAGAAATTGTTGTTGCACCAGGGTGTGAGAGCCTTTTTGGGTTTCAAAAGGTTCCTGTTCAATGCAGATATTGGCCAAAATAAGCCCTACTACTGTGGGACCATTGGACTTACGAGGAAGTGAGTAAACATTGTGTTTTGTATTATGTGAAGTACTGGGATCATGGCCCACGTTTTAATACGGAGAAGGCTTGACAATGCTCCTTGTCCACCCAGAATGCCACTGGGCTGACGACCGGCAGCTTGTCACACACACCCCTCGGTCCACTTCGCGTGCCCGCCAGGAGAGCACTATACTCAGCTTATTGCCCTCTTCGTGTGCCTGGTGTTCTGTCAAATTTTCCACCCCATCAGAAATTGCAACTTTGTGTTAAAAAGGCTGTGAATACAGCGATTATAAAGTAAACACTACAAACGTTCTTTAAATAAAGGACTATCTACTTACGTTTGATCAAGGACGGACATGTAGAAAAGTTCTTCTCAGACACATCCTGCCATGTTAGCTGCACAACAACTGCACGCCACAGTTTTTTTTTTTTTTTTTTTTTAAATCTATCCTGTTCGGCTATTTGACACTGAGAATAGAAGTCTAAGTTCCCGGTTGGTTTGAACAGTTTTAATGTTTCATATTGAGAATATGACTTACTCCCATTGTGATCATTCAACATATCTCGTTTATTCTGACAAAGCAGCGAACAGGAAGGGGTTATGGGGGAACAGAAGAAAAGAAACACAGACAACAACAACAAATACATTGAACGCCTACACTAACTATTAATATGTTGGTGCTATTGTCAGTTAGAGGTATTTACGTTTGACGCCATGTGGGGGGCCTGTTGACCAGGGAAAGAAGGGGGGTGGGGTGGGGAAGTCTATAAGCGAAGTGATTGGGAGGGGTAGAATGTACACAAATCAGCTCTGTGATCTAGAATCCAATAATCGTGTGAATCTCTTGTGAATGTAAGCCCATTGGCGACCGACCCTACGCCGCCCCACTGCCAGGGCCGGGCCCCGGGACCCCCGGCCTGAGCACGCGCAATCACATTCAGCCGTACGCGAACCCCACCAAACACGTGACAGCCACCCAGATGAGCGGAGACACCCCGCAGGTGCCAACCCAGGGCCAAGGCACCCACCCAGCCAGCCTGGGTAGGGAGAGTGGCTGGAGGAGGGGGGTGCAGACCATCCCTCCTCCTGCAGCCCAGCAAAGGAGCCATCGTCACCACCCCGGGATCCAGGGCGGTCTCCCGGGCCAACCCCGCTCCCATCAACCAGCCCTCAGGGATGGGAAGAGGGGACGCACCACCAACCCCACGCCCGCCCCCATCCCCGTCTGCCCACCCGACCCACGAGCCGCAGCCCCCCAACTGGCACAGCACACCACGGGATCCCCAGCGGCCCACCAAGCCGAGGGCAAGGCAGGGTCCCCCGCCGGAGCAGGCGACATCCAGCCAATACACCGGCGTCCAGGACTATTTACTTACGTTTGATCATGGACGGACATGTAGAAAAGTTCTTCTCAGACACATCCAGCCCCCTCTGCCCTCTTCGTGTGCCCGCAATAGACCACTATCCTCGGGTTAGGCTCGGGCAGCTAAGGTAAGTAACAGGTGCTGTTAATTACACATATTAGAGAAGCATCACATGATCTTTCAAAGGGTGCCAATAATTTTGTCCGGCCCATTTTTGGAGTCTTATGTAAAATGATAATGATTTTTTTTTTTTTCCCATTCTCTTTCAAACCCATGTAAATGGTAGTCAATGGCACACAGCTACTGCTATTTGAAAACCCTCTAAATTTAGATTTTAAGAGCCTTTTTTATTTTAGAGGATTTTTTCTTTCTAGCAGAAGCTGCGTGGTATTGTGCAACACCAAACACAGAATAGTAGTTGGACCTCCCCGCCGCGTTGACTACTGCTTCCACCTGAGCCACTATAAATATAGTATTCTGGTACCAAACAGTTACAATTTGTTGGGAATTCAAGCAGCGTTGTTGTCAGTCTCTTGAGCAGTTTTCTGAAGGGACAGCTGCTTGTCATTCAGCCCCTTTTTCACCGCTTGAAAACTACCGTCTTCACGATTTCATTATACTGTATAGCCTGTTTTAACCGTTGCATGAGGTGTGCACACTTGTGCACACATTTTCTATTTAAATATCTTTTAAGTTCCTGTCTTTATAATCTTTGTATTTTTATTTCTATTTGCCAATTGTGTCTTACTGATTATCATGTCGAAACACTTTGAATTACCTTGTGCTGAATTATGCTATAAAAAATAAATTTGCCTTGCCTGAGTGGCTTGCATTAAAATTAACATTGGATCAGGTAGCTTTGAGAGAACAACTCCCAACTGGGCTTTAAAAGCAATGTCGGTGTTTGATGGGGTAACATTGATGTGAGAGACTAGTGATTATCAGACAATGGACCTATCGCTAAGCCACGCCCCCTTGGGAAACTCAGACAACTAAAAGCTCTGTCAAATTGTCTCAGTGACTAAGTGAATGAACGCTTTATGGATGATGGCGAGAGTTCAAAGTTCTGATTTTGCACTACCACAGCTAGCAATTGACCTGTTTATTTATTTATTTAAATGAAATGGGGTTTTTTTTAACAGACTGCAGCACGCAGTAAAGCGGTATGTCTATGACAGGGGTCATGAATTCAAATTCCTCTGGGTCCGAAATTAAAAAATTACAACAATCTTGGGTCCGGAAATATTTTTAATGCTTCTTTTTTTTTTTTCCAAAAAATACAAACGTATCTTTGCGTGGCCATGTTGATAATTACAACATTCAAAAATGTAAATACTATATAAAAGGTGCATAAAACTAAAAAAAGTGCTTTCATTGAATCATTAAATAGCAACATAAGAGCATGTTCAATACTTTTATTTTTAAATTGTGGATGCTGACAGGGGGATTTGCTTTATTTTTTGACAGACCTTTTTGCTTTCCATAAAGCAAAGTTTCAGCAACTGCACTCATACAATCTTTGACAATCGGTGCGTCACTGAAAGACTTTTCTTAGGGAGGCTATTCTTAGGGATCATTCATTTGCGCGTTGCTTTGCAGTGAATAAATGTACCATGAGCCTTGAGGTGCGATCATATTGAGTCCTTAATTCCGCTATTACTTGAGAACGGATGGCAGAGTTCATAGAGAAACTTTGCAAAAAAGCTGCGTGCTTCGTCTCATAGTGCCTTTTCAAATTGCTGCTTTTTACAAGCGCTACCGTCTCTGTCTGAACAGATGAGGCATAGAGGTCTTGTGCTGCCGCTAGGTAAAATGAACAAAAATGTGTTGGTCCACTCCTCCTTAAACACTCCGTTTTCTGCGTCAATCTTGCGTAGTTTTGAGCACGCCATTTGTCGCACCTTTTCGCCTCTTCCTCCAACTTCATTTGCCTCAGTTTTTGGCTTTCACTCTGCGGAGTCTGGAAAGCGAGTGTGAGACATGCTGTTCTAAAAATAACTTTCAAATGCTTCACTCCCATTGGCTGGCTCATGCGCGTCACCGCTAAGGTTTTTGTTTGTTGCCCACCTCCACTCTGCAAACCCGCAGAAAAAAAAGATTTTTGTTGTTGCACCGTGTATTAGTCCGGACAGCTTGAGATCCGGTCTAGACGGCTTGGGTGTCCGGAACCGGACCGAGGTCCGCGGTTCCGTGATCTCTGGTCTATGATATTAAACCTAAACAGAGAGGAGACCATTGTTACGCTCGTTCGTTTTCACCGCTGGACCGGTGTTACTAATTGCTGCCGTTTATCTTGTCGAATTGCCCAAGATTTGGACCTTATTTCTCTCGATATTATTGTGCAACCATTGAGGTATGTTTTTGGAAGAAAATGTCTCCATTGATTTACTTTATAACATTATTGTACGCTCTTTGTCATGTATTCTATTTTCTAATTGTGTGTTCATAGTTTACCTGAGAAAAACTAAGAAATGTCAGTTGTAAGAAGAACTATGGTGTGATTGTTGTTACCAGAGGGTAATACAGAGTAATACAGTGGGGCAAATAAGTATTTAGTCAACTATTAATTGTGCAAGTTCTCCCACTTGAAAATATTAGAGAGGCCTGTAATATTCAACATGGGTAAACCCCTTTCATGAGAGACAGAATGTGGAAAAAAAAAACAGAAAATCACATTGTTTGATTTTTAAAGAATTTATTTGCAAATCATGGTGGAAAATAAGTATTTGATCAATACCAAAAGTTCATCTCAATACTTTGTAATGTACCCTTTGTTGGCAATAACGGGGGCCAAACGTTTTCAGTAACTCTCCACAAGCTTTTCACACACTGTTGCTGGTATTTTGGCCCATTCCTCCATGCAGATCTCCTCTAGAGCAGTCATGTTTTGGGGCTGTCGTTGGGCAACACGTACTTTCAACTCCCTCCACAGATTTTCTATGGGGTTGAGATCTGGAGACTGGCTAGGCCACTCCAGGACCTTGAAATGCTTCTTACGAAGCCACTCCTTTGTTGCCCTGGCTGTGTGTTTGGGATCATTGTCATGCTGAAAGACCCAGCCACGTCTCATCTTCAATGCCCTTGCTGATGGAAGGAGATTTTTATTCTAAATCTCTCGATACATGGTCCCATTCATTCTTTCCTTTACACAGATCAGTCATACTGGTCCCTCTGCAGAAAAACAGCCCCAAAGCATGATGTTTCCACCCCCAGGCTTCACAGTGGGTATGGTGCAATTCAGTATTCTTTTTCCTCCAAACAAGAGAACCTGTGTTTCTACCAAAAAGTTCTATTTTGGTTTCATCTGACCATAACACATTCTCCCAGTCCTCATCTGGATCATCCAAATGCTCTCTAGCGAACCGCAGACGGGCCTGGACGTGTACTGGCTTCAGCAGGGGGACACGTCTTGCAGTGCAGGATTTGAGTCCCTGGCGGCGCATTGTGTAACTGATAGTAGCCTTTATTACTGTGGTCCCAGCTCTCTGTAGGTCATTCACTAGGTCCCCCCGTGTGGTTCTGGGATTTTTTCTCACCGTTCTTGTTATCATTTTGACGCCACGGGGTGAGATCTTGATCTCGAGGGAGATTATCAGTGGTCTTGTATGTCTTCTATTTTATAATAATTTCTCCCACAGTTGATGTCTTTACACCAAGCGTTTTACCTATCGCAGATTCAGTCTTCCCAGCCTGGTGCAGGTCTACAATTTTGTCACTGGTGTCCTTCGACAGCTCTTTGGTCTTGGCCATAGTGGAGTTTGGAGTGTGACTGATTTAGATTGTGGACAGGTTTCTTTTATACTGATAATGAGTTAAAACAGGTGCCATTAATACAGGTAATGATTGGAACCTCGTTAGACCTCGTTAGAAGAAGTTAGACCTCTTTGACAGCCAGAAATCTTGCTTGTTTGTAGGTGACCAAATACTTATTTTCCATTCTAATTTGGAAATAAATTCTTTAAAAATCAAACAATGTGATTTTCTGTTTTTTTTTCACACATTCTGTCTCTCATGGTTGGGATTTACGACAATTACAGGCCGCTCTAATCTTTTCAAGTAGTAGATTTTGCACAATTGGTGGTTGACTAAATACTTATTTGCCCCACTATCGATGTTTTATTTTTTTACTTTATTTTATTAATCTGACATATGCAGTGGTTTGAAAAAGTATCTGAACCTTTTGGAATTTCTCAGATTTCTGCATAAAATCACCATCAAATGTGATCTGATCTTTGTCCAAATCACACAGATAAAAAAACAGTGTCTGCTTTAAAATTAAACCACCCAAACATTTATAGGTTTTCATTTTTTAATGAGGATAGCATGCAAACAATGACAGAAGGGGAAAAATAAGCAAGTGAACCATCACATTTCATAGTTTGTGGGCCCCCCTTTAGCAGCAATAACTTCAACTAGATGCTTCCTGTAGCTGCAGATCAACCTGGCACATGGATCATGACTAATCTTGGCCCATTCTTCTCTACAAAACTGTTGTAGTTCAGTAGATGTCTGGCATGAATCTCTGTCTTTGGGTCATGCCACAACATCTCAATGGGGTTCAAGTCTGATCTTTGACTTGGCCACTCCAGAACGTGTATTTTGTTCTTATGAAACCATTCTGAAGTTGATTTACTTGTTTTTTGGATCATTGTCTTGTTGCAGCATCCATCCTCTTTTTAGCTTCAACTGTAAAACAGACGGCCTCAGGTTTTCCTTCAAAACATCCTGATACGTTTTTTAATTCGTTCTTCCATTAATGATTGCAAGTTGTCCAGGCCCTGAGGCAGCAAAACAGCACCAAATCATGATGCTCCCTCCACCATGCTGTTCCATTTTTCCTCCACACATGATGTTGTGTGTTACTTCCAAATACTTCAACTTCGGTTTCATCAGTCGACGAGATATTTTGCCAAAACTTCTGTCCAAGTGCCTTTTTGCGAACATTAAACGGGCAAAAAAAAAATTTTTTTTTTAGACAGCAGTGGCTTCCTCTGTGGCGTCCTCCCACGAACACCAGTCTTGGCCTTAGTTTTACATATAGTTGATGTTTGAACAGAGGTACTGGATTGTGCCAGTGATTTCTGTAAATCTTTAGCAGACACTCTAGAGTACAAGACAGGTGTCTTGTATGCTGATAATGAGTTAAAACAGGTGCCATTAATGCAGGTAAGGAGTGGAGCCTCGTTAGACCTCGTTAGAAGACGTTAGATCTCTTTGACAGCCAGAAATCTTGCTTGTTTGTAGGTGACCAAATACTTACTTTCCACTCTAATTTGAAAATAAATTAAATCAAACAATGTGATTTTCTGTTTTTTTTTTTTCCACATTCTGTCTCTCATGGTTGAGGTGTGCCCATGTTGACAATTACAGGCCTCTCTAATCTTTTCAAGTAGGAGAACTTGCACAATTACAGTAGTGGTTGACTAAATACCTATTTGCCCCACTGTATAAAGAATTCAGGGTTTTAAGCATTTATTCACAAGAATTTTCACTGGGAAAGCTTTGCTTACATAAGGTGGCTACTAGCTACATTTACTAACAGAGAAGCATCATAGTTCACAACATTTACGTAAAATAAATGCAAACAGCATGTTTTTTTTTTTGTTTTTTTTTTTGCTTTTAACCAAGAATCCAGACTGTTTTGATCTCAATATCTATCAAGAATTTGGGGATTTAAGCATTTAGTCACAAGAATTTTCACCTGAAAAGCTTTGTTTACATAAGGTGGCCGTTAGCTACACTCATTAACAGACTAGCATTGTACTTCGACATATTTATGTAAATTAAACACTTACTGCACGTTTTTTCTTGCTTTTAACCAAGAATCGAGACTGTTTTACGTCCATATCTATAAAGAATTTGGGGATTGAAGCATTTATTCACAAGAATTTTTACCTGAAAGGCTCTGTTTACATTTGGCGGCTGCTAGCTACATTTACTAATAGAGTAGCATCATAGTTCACAATATTTACATAAAATAAATGCTAACTGCACGTTTTTTTTTTTGCTTTTAACCAAGAATCGAGACTGTTTTACGTCCACGTTTATAAAAAAAATCAGGGATTTAAGCATTTTATCACCAGAATCTTCAACGGAAAAAGCTCTTTGTCTGTGATTCCACTCGGTCAGCTTTGACGACCACGCCAACAATACATGCCCCCTATTTATCGGCCCTGCGCACCGTCTCCCGTCAATACATTATGAAGTCTATGCTCTCACGTATTTCTTCTTCTTCAGATTTGCAAACCGGGCAGTATGTCTCCGAGATACCAAGTTCAGTATTTGTTTGTAGCCTTTCGGCACCACTCCAAACTCTCAACTAAGGGAAAATACATCACAGGTCAGTTTCTGGCCAACATTTCGTGGACTTTTGCTCCCAAGTATCCAAGATGACATTCTCAACCTTTTGAAAAAGTCAAACTGTGTTTTTGTCCAATATGACTCTTTGGAATGAAACCATAGAGTCCTGACACAATCTTTGTTGCACTTTATGAGGTACAAATATGCCGATTCTTTTTGAGAATAAGACAGCAGCGTGCAAGTGTAACCGATGTTTCTCCACGCTGCCCGTGTGTGTATGTGTGTCTGCATGACTCCTGTTGCTATGGTTATGCCTTTCTCTGGCTCCGTCTGCGAGCGGATAAATAATGCACACTAATGCTGGCTTGGTGACAGCACTGCACCAAGCTGTTACTCACATCAGGTTTGGCTGGGAACACAAACGCGGACATAAATATGTTTGTGTGCATGCAGCGGCATAAGGGGTATGCAGCCCCTTAATCTAGTTTAACATACCGGCCGGCACGAAACGCATCTCTCGGGCTGATTGCATAAAATATCGAGCGAGCCGCTTTGATAATCAGCCATTTTTCCAAAGAGTTTCTTTTCAATTGGGAATTTTGACGCAAAGTTGTCAGGTGGATCTTTTTTGATGGACTGATGTTTTTACCCTCAGAACAAGGTTCATTCATTGACATGGTGTCATAACTTTAACAAGTTGTCCATGTTTTTTTTTTTTTTTTTCTGGATGGATTCATCACAAATATATATATATTTAGGGCTGTCAAACGATTAAAATTTTTAATCGAGTTAATCACAGCTTAAAATTAATTAATCGTAATTAATCACATTTTAAACCATCTATAAAATATGCCATATTTTTCTGTAAATTATTATTGGAATGGAAGGATAAGACACAAGACTGATATATACATTCAACATACTGTACATAAGTACTGTATTTGTTTATTATAACAATAAATCAACAAGATGGCATTAACATTATTAACATTCTGATAAAGCAGGGGTCCCCAAACTTTTTCCTGTGAGGGCCACCTTTCCCTCTCCGATGAGGGGCCGGCGTCAGTTTGTCACAGAAAAGGTGTGACGATTGCAGGAGTGCCTAAATGTAAAAATGTATTGTTTTTTAGAAAGCCACAATCAAATACCCTTTCTGGATTCTTCACGGAACAAAAGTAAATAAAATAAAAATAATAATATAATATAATATAATATAATTAGGCTGTCAAAATTATCGCGTTAACGGACGGTAATTAATTTTTTAATTAATCACGTTAAAATGTTTGACGCAATTAACACACATGCCCCGCTCAAACAGTTTAAAAAGCAGAGTGTAATGTCCGCCTGTTTTGGTGTTTGGCCGACCTCTGCTGGCGTTTGGGTCCAACTGATTTTATGGCTTTCAGCATGATGAGTGAGCATGGTGTAATCATTTGCCACGTTTACATGGAGCCAAATATTCCAATTACAATCGGAATATTTGTTCAAACCAAATAAATATGTTCCATATAAACACCTCATTCGGAATGAACAGGCCCAAACCGAATGGAATTTCATTCCGATTCACAGGGGTGGAATATTCCTTTTCCCAAACCGATTAGAAGTAAAATTATATCATGTAAACAGGGAAGCGGAATGGTGTCTGGTTGCGTTCTTTCTGCGCATGCTCCGTACTGACGTGGTGACGTCACTTGGTGACGTAAGTAACGTCACTTGCAACATGGCTTCCAAGCACACGCACAGCGCACCCACACAACTTTTTAAATGAACGGCGTATCATTCTGAAGTTTTGTTTCCACTCGAAAAGGTAAAACAGCAGCTGATCTGACGATCGATCTCCATGTTTTGCAACGTGACGCTTTGTTTTGATTAATCTGCGCATGTCAGACGGCAGTTGTCAAACGTCCTTTCGGAATAAAGGCAGTCACATGTAAACGCTGGATCGGAATAGATGAAGTGACATGTAAACAGCTGATGTGAAATTTCCATTCGGAATGATTTGAATCGGTATGAATAAAAGTCAGCATGTAAACGTGGCTATTGACATCAACAATGGCAAGCTATTAGTTTATTTTTTGATTGAAAATTTTTACAAATTTTAATAAAACGAAAACATTAAGAGGGGTTTCAATATATTTCTTTAACTTGTACTAACATTTATCTTTTAAGAACTCAAAGTCTTTCGATCCATGGATCGCTTTAAGAGAATGTTGATAATGTTAAGGCCATGTTGTTGATTTATTGTTATTGTTAACTAATACAGTACTTATGTACCATATGTTGAATGTATGTATCCATCTTGTGTCTTATATTTCCATTCCAACAATAATTTAGAGAAAAATATGGCATATTTTATAGATGGTTTGAATTGCGATTAATTACGATTAATTAATTTTTGAGATGTAATTAACTCGATTAAAAATTTTAATCGTTTGACAGCCCTAAATATAATATAATATAATATAATTAGGGCTGTCAAAATTATCACGTTAACGGGCGGTAATTAATTGTTTTAATTAATCACGTTAAAATATTTGACGCAATTAACGCACATGTCCCGCTCAGACAGTATTCTGCCTTTTGGTAAGTTTTACAGCAAGGCTTTTTGTGCTGTCAACAGCGAACTCTTGTGGTCGATTTGCGACATGGTTTATTGTTTTCTTGCCAGTTCAATATGGCTGCACGACGTCTCGGGCTGACACCTACGTTGTAATGTTGTGCTTATATGATCCTTGGACAAAATTTGTCCATAAGTATGGTTGTTGTAAAGAATGTACATAGTATGTTAGTAAGCAAAATGTTATATTTTTTGTATGAGACGCTTTTTGTTTAATTTTAGTGAACCTGTATAGCGTGCTAAGCTAACGTTGTTGCTAATGCAATGCTTGTGTACTTTTTTTTGTAGTTTTACGACGGTCTAAAGAGGACAATGGTTTGAGGCCATTTT
This sequence comes from Corythoichthys intestinalis, assembly GCF_030265065.1. Lineage (NCBI taxonomy): Eukaryota > Metazoa > Chordata > Actinopteri > Syngnathiformes > Syngnathidae > Corythoichthys > Corythoichthys intestinalis. The sequence continues at coordinate 2,966,727 of NC_080396.1, read as the reverse complement.
ATTAATAAATCAGATGAAAATTATTAAGGCGTCGTTCACTAGCTGTCTAGGTTTGGAAAAAGTAGACGCTTCGGAGTGAGGACAGCATAGACAGATTTAAATGACAGTAGAGTGAAATGCCCACTACAGTCCTTTTGTACCGTATGTTGAATGTAAATATCCATCTTGTGTCTTATCTTTCCATTCCAACAATTTATTTTACAGAATATATATATAATTTACAGAAAAATATGGCATATTTTATAGATGGTTTGAATTGCGATTAATTGCGATTAATTACGATTAATTACGATTAATTAATTTTTAAGCTGTAATTAACTCAATTAAAAATTTTGATCGTTTGACAGCCCTAAATATAATATAATATAATATAATATAATACAATATAATAACACTATTAATTAAATAGATAATAACCAAATAACCCTCTCTGGGTTCTTCAGAGAAAAAAGCCAGGAAATATATAACACTATAAAAAAAAAAATGTTTTTAATGGTTTTTTTTTTTGTTTGTTCGAAGGGGCCGGACCAAATGTAGTTTGGTGACCTCTGTGTTAAAGCAATCCATGGATAGAAAGACTTGTAGTTCTTAAAAGATAAATGTTAGTACAAGTTATAGACATTTTATATTAAAACCCTTCTTAATGTTTTCGTTTTAATACAATTTGTAAAATTTTCAAACAAAAAATAAACTAGTATCTCACCATTGTTGATGTCAATAATTACACAATGCTCATGGATGGTGCGTAACGTAACGTGATTAATTAAAAAAAAAAAAAAAAATTACCGGTGTTAACATGATAATTTTGACAGCCCTAATATATATATATTTTTTGAAAGCAAAATATGTGCAAAATCTCATATTTAATCTAGGGCTGTCAAACGATTAAAATTTTTAATCGAGTTAATCACAGCTTAAAAATTAATTAATCGTAATTCATCGCAATTCAAACCATCTATAAAATATGCCATATTTTTTTTGTAAATTATTCTTGGACTGGAAAGATAAGACACAAGACGGATATATACATTCAACATACTGTACATAAGTACTGTATTTGTTTATTATAACAATAAATCAACATGATGGCATTAACATTATTAACATTCTGTTAAAGCGATCCATTGATAGGAAGACTTGTAGTTCTTAAAAGATAAATGTTAATACAAGTTATGGAAATTTTATATTAAAACCCCTCTTAATGTTTTCGTTTGATTAAAATTTGTAAACTGTTAAAACAAAAAATAAACTAGTAGCTCGCCATTGTTGATGTCAGTAATTACACAATGCTCATGGATGGTGCTGAAGCCCCTAAAATGAGTCGCACCCAAGCGCCAGCAGAGGGCGAAAAAATACCAAAAAACACAAGTAACAAATGGACACGACACTGTCATTTTAATCTGTTTGAGCGGGGCATGTGCGTTAATTGTGTCAAATATTTAAACGTGATTAATTTTAAAAAAAATAATTACCACCCGTTAACGCGACAATTTTGACAGCCCGAATAATTTTTTTTTTTTGGGGGAAGCAAAATATGTGCAAAAGCTCATATTTAATCACCTTGGTGTTTTGAAAAGATGACCTTTGGATAAAATGAAAAGGGCAGCGACTGTAGGTGTGATCTGAATAACATTTAAAAGCAAAATGACAGGAGGGACACAAGGAGGATAGAAAGTCAACCATTAGCTAACCAAATAAGTCATCTTTAAAGGGAACCTCAGACTTCAAGACTAGTAGGCTCTAATAAGCCACGATTGTTTTCTTTTTACTAAAATATGTTAGTAGAAACACATAAAATATATAAAAATCTATAACATTTAGTCCATGTTTTGACCTACGGAGGGTGCGTGCAATGGACGCTCCTGGGAGAATAGCTGTGCTAGCTAGCATGTGAAGCTAATATGATGACTGGCATGATTTTGTCACATTCTGCTCCTGGTCAGATCGTTTTGTTACAGAGCTGTGAGATGAGTTCCCGACGTCGTACGTGCATCCAATTCCAGCTCCTCAGCAGTGTCTTTAAAGCGATCCTAGGCGGGTTACGGAGATATTGACTTGCTGCCATTTGACAGTTTATATTCTCGAGCCCTTCGTTGCTTGCCTTGTTTTTTACGCGGCGGAGCAGCCAACACATGCGCACATCAGTTAACAGCGGTGAGTACTTCCTATTTGTATTTTTATTGTCTTTTATTACCTTTTCATTGCCTCAAAATGTGTTTCCCTCTCATACTTGAGACAGCGAGAACTAAAAGTGATATTTGCCATGTGGCAAAATGGATTTTGCCATGTGGCATTTTATTTTATTTTATTTTATTTTTTTTGCCATGTGGGATTTTTTTTGCTATGTGGCAAAATGGATTTTGGTTTGTCTCATTTTATGGGGGGGGGGGGGGGGGGGGGCATTTTTTTGGGTGTATGGCAGTTTTGCAGGCCATGCACGCCCATGCCATTGATGTCTATGCACGTTCAAATTTTCCATCCATCTTGAATGGCAGAAAAACATGTGTATCTGTGATTTTTGACCATTAGTTCTACCTTTAGTTCTATATACATGTGATATCTACCGTAGCATTATGTGGGTGTAGTTTGTAGCGGCTGTTGGCCGCAGTCAGGTATTATTGTTTTTTTTATCTAGCAGCATGAGTTGAGCATAATGTTTACTCTCGGTCCGTTCTTATTCTAAAACTAGAATACTAGAACACTTAATATAACCGATCAGGGAATTGTATTGTTTCTCATATTTACTGTTTGACTGTATTACTCTAACACACCCAATATAAAATAAATAGCACTTACACTACCGTTCAAAAGTTTGGGGTCGCTTTGACCCCAAACTTTTGAACCGGATTGTACATAATGAAAAATCCCATATGAAACACTATGGTTCAAAAGTTTGGGGTCAAAGCGACCCCAAACTTTTGAACGGTAGCGTATACCGTAGTTTAAGGAAAACAAGCAGAATATAGGGCATAAGAGATACATGACGCCTTCTTCTTAATAATAATAATAATAATGCATTTTATTTATAACGCACTTTACATTTGACAAACAAATCTCAAAGTGCACATTGGCAAAAAAGAAAATAATAAAGAAAATGAAAAAGACTAAGAATAAAACAGTAAAAGCAAAACAGACACAAGCACAGATAAAATCAGATACCAATCAGATAAAAGTAAGACAGTCAACTAAAATTAGCTAGAATAAGCTTTTTTAAAAAGGTGAGTTTTTAGTCCTTTTTTAAATGCATCCACCGTCTGCGGGGCTCTGAGATGGTCTGGGAGGGCGTTCCACAGACAGGGAGCAGCAGCTGTAAAGGCCCTGTCGCCCATAGTCTTGAGCCGAGTCCTGGGCGGGAGTAGACGGTGCTGTTGGCCTGACCGGGTTCTGTCTGAAGTATGTAATGTGAGGAGTTCGGTGAGGTAGGTGGGGGCTACACCGTGTAGACAGTGATGGGTGTGAAGGAGGATTTTGAATTCAATACGGAGGTGAACAGGGAGCCAGTGTAGGGTGCGGAGGATGGGGGTGATGTGCTCATGTTTACGCACCCTCATCAGGACCCTGGCAGCGCTGTTTTGGACATACTAAAGCCTCTGTAGGCTCTTGCCAGGGATCCCGATGAGGAGTGCATTGCAATAGTCTTAAACGGAAGCCCAGCGTGTGCGTCATGCAACTGACTGAGCAAGATTGATGCTAACATCTACAAGCCCACATTTGCACCACCAGCTCTTGCAATCAGTTCTCCCGGACAATCCAGAACAAATGGTGGGACGCCCTGTCCCAATACATGGAACACCGGAGAATGCCTGATATCCAACTGATAACACGACTGACAAGGCTCCAAGAGCCCCTTTGACACTGAGGTGGCAAAATCCACAACTCTTGTTGCCCTGACAACCGTAATTACTCAATCCACCAGTCCAATCCACAAATAGACAATAAACCTAAACAACGCCCAAACACACCCTTCTTCCTGCCCACGGCTTGCCCCGTGAGACCCTTCAAAAGACTGAATGTTTAACTTTAACTAAGCATTGTCATTGTTTTCTCGGGAACCTTTTGTTGATTTGTGATATGGTGACCTTGGATCCTCGCCTGAGTCTCTCTGTGCTGTATGATTGCTGTCGACTTACAATAAATTGTCAACTTGTGCTTCGAAGCCTTTTTCTAGCTTTCAAAATGGAGTCAGTAAAAGGGGTTGAGAGTAAGGTGAACGCGTGGAGTTTGGCCTTTTGGCTGGGTTTTCGAGTTCTCGCCGGCCTGGGTTGCTGGAGCTGCGCCAGCGCGGGTTCGGCATTTCAGCTGGCGTGATTCCGGCAATCTGGCTAAAGGGTCAGATTCCTTCACCGATAATTTAATTTTGTGCTTTGTGCATGAGTAAAAGTAGCAGACCCTCATCTTTAGACATTAGTGTGAATCGTGCATTTAAAGTGGCACTCTGAGTTCAACGGAAGGTTTGGATGACCAGCAGCAAGCGATCCTTTACCAAAACTGGTCGCATGCGAAGAGTAACTATTGCACAAGTCTGCCAGTGGATCCTGATAGCGTGGAGCAGTGTGAAAAAAATCCACCATCACCAACAGTTTTCGAAAAGCCGGTCTGGTGCGTGACGAAGAGGACGGCACAATCTCAGGAGTGAATTTGCATCACTATGGGAGACACTGAAAGCGACAACAAAAGAGAGACAGAAGGTGCGTGGCGAAGTGTATCTGAGCCTGATCCGACACTGAGGGTGAAGACTTCCATGGTTTCAGTCCACAGGATGAAGATGGCTAACAAAGACGTTCATATTTCTAATAACCAGCCCAGTTAATGCTGTACTGCCATGTTGCTGGCACTGTTTGCAAAGAAAAGGTAAAATTTAGAAAGCTGTATTTCTTTTTAAATATCTCATGTTACTGTGTGGGCATATGCGGCAGGAGTGGCTTATGTATGTACAGTGCCTTGCAAAAGTATTCGGCCCCCTTGAATCTTGCAACCTTTCACCACATTTCAGGCTTCAAACATAAAGATATGAAATTTAATTTTTTTGTCAAGAATCAACAACAGGCGGGACGAAATCGTGAAGTGGAACAACATTTATTGGATAATTTAAACTTTTTTAATAAATAAAAAACTGAAAAGTGGGCCGTGCAATATTATTCGGCCCCTTTACTTTCAGTGCAGCAAACTAACTCCAGAAGTTGAGTGAGGATCTCTGAATGATCCAATGTTGTCCTAAATGACCGATGATGATAAATAGAATCCACCTGTGTGTAATCAAGTCTCCGTATAAATGCACCTGCTCTGTGATAGTCTCAGGGTTCTGTTTAAAGTGCAGAGAGCATTATGAAAACCAAGGAACACACCAGACAGGTCCGAGATACTGTTGTGGAGAAGTTTAAAGCCGGATTTGGATACAAAAAGATTTCCCAAGCTTTAAACATCTCAAGGAGCACTGTGCAAGCCATCATATTGAAATGGAAGGAGCATCAGACCACTGCAAATCTACCAAGACCCGGCCGTCCTTCCAAACTTTCTTCTCAAACAAGGAGAAAACTGATCAGAGATGCAGCCAAGAGGCCCATGATCACTCTGGATGAACTGCAGAGATCTACAGCTGAGGTGGGAGAGCCTGTCCATAGGACAACAATCAGTCGTACACTGCACAGATCTGGCCTTTATGGAAGAGTGGTAAGAAGAAAGCCATTTCTCAAAGATATCCATAAAAAGTCTCATTTAAAGTTTGCCACAAGCCACCTGGGAGACACACCAAACATGTGGAAGAAGGTGCTCTGGTCAGATGAAACCAAAATTGAACTTTTTGGCCACAATGCAAAACGATATGTTTGGCGTAAAAGCAGCACAGCTCATCACCCTGAACACACCATCCCCACTGTCAAACATGGTGGTGGCAGCATCATGGTTTGGGCCTGCTTTTCTTCAGCAGGGACAGGGAAGATGGTTAAAATTGACGGGAAGATGGATGCAGCCAAATACAGGAACATTCTGGAAGAAAACCTGTTGGTATCTGCACAAGACCTGAGACTGGGACGGAGATTTATCTTCCAACAGGACAATGATCCAAAACATAAAGCCAAATCTACAATGGAATGGTTCAGAAATAAACGTATCCAGGTGTTAGAATGGCCAAGTCAAAGTCCAGACCTGAATCCAATGGAGAATCTGTGGAAAGAGCTGAAGACCGCTGTTCACAAACACTCTCCATCCAACCTCACTGAGCTCGAGCTGTTTTGCAAGGAAGAATGGGCAAGAATGTCAGTCTCTCGATGTGCAAAACTGATAGAAACATACGGCAAGCGACTTGCAGCTGTAATTGGAGCAAAAGGTGGCGCTACAAAGTATTAACGCAATGGGGCCGAATAATATTGCACGCCCCACTTCTCAGTTTTTTATTTGTTAAAAAAGTTTAAATTATCCAATAAATTTTGTTCCACTTCACGATTGTGTCCCACTTGTTGTTGACTCTTGACAAAAAAATTAAAATTTTATATCTTTATGTTTGAAGCCTGAAATGTGGTGTAAGGTTGCAAGGTTCAAGGGGGCCGAATACTTTTGCAAGGCACTGTACAAAATGTTTTTTCCTTTTAAAATGTACTGGGTGAGGCTTGTAATCAGCAGTGTCCAATAGTCCAGAAATTACAGCCTAATTTGCCTAACAAAATGCTAACATAAATGCTACGAATGCTAATGTATTTACAATTCTCATAGCAAATCGCTCACACGTAACGCTACAAACTGTAGCTGTAAACTTAATTACAAATGCATGTGGTGGAAAACACACAGGTGACTTGAATTTCCGCTCTGACCCCCAATTTGTCCAACTTTCAAAATTGTCCAATATGCCTGTGTGATACATCATTGGAAAGCTTAAAATCTCAATTTTCTGGGGGAAGAAACATTTTGAACAAGAGGGCATTTCATTTTTTTTTTTTTTTAAACAGCGAAATCCTATCTGGAGGTGAGAGCAAGCGAGAGCAGAATTAAAGACGCCATGACTTTAATGTGATATTATCGAGTATTTACCTTCTGTCGATCCAAAAACTCCATGTAGCATGTATCACCGAGTGTCAAGACACAGCTGTGAATGGCCACAGCTGGATTTTTGGGAAATTTTATGGGTGAAACATGGTAATATAACAAGGGGCGCGATGCAGAAATCGCAGACATCAAGGAGTGGTTGAGAGTTTCTTTTTCATATATTTACCCTTTTAAATGTTTTTCTTCAAATTTTCTTTGTTTGGATCGATTATTTATCATCTAACATATTAGAGAAAATGTGAGTCACAAAAAAAATACAATGAAGCGATAGTTATGAGGTAGATATCCGTGACTTTTCACAGACGCCATTTTTTTCTTTGTGATGTAATTTGTTTAAAAGTTTAAAATATGCGAGTAAAAAAAAAATTATTTTTTTTTTTTTTTTTTTTAAATGAAATATTAGACATCAATTAATGAATTTAAGCTAAAAATGACAGACATTTTGAATAATAAATATAATTAGTTACCTTCGTTTTATGGCTGGGTCGAAACAAAAGCGGTTGCGCGACGATGGTATTTAGGGTAAGACGGACAAATTAAAAATAGTTCGGGGGCTTAATGCGCCATGAATCTGCTATGGCAGCATATAGACATATTGTTCTATCAACCATAACAGCTGTTTTGGCTCAAAATAAAGAGGTTTCTTTTAAAGAGGAGTGCAAGAGCAGAAACTGCTTTTTCAGTCTTGTCTGTGTTTTCCGCCATGTACAAACATATATTAGCTGAAACAACTTACAGCCTTATGTGGGCCAAACCAGAACGCAGCTGTCATTTAACCATTTCAGGCGAGAGTCCTCAGTCAGGAGGCGACAGTCCATCCAGACCCAACGCTGCCACCAGAGGGCATTGTATCCTCCATCATTTAACAACATACAATATTTCGGACTTTTTGTTTTGTTATTTTGGGGTATATATATTTCGGTTTACGTCGCCAACGTAGGAACGGAACTCGTTCTTAAACCCGGGGACTACATGTGATTCCACTCTTATCTGGTTCTTAGTGCGAGTTTTCTCTTTTATATCTTGAAAAGACCAACATTGAAGCTGTGTGTCTGCCAGTTTTAAACGAGTAGATGAACAATTTACAAAATTTTAGGGGGAGAATCAGAGAATAAAATGCACTCCGGTTGTAGGAGTTGTACTGGTATTTTGCGGGTGGAAATCAGCACGACGACACTTTACCTAATGCAATCTGATTTTCACTTCGCATTCAGCCTCAGACATGATTGCAATCAGAGTATCATTGAATTCATACACACCCGAAATTATTGTCTTATACTGGTCATCAAAGGCATTTGTTTTTAAGATGCGGAAGATGACTGAAGCCACATAAAATGTATTTTGTTGAGGGACATTTTGAAAAACAGTAAAGTCAAAAAGTTTTCCAAACATGACTTCGACATCTCCTGACTTTACAGCCTTGTGTTGGGACATGGTGGCTAGTTGCTATGTGCGACAGAGTGGATAAATTCATGGTGATTCCCCCGTCAGTCCCTGACCTAACCCTATTGAGAACCCAAGGAGCATCCTCTAGCATTAGGTTTATAAGGGTGAGGGAGGTTCACATCTAAAAGATGGCTCCTGGTGGCTATTGTTAAACCCTGTAATGAAACTCCAACAAAAAGTGTCAAAAACACTCTTAAAGGGTATGACAACACCTGGGGAAATGCTAATATTCCATCATTTATCCATCAACGCATGCCTTTTGAATTCATATCATGCCGTTTCGTGTAATTACACACATCGCAACACCAAGAAAATGATAGAAATTAGGTCGATTGTCAAGCTAAAAGGAACCGCCCCCGAGATGCCGGAAATCTAGCATATTGTGTGCATGACGTCACTTTCGGGAAACAGCCGGCTCAGTGCTTAGTACTGAATGGCGGCGATGATGGCGGACAATTTTGTTTCTATTTGCAGCGACGAATCCGACGAAACGAGCATTTTTCTAATGGTGACGAGGAGAGCTATGAACCTTTCTTTGGTGTTTTGGGTTATCAATTTGAGCCCAAACCAAAGCCAATGCAGCCTAATGAAAGGATCATTGAGGCAAGCAATCACACTGATGAAACCCCGACAACAGTTCGTGTGGGAAACACCAAATGGTATGTTTTGCATTTCTTTTTGTGAAGCTGATACACCGTGACCGCAAAATAAAGTAATGTATAGAATAATTATCATTTAATATGCTATCATCGGTTTCGCTCTGCCAACCGACACAAATATGAATGGGATTAAAGCAGGGGTCCCCAACCTTTTTTGCACCACGGACCGGTGTGATTTGGGTCTTTTTTTCACGGACCAGTGTCCCACTTTTATATTCAGTTGGACTCTCAATGTTATCCAATGGTGCTAAAAAACTATTTACATCACAAACATACATGTGCAACACGGAAATGGCGTAAATTAACGCTTAACGACACGGCGAAGTCGTTAAGTGAGAGGGCTACGTGCAGTTGTTGTGTGCGCAAAACATGGCAAACGCAAGTTAATATTCCTTTCTTTAAAGAAAGTTTGTAGTGTGTACTTAGGAATTGCTGCATTCGCGGTCCTTTTTAACGTTACGCGCATGCCATCTTTGTCAGAATACCGGCAATGTGCGGCAGAAAAATACAGCAAATATAAAATCGCATTTGTTTTTAGCCCCGTCGTGTTAAGTGTAGCGAAAAAAATACAACTCACCCGCTGAATCAGTGGGAGGGCTGAGTTTGTTTCGTTGAGACGAGATGGGAGAGTGAGAGAAGCTAGCATCACAAATAGACAATGTCGGAAATTGTATCACAGTTTTCAGCTCGCTGCTAGCGATGTCGGGATATTCCGAAATGACTTTAATCCAGAACTTCGGTAGAGTTGTTGTCTCAAATGTACGTTTAAGTCGCCGTGATTTGCGATCTCTACAAGCTGATATTCCTGTTCCACAGACATGCTCGAATCACTCGATTTATTCACATACGGGTCACGAATTCACTCCTTCGCAGTTCGTGGGTCTTTAGTGATTGGGAAGTAGCATAAATTTTGTTTTCTTTGAGGTTGTAGGCACATCTTCTGGCTCGTCAGGTTCCCGTTTCCCTGTAAAATTGCAAAATTAGCCCTCTTAGCAGTGACGAACTTTACTCATTGTCTGCGTAGTTCAGCTCTTTTTCTCGCGTTCGGGAACTCATGGGTACTACATTGCGACAAATGGCTATTTGTAAACCACATAGCATGACAGGTTTGAACCATTTTAGCGATTTTTTGATAAAACACGAACGCAACTCTCTCGTCGATAAACAACGACGGCACCTGCCTCGACCTTTTGTTTCCTTGTTATGACGTCTCCGCCCCATTCGGCTGTTTCCGGAACACTTTCGGAAATGTTCGTCATTTTCGATCTATTTTCGATAATTGCTCATTAATGTGATTGATTTTTTTGTTAACTTTATCAATATTTGTTATCTTGGCACATAACGGTTCTATTGATGTCTCACACCCCGTTTGTGTTTTCATACCCTTTAAAGGGGGGATATCACCTATTTTTCAGGCATATGGTATAGGGCTGCAGCTATCGAATATTTTAGTAATCGAGTATTCAACTGAAAATTTCATTTATTAATCAGATAAAACATATTTTTTAGGTAAAGCTCAATTATAAATATACATGAGAAAACAACACTTTACCTAATATTGAACCATTTTTAGACAACCAATGTCTTTATTTTATATGTACATTCAACATTATTTTTTTTACAAGAACAGCACACCATCAATGGTAATTAATTATGAAAGGTATCTATACCATATATATAGAAAATTTTGAAACTCTAAAGGTCCTTTCAGACTCATATTCAGTCCTGTGTAAGATGACGTGGGATGTACACGTGTCATGGCTTTCAGTCATGGGGCGATGTACTGGGAATTTCCCGGGTTGGACACTTTTAGACTTGTAATCTGTTGGCGACTTGGTTCTCTCTGTGTGTGGGGGGTGGGGTTTTATAACCCGGACATTGTGTCATTTTGGACTCCTCTTCGGACTTGTCGGGTGACCTTTTGCCCATGAAAAAAACTGTCCAAAGACGTCTGGTTTTCAATCTTTTTTGCTACCGTGTGGGCTTAATATTTCCGGGAACAAATCTGATGTGCCTACGTCATACGTCATTGTGGAGGACAAGAGCACATAGATGTAAAAAGTAGATGCTAACTCCAATTGATTTGTATGATGACATCCTATCCAGTTTTTTTATCATATATATTGACTAATCTGAGCAAAGCGATCAGAAGTACCTCGTCCGCCATTGCTGAGGTGTGCCACCCACAGCACATAGCTAGCAGCAGGCAGCTAACGTTTCCGTTAACATTTACATTAACTGACGCTAGGCTGCTACTGCGGTGTGTAAACACCCCAGTAATGGCGGCCACCACTAGAGGGCAACGTCCACATATCTCCACACCGATTTGTCAATAAAGTAGTGAAGGAAATAGTTACCTTTCTCGCATACACCATATAATTGTTTACATTAGTCTAACACGTTCATTATAGTAAAGCATTTAACCATAGTTTAAAGCAGGGTTGGGCAAACCGGTCCTCGAGGGCCGCAGTGGGTCCTGTTCTTTGTTCCAACTGATTCAGCACAGACAGTTTAACCAATGAGGTTTCCGTGGAAACAAGAAGCACTTGACTGCAATCAACTGATTGCGCTTGTAAGAAACCAGATCGGTGAATGGCTGTCCTCATGATGGGTATGAACAAAAACCCGCACCCACTGCGGCCCTTTGTGAAATAGTTTGCCCACCCCTGGTTTAAAGAAACAAGCTCCATGCCCTTTGACACAGTACAGTGAATCACCTTATCAGCCCTCTCCTGATAAGGTAAGGAGAAGACGTCAGGGACTCTTCGGTGGGGTCAGAACACCCTCGCCCAACCAGGATAACAAGTTGATAGCTCGGCACCCAAGACGTCAAGAAATGCATCAATTGCCGTGGCAGCCACGAAGGATGACACACGAACTTGACCGCCCAAACCTGCCCCAGAGGGTTGATCCCAAGGCAACACCCTGGCACGCCTTGCGCCCGTTCCTCTCCACCGCAGCTTTCAAAAGACTGAACATTTAGACAACAACAGTCGCTTCTTGGGGACATTCCGATGTATCCGTTGTTTTGCGGTCCTTGGATTTAACATTGCCTCTCTGTCGTCTGTTTTTGCCTTGTTTTTGACCATTGTCAACGAATAAATTGTCAACCTGTTTTCGGTGAGCCTTCTTTAAACCATTCAAAACGGAGTCAGTACCTCCCGGCCGACCACCTGGAGCGGCGCTATCGGGACACCATTTGGTTTGGCTGTCGCTATTCCGGACAGACGACAGAGAGATGCCAGGGTGTTGTCCTAGGATCATCCCTCTGTGGCAGGTTTGGGCGGTCAAGTTTGTGCGTCATCCTTCGTGGCTGGGACGTGGTTGCCATGGCAACTGACGCATGTCTTGACATCTCAGGTGCCGAGCTATCAACTTGTTATCCTGGTTGGGCGAGGGTGTTCTGACCCCACCAAAGAGTCCCTGACGTCTTCTCCTTACCTTATCAGGCAAGGGCTGATAAGGTGATTCACTGTGTCAAAGGGCATGGAGTGAAGTCTGCCTAAACTATGGTTAAATGCTTTACTATAGTTAATGTGTTAGACCAGGGGTTCCCAAACTATTCCACATCGGGCCGCTGTGGGTGCTGGATTTCTTTCCAACAAAACAGGACGACATGTGTACCAATCTGGTGTTTTACAAGTGTAATTAGTTGATTGTAGTCAGGTGCTGCTTGTTTTAGCAGAAACCTCATTGGTTAAATGGTCAGTGCTCGATCGGTAGGAACAAAAACCAGGACCCACAGGGGTCCTTGAGGACCGGTTTGGGAACCACTGTGTGATGTGAGGCAGGCAGATTTGTTTCTCAAAAGGCACAAGCCAGAATGTTAATAAATTATTGATTATTTCTGTGTGGACTGGTAGCATAAGGCTAAGGACCGATGCCGGTCCCTGGCCCGGTGGTTGGGGACCACTGCTTCAAAGTATGACAACATGGTTCCCATATCAGAAACATGTCGTAACTTTCCAATGTATGCTTCATTTATTTACACCTCTGTGGGGTGGTCTCCCTAGCAAAGATGTTTTATATTGACAGCAACAAGTTCAAGTTGTTCAGTTATCTGGCTGTGTGATCTTTCTTCTAAGTCAGCCCACACAGTCCCATTTTTGGAATTAGAGCCCCTGGCACTGCAATATGTTTAATGTTTTCCATGCAAGGTATGCTACAAATAAACATTTGCCAGATTGTAATGATTTTCATTCCACTGCAAAAGAATGCATGCTATCACAACGAGGGTTTGGAATGCTGTTGGTTGTGCAACTGGGAGCTGATGTCAGGGAATTGAGCTTTTATTTTTCTCCATCAGGCACAATGAAGGTGCCCTTGAGTTGCACAGATAGGCCTAATTGCTCCACTGACGCTGCTCGGTGCGCGGCAAAAGTTAGCAAAGCGTGGCTTGCAGCTATAGTTTTATGCTCTGAGCGAGAAGAAAAGTAAGAAAACTTGTCTTGATGAATAAATAGCAAGGAAACACAGGCCTCCGTATCATCTTGATTAGGTATTAGCAGACGTTCGCTTCGCTTTATCGGGCTGCAAAATCAGTCTCCGCTGCTGCCTCGCGTCCTTTTTGTTCTATTCATCCGGAGTTATCTCAGTCAAACTAATCTGCCTCATTCTACAGATTGTACATCTCTTTGATAGGTATCAGTTTGATTCCCCCGAACAATGGATGCGTTTTTGTCTCGCAAATGATGCCTGCCTGACAAGCCGAATAAAACCTCTCATCACTTCAGGGGAAATGACAAAATTCCCATATCATTATGTGGAGACAGTCTGCGACCTATGCCCTTTGTGTGCTTTCAAATCTCATTCAAATCTGAGCAGCTGGCTTTTCATAGAAATGCTGAAAAATAAAATACTCGCCTTGAAATTTGTTTCAAAGTTTAAAATATGTGCGTGAATAATTTTTTAAAGTCTTTTTTTTTGACGAAATATGAGACATTAATTAATGATTTTAAGCTAAAAACGACAGACATTTTGAATAATAAATATAATTACCCTAATTTTCGCACTATAAGGCGCACCTGACTATAAGCCGCAGCCCACCAAATTTGGCACGAAAAAGGCATGTGTTCATAGATAAGCCGCACCGGACTATAGGCCGCAGCTGTCCTCACTGTATCTTGGGATATTTACACCAAAAGATATTAACCGGTACAATCTTATTTGACAGCGGCATCATACGACCGACTGTCATAAGACCAAATGAACCATCATTAAACTTTGAACTAATTAGTGCAAAACTTTATTGCTTCGAGAAGCTTCACTTAGCCATCACTGCTCCCTTCGGGGAGACAACCTGCTGTTGACTGTTGTCATCCAACATGCCTCTTAGCATGCATTGCAGCGCTACAGATGTAAATAACAATCAAAAATCATGTTCTGTGCTAAATATTTCTTCAGTTACTGTTCCAATTGTTTCATCAATAGCTAGTTATGGTATTTGCTAACACTTTATTTGACAGTGGTGCCATAAGACTGTCATTACACAATCATAATTAGGACATGTCTCAGTCCTGAGCATTCATGAATGCTTATAACGGATGTCATTAAGTGTTATCCGGCAAATGATCTCACTTTTGAATGGATGCAAAAGATCCAAGATGGACAAAAATTGAGTAAGTGACATAATTTGCCAAATGACACTTAATGACATAAGCATTCAGTAATGTCCATGATAGTGTCATGTCATAATTTTGATGATCTTATGACACTGCTGTCAAATAAAATGTTACCTAAAAAAAATTAACAAATAAGCCGCACTGGACTATAAGCCACAGGTATAAAAATGAAAGAAAAAAGTAGCGGCTAATAGTCCGAAAATTACGGTAATAACCTTCGTTTTATGGCTGGGTTGAAACAAAAGCGTTGCGCGACGTCTGTAAACTGGGGTTTTAAAATGGACAAATTAAAAACAGCTCGAGGGCTTAATGCGCCATGAATCTGCTATAGCAGCATATAGACATATTGTTCTATCAAACACAACAGTTGTTTTGGCTCAAAATACAGCAGTTTATTTTAAAGAGGGGTGCATGAGCAAAAAAGCTTTTTCAGCCTCGTCTGTGTTTTCCGCCATATATTTTCTCTTTTATCTCTGTTTATTCATTTACATTAACAGCTAATAAATTATTTAGGTTGAATTCCGATGTCACTATTCCCTCAGCATGTATTGCCGGTGATCTGGAAGCTGAATTTTTAAAAAAATATGGTTGCAGAAATGTCTAAAAATTTTTTTTTTTTGCCCAAAAACGGGCAGTTGGGCCGCTAGTTTTGCTGTTTTTAAGAGATACAAAATCCAACATGGTGGCCGTCACAAAACAAAGAGCTTTTTAAATTGAAAATTCTTGTAAATAAATGCGTAAATCCTGGAATGTCTATAGATATGAATCTGAAACAGACTAGATTATTGGTTAAAAGCAAAAAAACTGGGCAGTTATCATTCATTTTACATAAATATTTCAAGCTAAAGTGATGCTAATTTTTTCCATTTATTTTTTTCAACGTTTCAAAGTTCATGAATGCATCGTCCTGTTTCCAGCGGCGTGTTTGAGTTTATCACAATGAAAGCCACCTCAATGCTCTGCCTGTGTCTCCTATTGGAAGGCGTGGCGCAATGCCTGTTGGAGCTGTCTCGTCATCTGATCGTGAAGCCCATAAATCATATTACGTTTTAGCAGATGATGTTGGTGAGTCCTGTCGCTCGGTGAGTTGAGTTCGTGTTGTGTCCGGCCGCTCGTGTCTCTTGTCTCCCTCTGCAGGAAACTTGCGCGACAAAGTGTTCCCCTCTGGAACACAACATCCCCCACCGTGGGTGACTTATGTACAGAGAATGTAGGGTCACTACGATGTATATATTAAGCAATGCTTTTTTTTAATAGCATACCGCACGTAACACGTCACCTTTGCTCATTAATATTCATAACATTAGCAACTGTTGCTAGGGGGGTCAAACTTGAGTTTGTCCCTCATGCTAGATGCACATAAATAGTGAACGAATGAGATGTTTTCTGAGCTAAACCCACCAATTCCGACTGAAAATTATGTCACTGGTGCCAAATTCACTGGTAAATATGTGGAAGAAGATACAAATGTTCAGTTACAGAGATGGCTTGAGTGTCGAGGGCTGAAAAAAAGTTTAGAATTAAATTTAAAATCCTCCTTCTTACATTTAAGACCATTAATGGGTTGGGGCCATCTTATCTCACCGATGCTCTGGTTCCATACCGCCCCAACAGAATACTCCGCTCTCAGAATGCAGGTCTACTGGTAGTTCCCAGGGTTTCTAAAAGTACTGTCGGAGCTAGAGCCTTTAGCCACCAAGCCCCTGTTTTGTGGAATCAGCTTCCAGCTAATATTAAAGAAGCCGAGACAGTCTGCGCATTTAAGATTAGATTAAAAACATTCCTATTCAACAAAGCTTATGGTCAGGCTAGTTGAAGTCGGAGTAGACTCAAAGTTTAGTCTAAGCTGCACTAGAAGCTATAAAGCTGGGGGAAGTACAGCCACTGAGTTCTATCTCCTTTTTCTCACTCTACCTACCACTTATCTTACTTTATTTCTATTTTCCAATGTTAATATCTAGTTGTCTAGTCTCTTCATCACTAGTCACCCGGTGTCCCCTTTCCCCCCTCCCTTCTGGGGAGAGGCTATTTTTCAGCTGCAGCCTCCTGACTCTCCAGACCCCTGGCTGGATGGACGTCCTCGTTGCTACCCCCGTCTCATCTGGCTAGATGGACCTATTCTCGTTCCTTCACTCCACTGCATCTTTACGGACTGTAACTTCACCTGCTAATTCCCATTAGCGGTCCTGGGGCTTCCTGTCTATCCGTCCTGGGACTGGATCTCTCCTGACTGTGGTACTCCCCAAGGTTTCTCATTTTCTCCCGAAGACTCTGGAGTTTTTGGAGTTTTTCCTTGCCGACATGGAGGGTCTAAGGATGGGGGATACCCAGGACTTGAATTAATTTATTCATCTTTGTTGCGTCATTTGCTGTTTCTGATTGGGTATCATATTGCCTCTGCAAAGCCCTTTGAGACAACGTTGTTGTGATCCAGGGCTATACAAATAAAATTGAATTTAAAAAAGCAGACCTGATCCAGAGGTAGCTTTTTTATTGACACTTTTTTTGTTGTTGTGTGCATTGCCTTACACCACTGGTAATGAAATTCTCCTGTTTCAACAAGCTATCCTTTACCACTATATGCCCTGTCTTTCTCATATATTATATTCTCTGGTTGTCTTACATCTCTGACCGTTCTTGGGGGTAATTTATATTGCTATTTTTATGTAGCGATTGCAAATACTACTCAGTGACAGCCAACGAACACTTTTGATTTTTTCATTAATAACACATTTTAATTTTATTAATTTATTTAGCAGCCTCTAAAAGTCACATCTGTTTTGTTTTCTCCTAGATTCTGGTAAGTTGAAGAAGTTGTCAAATCATATAATTACCGTGAATATTGTCAGTTTATGGTAATGTTTTGAACTACCAATGTGCTATGCTTGTGCTGTGTTTCACCAGTCAGTAAAATGACATTTCTGTATCTGTACACGAGCTCTGTTTTCTTGTATTCTTCTATTTATTGGTGCTAAAATTCGGGTGCGTGTTCTACACGGGTGCGCCTTATATTCTGGAAATTACGGTAATTTGTGGTTGATGTTGACGAGCATGAGCTGTTGGAAAGTAGCACAAGACTGTACATCTCTAGAAAAGATTTTGTCTTGAGTTGAGTAACCAAGTTTATCGTAATCATGAACTGAGTTGGAAGGAATCCAAACTCTGCCTAAATAGGAATTTTATAACAGAAGCAAATCCGAACTCTGTGTTATCTTGCATGAAATGCATCCCGAGTTGAAGATCCGCAGATACATCATTCCTAATTTCAGCATAATGAATTAGATCTTTGAGCTTTTATGAGCGTCAGCAAAATTCAGAGTATCAGACTCAGGAGTTCAAAAGATTAAAATTTGCCACCATCGGCAGATAATGGAAGTAGAAGGAGATTTTAAATGAGGGCTATGAAAAAGCAAGACGGAAAGAAAGGACTGCCATCCATAATTCCTAACATCAGCTCCGACCGCGTCATAGGTATCGATTTCCTCAGAGTCATACTATCATTCGGGTCGCCGCGTTCTCCTTTCTCAAGTTATAGGCACTTCAAAACTGTACCAAGTGCTGTTATACAAGCACTAAAATGTGTGTCGGACAAGTGCAGCCTCGATGTTTCTTGGTTGCACGCTCCCTCCCATGGACTAAGTGAAAATGATGCTCTGCGGTGCTGAGACATCTCTTTTCAAAGGCCCATGAGATGCCACAGCACAGCTGCTAATGCTGGAAAAAGATGTTTTATTGAAAGCGGGATGATTATGAACCGCATTGTGTGTGGCCATTAGCGAGCAACGGTTCACCTGGGAGACGACGCTTCAGACACAGCATACTTTCTAATTTTGGCGCAAGGGCCCCGAGTGAAGTCTCCTCTCATTCGGCAACAGGACATCTGTTAATAACGCTGCCAGCATATTAAGCATGGATTTCAGCTTCCGTTTGGATTGTGATGAAGTACTGTACAGCTATGCAGTTTTAGATTTCAGCCACGTTAGGGCATGGCCAAATGAATACGTCCACGCACACAAAGGCCCGGAGCTGTGTGAAAATTGCACGGTTCGTACATATGAGTATGATCCAATCACACATTTTATACAGTGGGGCAAATAAGTATTTAGTCATCCACCAATTGGAATCAATGTGGAAAAACCCTGGAAAATCACATGGTTTCATTTTTAAATAACATATATATATATATATATATATATATATTTTTTTTTTTTTTTTTTTTTTTTTTAATTGGCTAAAGCCTTACAATCCCTCTCCCTACGACTATAAATATCGTGGGAAGCAATGTGGGGAAGCAAGGTAGTAATTGATCTTTTTCTTAAGACCCAATGTTATTTCCCAACGCAGAGGAGATATATCAATTACTAGCACTAAGCACAGTGATGGTTCCACTTCCCATCATGCATTTGGGCATGGCTACAGTATCATTTACTGAAAGCTCAACAAATACACTAGATGGCAATATTTAGTCACAATATACAAAGTCACATTTATACTTTACTTACAAGTCTTTCTATCCGTAGATCCCTCTCACAGAGAGAATGTTAATAATGTAAATGCCATCTTGAGGATTTATTGTCATAATTAACAAATACAGTACTTATGTACTGTATGTTGAATGCATATATTCGTCCGAGTTTTTTTCATTTTTTTCTTAATGCATTGCCAAAATGTATGTGACCGGGAAAAATTATCGGGAATGATTTGAATTCAATCGGGAGCAAAAAAAAAGCAATTGGATTGGGAAATATCGGGATCGGCAGACACTCAAACTAAAACGATCGGATCGGGAGCAATAAAACATGATCGGAACAACCCTACTCCTGTCCACAATCTCAGTCAGTCACACTCCAAACTTCACTATGGGCAAGACCAAAGAGCTGTCGAAGGACACCAGAGACAAAATTGTCGACCTGCATCAGGCTGGGAAGACTGAATCTGCAATAGGTAAAACGCTTGGTGTAAAGAAATCAACAGTGGGAGCAATTATTAGAAAGTGGAAGACATACAAGACCACTCATAATCTCCCTCGATCTGGGGCTCCATGCAAGATCTCACCCTGTGGCGTCAAAACGATAACAGGAACGGTGAGCAAAAATCCTAGAACCACACGGGGAGACCTAGTGAAGGATCTACAGAGAGCTGGGACCACAGTAACAAAGGCTACTATCAGTAACACAATGCGTCGCCAGGGACTCAAATCCTGCACTGCCAGACATGTCCACCTGCTGAAGAAAGTACAAGTCCAGTCCGTTTGCGGTTCGCTAGAGAGCATTTGGATGATACAGAAGAGGACTGGGAGAATGTGTTATGGTCAGATGAAACCAAAATATAGCTTTTTGGTAGAAACACAGGTTCTCTTGTTTGGAGGAAAAATAATACTGAATTGCACCATACCCACTGTGAAGCATGGGGGTGGAGACATCATGCTTTGGGGCTGTTTTTTTCTGCAAAGGGACCAGGACGACTGATCTGTGTAAAGGAAAGAATGAATAGGGCCATGTATTGAGAGATTTTGAGTGAAAATCTCCTTCCATCAGCAAGGGCATTGATGGTGAGACGTGGCTGGGTCTTTCAGCATGACAATGATCCCAAACACACAGCAATGGCAACAAAGGAGTGGCTTCTTAAGAAGCATTTCAATGTCCTGGAGTGGCCTGGCCAGTCTCCAGATCTCAACCCCATAGAAAATCTGTGGAGGGAGTTGAAAGACCGTGTTGCCCAACGACAGCCCCAAAACATCACTGCACTAGAGGAGATCTGCATGGAGGAATGGGCCAAAATACCAGCAACAGTGTGTGAAAAGCTTGTGAAGAGTTACAGAAAACGTTTGGCCTCCGTTATTGCCAACAAAGGGTACATTACAAAGTATTGAGATGAATTTTTGGTATTGACCAAATACTTATTTTCCACCATGATTTGCAAGTCAATTCTTTAAAAATCAAACAATTTGATTTTCTGGGTTTTTTTTCCACATTCTGTCAAACCCATGTTGACAATTACAGACCTCTCTAACATTTTCAAGAGGGAGAACTTGCACAATTAGTGGTTGACTAAATACTTTTTTGCCCCACTGTGTCACGATTTCCAACACTGCATAGCGCTGGTGTTGGCAATTCAGAGCTGTTTGAACCAGTTTTATACTTCCCTTTTTTACATTTTTAGCTGCTGACACTATCTCGAGATGTGCGATACCTTAGATATAGAGGGCATGCGGAAAACATTCCAAGATGTGCACCCTGCCAGTTCCTGAAGGGTGAAGTAATGCGCGTGTGCGTTAATCTCTGCCGATTCAGGCCGCTTGTGCCAGTTTTCCACTGTGCCAATGTGTAATACCGAAGACATTCTGAGCCATCAAACGGTCGCCTGCCATGACGGAATTCTCTCTCCCACTCACACATGCACACTCACTTGGAAAAAGACAAGACCACATACAACTTGATTTAAAAGCTTCTGCTCATTTCTGGCAAAAGCCAAAAAAAGATTAGCAACATCCAGCAGTGAAAACCGGTTGTGCACGGTTTCTCTGCTTGACATCCTCTTTCGGTTGCATACACTTACAGTTAATGAGCATGTAGGGAATACATTTCTCACTCGTGTGCAGCTGAGATGAGAATCCCTTTGGAGTCACTAAAAAATGCACACCATCCCGTATAGCCACTTAGAAGATACCAGAGCTTCTTTCTTTTAGTTTTACAAACACAAACTATTCTCCAAAGACTGTCCTTGAAATGTTATGATGCCGTTTTGGTCCTGACTATTTCCCACTCAAAGATACCACCAGGAAAGTGGAGTCATCTTTGTTTTGATTGCTGCTATTAAGGTGGATGTTATGTGTAATCAAGGGAAGAGGAAGCCAATTACTTAATCGTATTACATTAAGAGGATAACAATACAAGTGATGCCTTGAAAGGTGAGGAACGCAACTGACATGCTGAGGGAATCTGACCTTTTAGCCAGATTGCCGGAATCACGCAAGCCAAACCGCCGAACCCGCGCTGGATCAGCTCCAAAGACCCGGGCCGGCGAAAAACCAACAACCAGGCCAAAAGGCCAAACTCGTACTAACTTTACTGACTCCATTTTGAAAGCTGAAAGAAGGCTTCGAAACACAAGTTGACAATTTCTTCAGGCCTACAGCGATCAAACAGCAAATAGGTCCCCGACAGAGAGGCAATTCTGGGTCAAGTTTTAGTATTAAGTATTACCAATTAAATTGCAAAACTTTTTTTACAATGAAAGAGAAAAGTCATAACTTAAGAGGATATGGAGACTTCTTAATAGGGGTGTGACAATGTATCGAAATTGTGATATATCGTGATACTTTGCATCCCAAAAGGTTATCGATACGCTCATGCCAAGAATCGAGATATAGTTTTGAAAAGGTATCAATGTTTAAAAAAAAAAAAAAAAAAAGAAGGAAAGGATAAGTTGCTACCAAAATCTTACTACATAATAGTGTTTCAGTTAACTCAATGGCATGGCATTTACAGGTCACTTTCTGTTCATTTTAGGGCATTTACAGATAACTTCCTTTTGAGTTTGAGTCACTGCCTATTCGTTTGTGGGATTCCCGGCTCACTTCCTGTTCTGTAACCCAAAATCAACAGGAAGTACCCATAAAATACCCCCAAATCAACAGGTAGTGACTGAAAATCAACAGGTAATGACCAAAATGGCCCAAAATCACCTCCTTGCCTGGCATTAATTGGCTGCCACTGATGTCTATAGAAGTGGGAGGGGCCTGTTTGAAGTGGGAGGGGTTAATTTGCTGCCACCCTCCCAGTTCAAATGGACTGGACATAAACTTACAGCAGAAGGATGAATATAGCTTGTTTTTTCTGTTTATTAGTTTTTTTGTAGTATGATTTCCTGACCAATGTATTGATAATCGCTGTATTTCTATATCGTGAGATCATAGTTATCGTGAGCGTCATATCGGAAATCGTATCGTATCGTGGGGTACCAAGAGGTTCCCACCCCTACTGCTTAATACCAAAAATTCGAACAACTCGTAAAAGTTTTTGTGTGTGGAGTGAAACTTTGGAATAATCTGGGAATGCATCACAAACTATCTACAGATTTAAAAGGTTATACAAACTTATGGTCTGGTCACAGTATACTGATATAAGGTCTTAATTACATCAATAAACTGTCTTGGTATGAGTGCTGGTTGTTTCTTACCATTGCTGGTATATTGTCCGTGACCGTTGTTGGTATAGTTATTGTTGCCGTTTATAATTTGTTGTCCTGTGTGTGTGGCCTTTACCATTGTTGGTATGGTTTTACTTTCATTTACCATGTTGGTATGAAATTGTTTTTTGGTTTGGGTGTTACCTGTGGTCATCACAAGGGACAAAATTTGTTACAAAAATGTATATGTGCAAAACTGTTTGGACTGATTTTTTTGGTGGCCTACATTTTTGGAAGGAAGTAGCAAGAAATTTTTGTTCTTAATTAGATGAGAATAGGGGTGGGATTAAATAAATGTTCTTCTTCCCACTCCTTTTCAGGCATGTAGTTGATGTTGCAATGTTACTTAGCTTTGCTGCTTTGTTACATGATTATATGAGCTGTATATATTTGTTGCCTTGACAAGGAATAATGGCCTGGAATAAACGAACGAAATGGGAAAAAAACGTTTTAGCAAAACAACGAGCACATTGGATGTCTCCAAGAAGCGACAGTTGTTAGCTAAACGGTCTTTTTGAAGTCTGCGGTACGGTGGGGTGGACAAGGGTGTTGGGTGTTGTTTCTGTTGCTGATTTGGGTGGTCAAGTTCGTGTGTCACCATTCGTTGCTGGGTCATGGTTACTGAGGCAACTGAGGTGGGAGGTTCGGTGCGCCTGACCGTCTGCGAGGCGCCGAGTTATCAAACAGAGTTCATTTTGTTTTCGGGTGGTGTGGTAGTACAGGCCGTCCCACCATTTGTTCGGGACTGTCCAGAAGAGCTGATTGCGGGATTTGGTGTTACAGACGTGGGCTTGTAGATGTCTTGCCTATCACCTGGTACTCAGCGTCAATCTTGCGCGTTGGGCTTCCGTGGTCAGAAGGCATCATGTATCGCTTATGCCCCATGTCCAATATATTCTGTTTTGTCTTCCTTAAACTATGATATAAATGCGATTTATTTTATATTGGGTACGTTGAAGTAACACTAAAACCGTAAATACGAGAAAAAAATACTATTCCTTGATTACCAAATCCAACAGGAAATCGGATATTTTGGATTGAATGTGAACAATTATGCAATTTTAGTTGATTTACAGGGAGCACTTTTGAGACATAGATGCCTAGGGAGTTAGTTGGATACTCCTTAAATTGGGTGAGACTGTTCATGAGACATATGAGTGTTATCAAAATGTTGAGTTTTCATTCATGGGCCTGACCTGGGCTGGATGCCAAAGTTGGCTTTTTTTTGTTGTTGTTGAGCAAATTCAGTAAATGACCAGTAACTTCCTTCCTTCCTTCAGTCTTTTTCATATCTGGCATGTATGAGAGGTATCCCAGCCTGAACACAACTGCATTGAAATTTTACCCATTAGGCCTAGCGCCCCCTGTTGGCAACAGGAAACACTTTTTTTTTTTTTTTTATTAGACAGGCTCATAACCTGCCAGATATACAACATATCTGCACTAAACTTCCCATGCTTGATGAGGGCCGTACTCTGAATGGTCCTGTAGGGGTCATTTGCATCGACCCTACAGCGCCAACTAGTGGAAACAGAAAGTTACTCATTTTAAACATACATGTCCAGTTTCTTTCAGGTTGGTCAGTGTAGTTCTCTTTCTGTTGCCATGACGACCCTTTGTTCGCCATTAACGGTTTAGGAAGTACAGTTGTGGTCAAAAGTTTACATACACTTGTGAAGAACATTATGTCATGGCTCTCTTGAGTTTCCACTTATTTCTACAACTCTGATTTTTCTCTGATAGAGCAGGGGTTTTCAACCCAGTCCTCAAGGCACACTGTGGGTCCTGGTTTTTGTTCCAGCCGATCCAGCAGAGACAGTTGAACCAATGAGGCTTCTGCTAAAACAAGCCACACCTGACTGCAATCAACTGATTGCACTTGTAAAACACCAGATTGGGGAAAAAGTGTTGTCATCTTGTTTGGTAAGAATGAAATCCTGCACCCACAGTGTGCCTTAGTGGAATAGGTTGGGGACCCCTGTGATAGAGTGATTGGAACAGATACTTCTTTGTCACATAAAACATTCATGAAGTCTTTTATGACTTTATTAAGGGGTTAACAGAAAAAGTGATCAAATCTGCTGGGTCAAAAATATACATACAGCAACACGAATTAGCAATTTTGACAATTTTGGATCTGAAAATGTGAATCATTGACTTGAACAAGTCAGGAAAGTCACTTGGAACCATTTCAAAGCAGCTGCAAATCCCAAGAGCAACAGTGCAAACAATTGTTTGTAAGTATAAAGTGCATGGCACTGTTTTGTCACTGCCACGATCAGGAAGAAAACGTAAACTATCACCTGCTGCTGAGAGAAAATTGGTCAGGAGGGTGAAGATTCAACCGAGAATCACCAAAAAGCAGATCTGCCAAGAATTAGAAGCTGCCGGAACACAGGTGTCAGTGTTCACAGTCAAGCGTGTTTTGCATCTCCATGGACTGAGAGGCTGCCGTGCAAGAAGGAAGCTCTTGCTCCAAAAGCGGCACCTTAAGGCTCGACTGAAGTTTGCTGCTGATCACATGGACAAAGATAAAACTTTCTGGATGAAAGTTCTGTGGTCAGACGAAACAAAAATCAAGTTGTTTGGCCACAATGCCCAGCAATATGTTTGGAGGAGAAAAGGTGAAGCCTTTAACCCCAAGTACACCATGCCTACCGTCAAGCACAGTGTTGGTAGTATGATGCTGTGGGGCTGTTTTGCTGCCAATGGAACTGGTGCTTTACAGAGAGTAAATGGGATAATGAAGAAGGAGGATTACCTTCAAATTCTTCAAGATAACCTAACGTCATCAGCCCGAAGATTGGGTCTTGGGCGCAGTTGGGTGTTCCAACAGGACAATGACCCCAAACACACATCAAAAGTGGTAATGGAATGGCTAAATCAGGCTAGAATTAAGGTTTTCGAATGCCCTTCCCAAAACTCCATTGAGAAATTGTGGACAATGCTGAAGGAAACAAGTCCATGTCAGAAAGCCATCAAATTTAACTGAACTGCACCAATTCTGTCAAGAGGAGTGGTCAAAGATTCAACCAGAAGCTTGCCAGAAGCTTGTGGATGGCTACCAAAAGCGCCTAATTGAAGTGAAAATGGCCAAGGGACAGGTTACCAAATATTAGCGCTGCTGTATGTATATTTTTGACCCAGCAGATTTGATCACTTTTTTCTGTTCACCCATAATAAAGTCATAAAAGAACCAGACTTCATGAATGTTTTTTGTGACAAAGAAGTATCTGTTCCAATCACTCTATCAGAGTGGTAGAAATAACTGGAAACTCAAGAGAGCCATGACATTAGGTTCTTCACAAGTGTATGTAAACTTTTGACCACAACTGTAGATTTCTTCAGGGACGTTTACAGCTACGAAATTTGGCACACATGGTTGAATTGGCCCAATTAGAAGATTCATTTTGGTTTTGAATGAAAGCATGGCTGCACAGCTGAGTAGTGCCTTCTTTTTTGTAGGACTTTTTTATAGGACCTTCAATATGTTTTTTTCACCTACAGTGCTGGCCGAAAACATTGGCACCCCTGCAATTCTGTCAGGATAATGCTCAATTTCTCCCAGAAAATGACTGCAATTACATATGTTTTGGTAGTAATATCTTCATTTATTTTGCTTGCAATGAAAAAACACAAAAGACGATGGAAAAAAATGAAATCATTATCATTTTACACTAAACTCCAAAAACAGGCTGGACAAATGTATTGGCACCCTCAACCTAATACTTGGTAGCACAACCTTTAGACAAAATAACTGCGAACAACTGCCAACTTCCCATATTCATCATTGATTTTTTTACAATGTTCTGCTAGAATTTTAGACCATTCTTCTTTGGCCAACTGCTCCAGGTCTCTGAAATTTGAAGGTTGCCATTTTCAGATCTCGCCACAGGTATTCTATGAGATTCAGGTCTTGCCACTTTAGAAGTCTCCAGTGCTTTACCTCAAACAATTTTTTAGTGATTTTTGAAGTGTGCTTTGGGTCATTGTCCTGCTGGAAGAACCATGACCTATGAGGAGACCCAGCTTTCACACACTTTTCACATTTCTCACATGATGCTGCAAAATTTGTTGGTAGTCTTCAGACTTCATAATGCCAAGCACACGGTCAAGGAGTCCAGTGCCAGAGGAAGCAAAGCAACCCCAAAACTTTGGGGAACCTCCGGCATGTTTGACTGTGGGGATTGTGTTCTTTTCTTTGAAGGCCTCATTTTTTATCCTGTAAAGTACCCTCGGACTGCAGGACAGCTTGAACTTGTTTGGATGTTAGTCGAGGTTCTTTATCTACCATCCGAACAATCTTTCGTTGAAATCTCTCGGAAAATTTTTCTTTTCCGTCCACATCTAGGGAGGTTAGTGCTTGACACTTATTAATGACACTGCGCACGGTAGACACAGGAACATTCAGGTCTTTGGAGATGGACTTGTAGCCTTGAGATTGCCCATGCTTCCTCGCAATTTTGCTTCTCCTCAGACAGTTCTTTGGTCTCCTTTCTTTTCTCCATCCTCAATGTGGTACACACAAGGACAGAGGTTGAGTCAACTTTAATCCATTTTAACTGGCTGCCACAACCTGTTATGGGCCACAGGTAAATGACAGGTGCTGTTAATTACTAAGGTTGTAACCGTACATGTATTTGTATTGAACAGTTTCGGTACGTGGTGCTCGGTTCGGAACGGAGGCGTACCGAACGAGTTTCTGACGCAATGTGGCCCTAACTTTTCAAGGCTGTGAATCGATCGGGTTACAGTTTCTTTGTGCAGATTATATTTACTCCGTCTTCACTACTATATTGAGGACCTACACGGTAGGACAGTATAACCCAGAAAGTCAACGACGCGACAACGTGGCCGCCGCGAGAACGCAGTGAAACGCGGGTGTTAAAGTCAATCAGCCAATGCACACCAGTCGCAGTGTGGCCGCGTCTTAGACGCCTCCCAGAAGCGGCTCAACATGACGCGTGCGAAAAGAAGGGCAGAGTTTATTTGACGCGAGACGCGACCCTCCTGCGTCAATACTACTACCGGTAGCAAGGATCGGGCAGACCGGAAGTCACTTGTGTAAAAATACGGTGGACCCGATCGATTTTCGAACTAATATCGAATCGTAACCCACTTTTTGAGTCCATCAGATCTCTTGAGTGGTAGATCGGGGCACAGTTGACTTGTCTTTGTTGATTTACTGCTGTCTTCTCTGCTATAATAATAACCAACCCGTGTTCAATACAAAGCCCTCCTACCACAACAAAACAAGTAGGAACTAAAGTTGTACAACATAAAATATACAATATAAATGAATACTACATCACATTTGTAAAATACAAACACATAATAAAAAAATAATAGCCTATTTAAATGAAATAAATTGAAATGAGTTAAAACACCTGTAATTAAATTATAAGAATAATACACAGATCCTGCTTACACAATTAAATGTATTAATTTCTGTGTGGCGCGTTAACTTGAGAAGATCCACCAATAAAACTTTTGAAAATCGTTCATAAGGGGGGAAAAAATTGTCAGGGAGGGCGTGGGCAGGCTGGTTGTGTGGACCCAAAAGCAGAGAAACAAAAATGCAAGGCAGGAGGCAGTGAACTCAAAAAACGTTTTAATAATAACTAACAAAAATCACAAAGTACAAACAAAAGGACTATGGATCAATAAAACTTACTTAAACGGATGGACAGGTATGCGAGGGCTTGGACGGGTCTTGACTTTGGCAAAGACAGACACAGACAATGACGCAACAAGGAGTGACAAGAAACTGGGTCATTATATACACACATGCAGACAAGGGGTAACGAGACGAGGAACAGCTGGGTAACACAGGTGGATGCAGATTGCAGGATACACTGGGAGAACACACACAGGTGAGAGCAATGGGCAATCACAGGGACAAGTCACACTAGGAGAAAACAAACACAAAACCTAACAAAAATGATTCATTGAGGAATTTCATTTGTAAAATACATGTTAAAATCTTTGTCATTGGGATTGCTTTTCTCTTTAGCACAGGACTTCTTTTTTCTTCTTTCTTTCTTTCAGAAAGCTGACCAATACGCGGGGTCCGAAAGGCAAATTGTTGTTGGATTATCTTTAAATACCCGCTACGTTTTGAGCAGAATTCTAGCTTTGTATAGGCTAATGTTCCTATTGTTGAAAGCACAAAGGTGTGGAATAAACAACGAGGACATTTATATTTTGCATTTTGTTTTCTTACAGTACCGAAAATAAACCGAACCGTAACCTCAAAACCAAGGTACGTACTGAACCGAGATTTTTGTGTACCATTACACCCCTATTAATTACACAAATTAATATTTTTCACAAAAAAAAAATAATAATAATTCAAAGGGTGCCAATACTTTTGTCAGGCCCATTTTTGGAGTTTTGTGTAAACTGATAATGATTTTTTTCCCCCTATAAGCTTAAGTGTTTTTTTTTTCATTGTAAGCAAAGTGAATGCAGATATTACTACCAAAGCATTTGTAATTGCAATCATTTTCTGGGAAAAATTGAGCATTATCTGACAGAATTGCAGGGGTGCAAATACTTTTGGCCAGCACTGTAGGTGTTCGAATGTATTTCTCATCACAAAAAAAGTGGCGAGTTTCGAGCACAAGTTAGTTTCTCATGAGAGGATGAGAGGGGAACGATCTGTCACCACTTTGAGCTGCGTGCCGTCCAATTTGCGCCAAACTGCGAGGGCCTGTTCAGTCCTGCTTGCAGGCCTAGTTGTTTTTTGTAAATTTGGCAACAGTATTTATGAAGGGTTTGACGTAGGTTTTTCGGCTGTGGAACAAATTAATTGAATTATAATGTATTCTTATGGGCAAAAATCCCGCTTGACATAAGACCATTTCGACTGACAAACCAGGTCCTGGAACGGATTAAATTCAAATTTAGTGTTCTCAGTTGGATATAAACGGAATGGGGTCAGGGTTAAAGCAAGACTTTTACCCAGATTCCCAACTCAACCTCAACCTCCATGCTTTGAGCTTGTCTTGGAAGAACTGCAAAGTCATCCAAGGCATTTCCAACAATTACCGTAATTTCCCGACTATAACGCGCACTTTTTTTCCCCAAAATCAACTTGTAAAATCATGGTGCGCATTATAAACGGGTACATGGATGGAAACAGAAACATATATACAGTGCCCTCCATAATTATTGGCATCCATGAAAAAGATGTGTTTTTTAGCTTCTAATAATTTTTTTAAATTATTCAAATAATATGGGACCTTAATGGAAAAAAGAGAAAAATCCAACCTTCAATACAAGTGCATTCATTCAGTGGGGAAAAAATCCCACATAAAGAAAAAATTATTTGATATCAAATAATGTGTGTCACAATTTTTGGCATACTTTGTACAACCCCCTTTTGCCAACAAAACAAGGTCTGAGGACTGAGATGGCCATAGGAGGAGCTTGATTTTGTGTCTGGTGAACCATTTCTGTGTAGATTTGGCCATATGTTTCGGGTCATTGTCTTGCTGAAAGACCCAGTGGCGACCCATCTTCAGCTTTCCGGCAAAGGGCAACAGATTTTGATTCAAAATGTCCTGGTATTTCAAAGCATTCATGATGCCATGCACCCTGACAAGGTTCCCAGGGCCTTCGGAAACGAAACAGCCCCACAGAATCACTGACCCACCCCCATACTTCACAGTGGGTATGAGGTGCTTTTCAGCATGCGCATCTTTCGTGGCACGCTAGACCCACTTAGAGTGTTTGTTGCCAAAAAGCTCAATCTTGGTCTCATCTGACCAAAGCACACGGTCCCAGTTGAAGCCTGGGACCGTGTGTATTTTTGTTGGACCAAGTTCAATCTTGGTTTTTTCCATTAAGGTCCCATATTATTTGAATTAAAAATATATATATTAGAAGCTAAAAAAACACATCTTTTTCAGGGGTGCCAATAATTATGGAGGGCACTGTATATTATATATACATATATACATATATATATATATATATATATATATATATATAGTGCCTTGCAAAAGTATTCGGCCCCCTTGAATCATTCAACCTTTTGCCACATTTCAGGCTTCAAACATAAAGATATGAAATTTAATTTTTTTGTCAAGAATCAACAACAAGTGGGACACAATCGTGAAGTGGAACAACATTTATTGGATAATTGAAACTTTTTTAACAAATAAAAAACTGAAAGGTGGGGCGTGCAATATTACTCAGCCCCTTTACTTTCAGTGCAGCAAACTCACTCCAGAAGTTCAGTGAGGATCTCTGAATGATCCAATGTTGGCCTAAATGACCGATGATGATAAATAGAATCCACCTGTGTGTAATCAAGTCTCCGTATAAATGCACCTGCTCTGTGATAGTCTCAGGGTTCTGTTTAAAGTGCAGAGAGCATTATGAAAACCAAGGAACACACCAGGCAGGTCCGAGATACTGTTGTGGAGAAGTTTAAAGCCGGATTTGGATACAAAAAGATTTCCCAAGCTTTAAACATCTCAAGGAGCACTGTGCAAGCCATCATATTGAAATGGAAGGAGCATCAGACCACTGCAAATCTACCAAGACCCGGCCGTCCTTCCAAACTTTCTTCTTAAACAAGGAGAAAACTGATCAGAGATGCAGCCAAGAGGCCCATGATCACCCTGGATGAACTGCAGAGATCTACAGCTGAGGTGGGAGAGTCTGTCCATAGGACAACAATCAGTCGTACACTGCACAAATCTGGCCTTTATGGAAGAGTGGCAAGAAGAAAGCCATTTCTCAAAGATATCCATAAAAAGTCTCATTTAAAGTTTGCCACAAGCCACCTGGGAGACACACCAAACATGTGGAAGAAGGTGCTCTGGTCAGATGAAACCAAAATTGAAATTTTTGGCTACAATGCAAAACGATATGTTTGGCATAAAAGCAACACAGCTCATCACCCTGAACACACCATCCCCACTGTCAAACATGGTGGTGGCAGCATCATGGTTTGGGCCTGCTTTTCTTCAGCAGGGATAGGGAAGATGGTTAAAATTGACGGGAAGATGGATGCAGCCAAATACAGGAACATTCTGGAAGAAAACCTGTTGGTATCTGCACAAGACCTGAGACTGGGACGGAGATTTATCTTCCAACAGGACAATGATCCAAAACATAAAGCCAAATCTACAATGGAATGGTTCAAAAATAAATGTATCCAGGTGTTAGAATGGCCAAGTCAAAGTCCAGACCTGAATCCAATGGAGAATCTGTGGAAAGAGCTGAAGACTGCTGTTCACAAACACTCTCCATCCAACCTCACTGAGCTCGAGCTGTTTTGCAAGGAAGAATGGGCAAGAATGTCAGTCTCTCGATGTGCAAAACTGATAGAAACATACCCCAAGCGACTTGCAGCTGTAATTGGAGCAAAAGGTGGCGCTACAAAGTATTAACGCAAGGGGGCCGAATAATATTGCACGCCCCACTTTTCAGTGTTTTATTTGTTAAAAAAGTTTAAATTTTCCAATAAATGTTGTTCCACTTCACGATTGTGTCCCACTTGTTGTTGATTCTTGACAAAAAATTTAAATTTTATATCTTTATGTTTGAAGCCTGAAATGTGGCGAAAGGTTGCAAGGTTCAAGGGGGCCGAATACTTTTGCAAGGCACTGTACATACATATATACATATATATATGTATGTATATATATATATATATATATATATATATGTGTATAAGCCGTTTTTTTTTATTGACACGGCCACGTTGTATTGAATAAACGTATGCGGCGATCCGTTGCCGACCATTACGGTACGTGACGTCACCATTTTGTTTCGGTAATACTTCACTCTAATCGGCCGAATGATTTCGTCTGTGTTAAATTCTGCTTTTTTCAATCTTCATAAAGCACAGAATTTAGTTTCTTGAACTCATTTGAGTCAACGTTTATTGCAGCTCCGCAACTCGGACCATAACAAACGTAAGCACACAGACTTCCTGTGTCCGTCAACTATATCTGTCCCTCGGGAAACTCAAACAATAGTTCCTATTGTTACTGTCGTGTCGACAGCGATGAGCTCTCACGGATTTCCGACTTACGTTCTCACTTTCATTTTACCGTATCAATCCATGGAAGAAACATTTATTCATCGTGATGAAACGAGCAAGTTATACAGCAGCCTTTAAAAGAAAAGTCTCATCTGTTTTGTTTTCTCCTAGATTCTGGTAAGTTGGAGAAGTTGTCAAATCATATTATTACCGTAAATATTGTCAGTTTATTGTAATGTTTTGAACTACCAATATCCTATGCTTGTGCTGTGTTTCACCAGTCAGTAAAATAACATTTCTGTATCTGAACACATATCTGTATCTTGTATTCTTCTCTTTATTGCTGCTAAAATTGGGGTGCGCGTTATAAACGGGTACAATCATTTTCCCTAGATTTTACAGGTAAATTTGGGGTGCGCGTTATAGACCCCACTCACCAATGTCACACAATGACGTGTCGCTGTATCCGGCCACCATATTGTCCGTCATTCTTTATCCGTATTCTCAATGGTTTCAATTTGTCGTGCAATTTATAGTGCAATTCATGGAAGCCCCGGTGCTTTCATACGCTGTAAACTCATTGGATGTGTTGCATAAAAGGCATTATGCGGAAAAGCTTCGGTCGATTCATTTGCCAGATCCATATTTGATGCCGAAATCGATATATTTCGACCCGCTGTCTTCGCCGTCCCTGCCTGACATCTGCTACCCTGATATTTACAACTATCTTGTCCACAGAAACTCGGCGTATTCTCATGAAACTTTGAAAAACTTTAACAGCAGCACTCTAAGCAACATTACCCTCGTGTGACCCTTCCCATTTTCTAAAATGGCGACAATCAATAAAAAAAAAAAGTTGACTGCGATGGCCGACGCTTCAAGGATAGGTGGATATTGGACTATTTCTTCAATAAAATACGCAACAACTGTGTCTGCCTCATTTGCAAAGAGACAGTCGCTGTTTTCAAAGAGTTCGATGTGACGCGATATTAACAAACAAGACAAGCTAACATGTACAACATTACAGGGAAGATATACGCAGCAACTTGAAGCTGGTTTAATTTCACAGCAGCAGTATTTCGCAAGAGCCCGAGTGTTGAAAGAAAACACCACAAAGGTGAGATTGTTGAAATTATGAATTAAAAATAATAATAATAAAGCAAATGTGACACACAGATGGGCTTGCTAAAATTATTTTAAATATATTGTTCTATGTAAATCAGCCAAGGTAGTCCCCCGCATTTTGACCAGACCAAATCTGGCCCCCTTTGCAAAATGTTTGGACACCCCTGTTTAACTGATGATCCTTAGACGAGGCCAGCTTCTTTCACTTGGTACCAGCTAAATATTATTCAAATAATAATGATGGCGGAAGAAATAAACATCTTGAATTTGAAACCGTATGTTGTCGGCGATTAGCCTCGCAATGATCTTAATTGTGGTTGTCAGCCCAAAACCCCTTTAAATATATATTAAATGCATCTTACCAGGTATAAAATGACTACTACATAGTCTGTGGTGATCGTTTGGTGTCCAGTTTTCTCGTCGAATTGCAGCAGTCCATCTCGCTCTCCTCTCCGGGTCTCTCGGAATACGTTAGAACTTCAAGTCTCTCCGTCTATCTTCTCTGTTACTGCAACCATCCGCCACACACGCCTTCACCATTTGGATTATTAATGTTAACGAGCAGAAAAACACACCATAATAGGAGGAATTTGCGTAGCGGTAATGCGTAAACACGACAAGCTGACGGACAATATGGCGCGGAGGCGTGGTTGTGACGTCATGTGAGTGGGGTCTATACACGGGTGCGCCTTATATTCGGGAAATTACGGTACATAATATCAGCGTGTTGCGATTGGGTCTGTCAAAACTCATGTCTTTGAGTCAAAAATAAATCAAATTTAACTCAATGTCAACCATAAAATGTCCAAACTCATTATTGAGAAATGATGTGTGTGCCTATAATCACCACACGCTATTATATACTGTTCCAATACACATCAGTTATGACGATGAAGAAATTCTTTAGAAGGAAAGTGCTTTAAATCCTCAGAGTAGGCTTTCATTTTTACACCTCTGCCAGAAATGCTCATATATAATGTGGTTTTGCAGATTCATGCGGTACAAACTCTAAATCCCCACCGCTGTGACATGCCTCATTAAAGGCCATTAAAGATGTCTCGATTTTTATGCGCATCTGACGAGTTGATGTATGAACGTTTTCCCCACAGAAATAATGTATAGGTTTAAGATCTCTACAACCCCTCAAACCCAAGGCTGGATGTCAAATTTACACTTTTCTGTATGAGTCCAGAGTAGAATTTACACTCAAGTACAGGAATCCATATGTACTGCCCATGAAGCCAATCTTCAAATGACAGTACACATCCTGATGCTGAGCAGTGCTGCACTGTGGATGTTTACCAGCAAGCGCACCATAAAATGAGGTCAACTCTTGAACAGATTAACACTCTTTTTTTCCCCACTCTCTCTCTTCCCTCCCCGACACACACATACGCAACCCCCCGAGGTGCCACAGGTGTTGGCAGTGATGACGGTTAAATGAGTGCTAACCGAGCACACAATGCAGGCTTAATGTGACGCTCTCTGCTTGACTGGAGTGGAGCCATCTCTTATCCGTTTTCCCGTTGTTCTAATCGCGATTTTTTTCCAAATTTGTTCATTGCAAAGATACTGTCGTTTCCTTCTCATGCTCATCTCAGCTCACGACTGCATTTTCATTAAAAGAAATGCAGATACAAGGCCGCTAGCGCCTTTTCAGTGTTGCTGTGCTTTGATCACAGCTACATAAAATAAAGACATGCACAGTGGTATGAGAAAGTAGCTGAACCTTTTGGAATTTCTCACATTTCTCCATAAAATCACCATCAAATGTGATCTTTGTCAAAATCACACAGATGAAAAAACTGCCTGCTTTAACTAAAACCACCCAAACATTTATAGGTTTTCATATTTTAATGACAATAGTATGCAAACAATGACAGAAGGGGGAAAAATAAGTAAGTGAACAATCACATTTAATATTTTGTGGCCCCACCTTTGGCAGCAATAACTTCAACCAGACGCTTCCTGTAGCTGCAGATCAGTCTGGCACATCGATCAGGACTACTCTTGGCCCATTCTTCACCACAAGACTGCTGTAGTTCAGTCAGATTCCTGGGATGTCTGGCATGAATCAATGTATTTGGGTCATGCCACAGCATCTATAGTGGGGCAAATAAGTATTTAGTCAACCACTAATTGTGCAAGTTCTCCCACTTGAAAATATCAGAGAGGCCTGTAACTGTCAACATGGTTAAACCTCAACCATGAGAGACAGAATGTGGAAAAAAAACAGAAAATCACATTGTTTGATTTTTAAAGAATTTATTTGCAAATCATGGTGGAAAATAAGTATTTGGTCAATACCAAAAGTTCATCTCAATACTTTGTTATGTTCCCTTTGTTGGCAATAACGGAGGCCAAACGTTTTCTGTAACTCTTCACAAGCTTTTCACACACTGTTGCTGGTATTTTGGCCCATTCCTCCATGCAGATCTCCTCTAAGCAGTGATGTTTTGGGGCGTTGGGCAACATGGACTTTCAACTCCCTCCTCACCCCGTGGCGTCAGAATGATAACAAGAACGGTGGGCAAAAATCACATAACCACACAGGGGGACCTAGTGAATGATCTACAGAGAGCTGGGACCACAGTAACAAAGGCTACTATCAGTAACACAAAATACCAGCAAGTGTGTGAAAAGTGTGTAAATGGGGTTCAAGTCTGGACTTTGACTTGGCCACTCTAGAGCGTGTATTTTGTTCCTCTGAAACCATAGTTAAAGTAGACAGTTTTTTTGTCTGTATGATTTTAACAAAGATCAGATAACATTTGATGGTGATTTTATGCAGAAATGTGTGACATTCCATAAGGTTCAGATACCTTTTCATACCAGTCCTGGGCTTGGTGGGTTGTTGGGGGTCCCGTGGTGTGGTGTGCCGCTCCGGTTGGGGGGGCTGCGGCTGTAGCTCATGGGCCGGGTGGGTGGATTGGGGTGAGGGTTGGTGGTGTTTCCCCTCTTCCCATCCCTGACGGCCGGTTGATGGGGGCGTGGGTGGCCTGGGGGCCCACCCTGGATCCCTGGGGGGTGACGATGGTCTCTTTGCTGGGCTGTGGGAGGATGGATGGGCTGTGCTGACCCGCCCTCGCCTTTCCCCCACCCCGGGCTGGCTGGGTGGGGGCCGTGGCCATTCGTCTCCATGGCTATCCTGTGTTTGATGGGACTCGTGCATGGCTGGATGTGATTGGGCGCTCGGGTGGGGGGCCTCGGTGCCGGGATTGGCGATTGGGCAGCGTAGGGTGGGTTGCCAACGGGCATACACTCACAAGGTATTCATACGATTACATGGTTCTAGATCACAGGGCTGATTTGTGTACACTCCACCCCTACCAGTCACTTATCTTATAGACCCTCCCCCCTTCTTTCAGTGGTTAACAGGCCCCCACATGGTCTCAACTGGAAATATATATTGATGACAATAAAAGAAGGGGAAAAAAATCCATCCATCCATCTATCAAGCTATTTTTTTTTTTTTGCTTTATTAATATGACGTATAATACATGTTTTTGGATAGTTATTTTGAGTGGGGGTAATTAGAGGTTCCGAAGGGGGAATTCCAATTTACACGGAAATTCGAGTTACGTCGCCAGCGTAGGAACGGAACTCCTTCGTAAGCCGGGGACTACCTGTACTTATTATTTTTGTTTTTATTGTCTTTTTTTATACCTTTCCATTGCCTCAAAATACTTTTGGGGAACATTTTCCTCTGAAGCTGTTAAGCATTATGTTTTCTTGTGGTAGCTTTAAAGCAGAGTGTTAATCTGTTGACCACATTAGTCATGTGGCGTATCTAAACCAACCTTATTTAATGTTATTACGTTTAAGTATTTTCTGAAGCCATTTTTCAGTACATTTGTTCTGTATGCATCTAAACAAAACAAGCTGAAATTAGGGTGTCAAAATGGCGTTGGTAGATGTTTCACCAGTGTAGATATTTTGGCAGAAGAACAGTATTATTAAGGAACATTCGTTACAAGCAAAATTCTTTAGAACAAGAATTGTATTGACTAAAAACTAAGCATTGAACTGCTCAAAAGAAATGGACCCTTTATAAGAGGAACAACTTCAAAAAGTTCAGCTGCAGTTATTTTGTTATCCAGAGGCAATGAGGGTTCTCGGAAAAAATGTTTTCAATATCGACGCACCTGCTGCTCGTCTCATTCTTTTACGTTTCGGGCTCTGCGCGTGATGTTCTATGGCTGCTTCGCCTCTGCTGCGCACGTCCACATCACAACGGCAAAGCGTGCAGAAACAGTGGAACGAGTCTGGATTGCTTTTGGCGAGGAAATCGTGCTCTTTCCTTCCATTCAATGTTAAAAGATGTCCGCCGTTTCGGCACTTTTGCTAGCACTGTTGTAAAATCTCAGCCAGGAAATGCAGTCGTCAGATAGCCGCACGTGATGCTTTGTTTACGTTTTATTGAACCAATGACATAGGACGTTTTTAACTGAAGCCCCTCTTGGCCAATCACTGACCAGTTGTGTCACATAAAATGATCCCCGGCCCATTTTCTTGAAAAGTCAGACAAAAAGCGTCCGGCTGATGGGTTGTGCACTGAAAAGGCTGAGCTAAAACCGGAGAGGTAGTCACCCTGTCCACAACTCAAATACTATCACAGACCTAGCTAGAAACTACTTCCGATTGGACGTCTCGCCCTGTCAATGGGAGCCAATGAGTTAACAAGAAAGTGAACCAAAAATTCCTCAAAATTAATTGGAAGTGACCCGTGGGAGCAAGAAACATCCCCAATGCAATTTCTCCATAAATTGCATTTTCTAGTTTATTAATTAATCTTAGATCTGAAGAAAAGTCAATTGAGCTAATCCGTTTATATAATATGCTATTTTGCTACACAACAGTAGATATTTGTAAAGACTTGGCAATGAATCAAATCACTCACTTCTTGTGCTCCACTGAGAGCATCAAGGCCTATCTTAAAGCTTCTTCACATTGGTTTCTTCACAAACACTGTTTCCTCGCTGGAAGCATGAACTCCATAGGAGTTCAATGCAATATTAACCAAGGTCAGCCTCTCAGAGCTAAATACACTACGTTATAAAATAACTAAGAAACTGGAATTTCTGCAGTAGTTATGATGGGGCTTTACATACAGATCTTAGACCCGCCCAGTTGATCTGGGGACATTTCGTGGACACGTCCTGTTGACATTAAGTCACTTCCTGTTGATTTGGGGACATTTCGGGGCCACGTCCTATTGATATCAGACTTCATGTTGATTTGGGGACATTTAGGGACACCTCCTGTTGATTTGGGGACATTTTTGGGAGACATCCTGTTGATATCAGGTCACCTCCTGTTTATTTGGGGACATTTCGGGGAAACGTCCTGTTGGTATCAGGTCACTTCTTGTTGATTTGGGGCAGTTTTGGGCACCTTCCTGTTGATCAGGTCACTTTCTGTTGATTTTGGGACATTTCAGGGAAGTGTCCAATTGATATCAGGTCACTTCCTGTTGATTTCGGGACATTTCTTGGACACGTCCTGTTGATATCTGGTCGTTTCCTGTTGATTTGGGGCTATTTTGGGCCATATTCTGTTTATTTGGGGACATTTGGGAGACACGTCCAATTGATATCAGGTCTGTTGATTTGGGGACATTTGGGGGACACGTCCTGTTGATATCAGATCACTTCCTGTTGATTTGGGGACATTATGGGGGCACTTCCTGTTGATATAAGGTCACTTCCTGTTGATCTGGGAACATTTCGTGGACACGTCCTGTTGATATTAAATCACTTCCTGTTGATTTGGGGACATTTCGGAGACACGTCCTACTGATATGTGGTCACTTCCTGTTGATTTGGGGACATTTCGGGGACACGTCCTACTGATATCAGGACACTTCCTGCTGATTTGGGGACATTTCCTGTTGACATCAGCTCACTTCCTGTTGATTTGAGGACATTTCGGGAACACGTCCTATTGATATCAGGTCACTTTCTGTTGATTTAGGGACATTTCAGGGACGTGTCCTATTGATATCAGGTCACTTCCTGTTGATTTGGGGACATTTCTTGGACACGTCCTGTTTATATCCAGTCAGTTCCTGTTGATTTGGGAAGATTTTTGGAGCACTTGCTATTGGTTTGGGGACATTTCTTGGACACGTCCTGTTTATATCCAGTCAGTTCCTGTTGATTTGGGAAGATTTTCGGAGCACTTGCTATTGGTTTGGGGACATTTGGGGGTCACGTCCTATTTATACAAGCTCACTTCCTGTTGATTTGGGGCTATTTTGGGCCATATTCTGTTTATCTGGGGACATTTGGGAGACACGTCCAATTGATATCAGGTCACTTTCTGTTGATTTTGGGACATTTCAGGGACGTGTCCTATTGATATCAGGTCACTTCCTGTTGATTTGGGGACATTTCTTGGACACGTCCTGTTCATATCCAGTCAGTTCCTGTTGATTTGGGAAGATTTTCGGAGCACTTGCTATTGGTTTGGGGACATTTGGGGGTCACGTCCTATTTATACAAGCTCACTTCCTGTTGATTTGGGGCTATTTTGGGCCATATTCTGTTTATCTGGGGACATTTGGGAGACACGTCCAATTGATATCAGGTCACTCCCTGTTGATTTGGGGACCTTTGGGGGGCACTTCCTGTTGATTTGGGGACATTTGGGGGACTAATCCTATTTATATCAGGTCACTTCCTGTTGATTTGGGCACATTATAGGGGCACTTCCTGTTGATCTGGGGACATTTCGTGGACACGTCCTGTTGATATTAAGTCACTTCCTGTTGATTTGGGGACACATCCTATTGATATCAGGTCACTTCCTGTTGATTTGGGGACGTTTTGGGCAACTTCCTTTTGATTTGGGGACATTTCGGGGACACGTCCTATTGATATCAAGTCACTTAGTTTTGATTTGGGGACATTTCCTGCTGATATCATGTCACTTCATTTTGATTTGGGGACATTTTAGGAACGCGGCCTATTGATATCAGGTCACTTTCTGTTGATTATGGGATATTTCAGGGACGTGTGCTATTGATATCAGGTCACTTCCTGTTAATTTGGGGACATTTCTGGGACATGTCCTGTTTATATCAGATACATTACTGTTGATTTGGGGCTATTTTGGGCCATATTCTGTTTATCTGGGGACATTTGGGAGACATGTCCTATTGATATCAGGTCACACCCTGTTGATTTGGGGACATTTGGCGGACAATTACTATTTATATCAGGTCACTCCCTGTTGATTTGGGGACAATTTGGGCCACTTCCTGATGCTTTGGGGGTCACTTCCTGTTGATTTGTGGACATTTAGGGGACACATCCTATTGACATCAGGTCACTTCCTGTTGATTTGGGGACACTTGGGGTGCACTTCCTGTTGATAAAAGGTCACTTCCTGTTTATTTGTGGACATTTCGGGGACACATCCTATTGACATCAGGTCACTTCTTGTTGATTTGCGGACACTTGGGGTGCACTTCCTGTTGATAAAAGGTCACTTTCTGTTGATTTAAGGACACTTCAGGCCATTTCCTGTTGATAACAGGTCCTGTTGATTTGGGGATATTTTTATTATTTTATTATTTTATTATTTTTATTTATATTTATTTACTATCTGGGTCTTTGCAAGGCAAAGTCCCATCCAATGAATCTCTACACATTTTTTCAAAAGAGCAGTTACATATGCATGAATTTCTACCTGGGTGCCAGGACGCCTGGTGCACACGCATAAACAGTCTTGATGGCAACATATTGCAAGTCTGGCTTGGCATCAGCTCAGGGCAAGTAGACAGACGCGGCGCCGGGGTCATTGCCTCGCAGCTTGTGACTAGGCTAATTGAGTCTGTTTTCTTACAAATAGTAACATTTGTCTTTATCCTTTTTTTCAATTTTGTGCATCTGTCATCACACTCCTGTGACACCCTTTTCACATAACATCTCCTATAAAGTTAACATTGCTGCTAATGATGTTCATAGACAAACCCCGCTCTGCTTTAAAATGTACTGTTTTTACAGTGCGAGCACCGTCACTTTAAGGGTCAAATAAAAGGGGCATAAAACTTATCGTATAAATGAGCTTCATGTGACAGTTGTTCTAAGGATTAGTGTGCAAATGGCAATGTTGTTACTTGATAAAAAAATATTTTAATAAATGTGTTCACTACTTTATTATGCTACAGCATTGATAAGATGTCTGTGACCTGATATTAACAGGAAATGTCCCCAAATCGACAGGAAGTGGCCTGATACCAACAGGACGTGTTCCTGAAATGTCCCCAAATCAACAGGAAGTGACATTAAATCAACTGGAAATGGCCCCAAATCAATAGAAAATGACCTGATATCAACAGGACTTGTCCCCGAAATGTCCCACAAATCAACAGGGCATTTTTCCGAAATTTCCCGAAATCAACAGGAAGTGGCCTGATATTAACAGGACGTGTTCCTGAAATGTCTCTAAATCAACAGAAAGTGGCCTGATATCAACATAAAGTGTCTCCAATCAACAGGAAGTGTCCTGATATCAATAGGAAATGTCCCCATATCAACAGGAAGTGACCTGTTATCAACAGGACTTGTCCCCGAAATGTCCCCCAAATCAACAGTGCATTTTCCTGAAATGTCCCTAAATCAACAGGAAATGTCCTCAAATGAACAAAAAGTGACCTGTTATCAACAGGAAATGTCCCCAAATCAATACAAAGTGGCCTGATATCGACAGGTAATCTTCCTAAAATGTCCTCAAATCAACAGAAAGTGACCTGATATCCCCCAACCAACAGGAAGTGACATTACATCAACAGGACTTGTCCACGAAATGTCCCCAAATCAACAGAAAGTGAAATTATATCCACAGGACTTGTCCCCAAATCAACAGGAAGTGACCTGACATCAACTGGAAATGTCCCCAAATCAATAGGAAGTGACCTGTTATCAACAGGAAGTGTCCCCAAATCAACAGGGAGTGACCTGATATCAACTGGGAATGTCCCCAGATCAACAGAAAATGACCTGATATCAGTAGGACTTGTCCACGAAATGTCCCTCAAAACAACAGGGAGTGACCTGATATCAACTGGAAATGTCCCCAAATTAACAGAAAATGACCTGATATCAACAGGACTTGTCCCCGAAATTTCCCCAAATAAACAGGAAGTGGCCTGATATTAACAGGACGTGTTCCTGAAATTTCCCTAAATCAACAGAAAGTGGCCTGATATCAACAGAAACTGTCCTCAAATCAACAGGAAGTGTCCTGATATGAATAGGACATGTCCCAAAATCAACAGGAAGTGTCCTGATATGAATAGGACATGTCCCAAAATCAACAGAAAGTGACCTTATATCAACAGGACTTGTCCCCGAAATGTCCCCCAAATCAACAGGGCATTTCCCTGAAATGTCCCTAAATCAACAGGAAATGTCCTCAAATGAACAAAAAGTGACTTGTTATCAACAGGAAATGTCCCCAAATCAATACAAAGTGGCCTGATATCAACAGGTGACGTTCCTAAAATGTCCTCAAATCAACAGAAAGTGACCTGATATCCCCCAAATCAACAGGAAGTGTCCTGATATCAACAGAACGTTGCCCCAAATCAACAGGAAGTGACCTGACATCCACTGGAAATGTCCCCAAATCAACAGGAAGTGAGCTGATAACAACTGGAAATGTCCCCAAATCAACAGGAAGTGACCTGTTATCAACAGGACGTGTCCCCAAATCAACAGGGATTATAAAACTCTGACCACTTCGAGCTTGGCTCCTTTGGTTAGCCTGGGGTGGTGGGGTGGTCTCAACAGAGCCAGTCATCGTCCTCTTTCTTGATATCTCCGGACATTTAGGTGGCTGCGCGAGTACGGTGGGCACCGCATCTGCTTTCAGCAGCAATTTCTTAGCAAAACCTGATTTCATTGGTCCATAGTTCGAATAGCTTTTTAGGTGTAAAATGTGCACTACACAAAACCGGGGCTGGGTCTGGAAAATTAGCCCTCTTAGCACCAACGACATTTATCCGTCGTCTGCGTAGTCCGGCTCTTTTTCTCGCGTTCGGGAACTCATAGGTACTACATTGCGACAAATGGCTATTTGTACACCACATAGCATGACAGGTTTGAACCATTTTACCAATTTTTTGATAAAACACGAACGCAACTCTCTCATCGATAAACAACTATGGCACCTGCCTCAACCTTTTGTTTCCTTTCTGTGACGTCTCCGCCCCATTCGGCTGTTTCCGGAATACTTTCGGAAATGTTCGTAATTTTCGATCTATTTTCGATAATTGCTCATGAATGTGATTTATTTTTTTGTTAACTTTATTAATATTTGTTATCTTGCCACTTAACGGTTGTATTAATCTCTCACAGCCCCTTAGTATTATAATTAGGGATGTCCCAGTCCAGGTT
Organism: Corythoichthys intestinalis; assembly: GCF_030265065.1. Taxonomy (NCBI): domain Eukaryota; kingdom Metazoa; phylum Chordata; class Actinopteri; order Syngnathiformes; family Syngnathidae; genus Corythoichthys; species Corythoichthys intestinalis. Next base: position 2,922,245 of record NC_080396.1, on the reverse strand, counting down.
TTTGCACTTCCGATCCGATACCAATATTGTTTTGCACTTCCGATCCGATACCGATACTGGCCGATACCGATACCGGCCTATCTGAGCATGTATTAAAGTTTAAAGTTATTTAGCCGCCTTACTTAGTTGTCAGACTCATTTTGAAAAGGGTTTTAGTACTCTTGATAACAACTAGCCAGCTGAATTAGGTGAGTTTGAATAACACACAACCGTTGGTAACAAGAAACTGACCTGTCTATTCAGTGACAAACACAAAACATTATAAATAACAAACAGAAATGGCATAGTCAGTCAGTAAAATGTACAAATAATATTGTAAACTGTCTTAAAAAAGCAAAACACACAAACGACCTCAGTGGAAAATCCCACAAACCCCCCAAGCTATGAGATGCTCTTAATGTTTCGTACATTAGTTACAATAATTGTATAAAAAGCCTCTCAGGTTTAAATGAACAACTATTTCTGTAGCAAGTTAACATTTTAAAACAGTAAATAAAATACTCAAGTCCCCATTCTGTATCAGCAGATTTAAACTACATTCAATTAATTTAATTTTGCGAATCAACTGTTACAGTTGTTAAAATTGCTCCCGTTAGTCCATAATTTCCCTTCTGTCTACTTTCAACATGTGAAAGTTTTTAAGATAGATTCAAGTCAAGAGTATGCCGATTTAGGAGTATTTTAGATAAAAGTTAATTAGGTTCGCTTGGAAGGTTCACATCAGCCTACTAGGGAAGTATTCTGCTTTAAAGGGATCCTCTATTTTTAAGACAAGTAATTCTTAAAAGATAAATGTTAGTAATGAGTTATAATAATTTGATATTAAAAGCCCTCTTAATGTTTATGTTTTAATAAAGTTTGTAAAATTATTTTAAGTGATAGGTCACCATTCTTGTTACGTCGCAGTGCGTGACGTCACTGGTCCCGTTGCCGAAATTCCAGCGCGTCACTCGTTAGCTTTCCCAACATGTCGTCAGTTCTACCATTCCTATTTGAACCAGATCTGAAAAGTGAAGAGCAGGACAGCACTGTCGGTAGTTCACAAGATGAGCTTCAGGGAAAAATGCGTGCAGCAAATACCTGATAAGGCAAAAGTTGGGCAAAACTGGTGATGCGAGAGAGTCCTGTTGGGAACTCCAGTTGGGAGCGAGAGTGTATGCTGTCCGGTTTTATTAGCAGATATTCAAGGTAAGCATATTGCGTTTTCAAACTTATCCCAATATAATTATGTGGATTGTTAGCATCCAGAGCTGTCACGTGCTTTACATACTGTACAGTACAAGCCAAAGAGCACACTTTGTGTATTCCATGTATTGTACATTGTAACGCGTGGTAGCTTGAATACGTGTATAAAAGTACCAAAGAGGGGAGAAGCTTCTACTATGCACATTTATTCACAAAAAATTATATTTCCACCTTGACCACTCTTCACTCGGGAGCTCAGCAGTAATCAAACACGCGTTCCCTGACAAACTCAAACATTGTTGTGAGGTCCACATCAGAGTCACTGTCGTCACTGTAGCGTGCCATAGTGCTTTAATTATTTAGTATGATTTTGGGGAAAACTCCCACGAAGAATAGTCAACATAAAAGATAGCAATAGTAATCCAAATCCACGTTTTTTACTCACTCGACAATCCAGGAATTAGACCAATCCCATGGCAATGTCGCAGCCGTCGATTCCACAAAATAGACTGATCCGAAAAGCCGCTGTGGGACCGACGAATCAAAAAAATGGACAGATCAGAAACCAATATTGCAGACGCGGTGGGACCGTCGGATCCAGAAAATAGACGGATCCCTTACTTGAATGAGGATCCGGGAAAAATGCTCGGGCGCCAGTTGTAAAGTGTGGTAGGTAGGGTACGTGCATACAGGGACCAAAATTGGGAGAAGCTTCCACTTATGCACATTTATCCACTAAAAATAATAATTCCACCTTGACCACTCACTTCACTCCCCTTGTTTCCATTTGACTGGAAATTGCATCCAAAAGCAGCACATCGTGGCATTTCACTTCGCGAATTTGGCAGCAATAACCAATTGTTGAACACGCAAGATACCAATGACGTCATCACTGCGAGCCCGCAAACCATGGCGCCAACTAATGGTCAAAATATGGACTAAATATTATAAAATATTGCCATTGATTTAACATTTTATGTGTTTCTAACAACATATTTTAGTACAAGAGAACAATTGTGGTTTATTAGAGCCTACATGTATTTAAGTTAGAGGATCACTTTAAGATGGCGGCTGTTTACTAACGCATCTAGTTTTCAAAACTTCAATGTTGCCAACGTAGTCGAGTCTGTCGTTTTGCATCTAGTTCTATATACATATAATATCTATTATCTCCAGTAAAACGGCGTTGACGTCGTTTGTAGCGGCTGCCAGCAGCAGTCAGGTATTCTTGTGTTTTTTATCCAGCGGCATGAGTTGATCTAAAGCCGTGAGTTGAGCATTGGCATTACCCGGGTCTATGACAAGCATGATGTTTACTCTCAGGACGCAATGCGGTCCGTTTCTCATTGCGTCCCGAAGACCGCGCTGTGTATTAGTTCTGCTTTACTTGACATATTTCAATAATCGGAATTTGGATGTTTGTGAATCTTTCTCGAATCTTCCACGGCCGAATCGCTCAAGGATGTAATGACGGCTGGGCATGTCGTACCGTGGTCCTAAGTGTTGGATGGTGCGTCTTTACTCACGAGAGATAACCCCTCGTCATCCAGAATGAATTGTTTGGCAATGACTCTTGTTATTCCCTGGGCTTTGGGACTATCGAGTGCCAGTTTGTCACGCATAGCAAAAGTTTCTGCCAGTGTTAGTTGCGTAGGACCTTTCTTTTTGTCTTCGGTTTTCTTAACATACTCCTAACATTGTTTGTGGTGGTATTTCGCTAAATGCTTGATTAGGTTGGTTGTATTAAAACTTCTTACAGCTTTTACCACCACGCTTGACTTTATTGTGGCATATGTTGCACTCTGCCTCTTCGTCTTTGTCGTCCTTTTAAGGTGAAACGATCCCACACAGCTGACATTTTTACCGATAAAATCTCCCGGTAAATTGGGAGACAGTAATGTAGTTTGTTGAAGATGTGCCGTACAATGCGGACCGGATTTTAGGGAAACCGAAGCAAAAACTGGAATGGATTATGTAAATCGGTGCGCTGCGAAACCCGGACCGGACTTTCAAAAAAAAAAACTGGATCGGAATTTTTCCGTGTTGGCCTATCCAATACCGATGCACATTTTTTTGCCCTTATCAGCGTTCGATCCGATCCAAATATCGGATCGGGCTAAGATATTTTCTTAGCTTGAAATTACAACAAGACATAAAATGACTTTCCTAAAGTTCTCCTTTTGATTCACGGTTAGATCAAACCTTTCTTTTCATGTTGACAAGTGTAACTACAGCTATATTTTAAATGATTTGGCTGACAGGACATTTATTTTTAATGTGTTGATTTGACGGAGCTTTACAAAAGCCTGTCATCTTCATAAATATAGCAATAAGGGATTAAAGTATTTTTTTGTTGGGGGAAACCTTTTAGAGGGAAAAAAAAAGGCATAGCGATTGACACAAATCCTATTTTAATAATTTCCTCTCAGCCCATCTCTATTATCCCCCTGCATAACGTTCCTGGTAACAGAGGAACACATGAAATGTATATTATTTTTAAAGGGCATTTCAAGGAAATGTTCTATTGGCAAGTTTGTATTATTCATGTGACCACAGAAAAGGTCACGGACAGCACCGATTGCCTGTAGCATTTTAAAGCCTTGCTGTTTAGAGTGACCATTTTTCAAAAGGTCCATTTCGACAACCTTGTTTCATTTCAAGTCACACGTGTGTTGTCTTCGTAGAGTGCTTCTCAATTATTTTCTGTTACGCCCCCCAAGAACAAGTAAATGCCCCCCCCCCCCCTCCACCCAACTCTCTGCCGCTACTTTAAATAGTATCTTTTGTCTATAAAATTATTATAAGTACTGTATTTTTCGGACTATAAGTCGCGTTTTTTTTTCATATTTTGGCTGGGGGTGCGACTTATACTCAGGAGCGACTTATGTGTGGAATTATTAACACATTATGATATAATTTCACATGTTATTTTGGTGTTTTGCAGTGACACTGATGGTTTTGTAAAGTTGTTAGCATGTTCTTATGCTATAGTTATCTAAATAACTCTTTATAGCTATGGCCACGTTCGTGTTCTGCCTTTGGCTGTGTATGTTCAATTGTATTATTGACTTTTGTATCTTGAAATGGATGCATATAGTTTGTGGCGCTTTCACGCCCACGTGAGGGCGCACTCGCGCTTGTTTACGTGACACGCCAGAAGAAGACAGACAGCTACGTAGCTCTGAGTGAGTTGAGTGGGCGAGTTAGCTAGAGAGAATGACGGCTGCGAACCTACTTTCATTGTTTATGCTTTTAAATCATCTCTACAGAGGCAACGCCTGCGTGTATCATCTTTTCTGTTGTTGTTGTGTGTTTTCCACCCGCGATCGGACACTTAGAGCCAGTTGTGTGGTTGTTTGAACGATGTGCTAATGATAGCGAACGCATGCTAACCTGTTACTTATTACTAATAGTACCTAATTATCATTTATTTACGTTGATGCTAACCTGTTTTCTATCGAGGACCAAATTGATTCAGCAAATTATACAGACGTCCAGCATTATCTTTTGGGAGTTCGCTGTATAGCCACGACCGAGCCTTAACGTAGAACGTAGTATATTCACATTTCGTTGTTCATACACTGTACACTGTACATTTATTTAGCATGTTGTTCTCTATTGTATTTTTATATTAAATTGCCTTTCAAGATGACATGTCTGTTCTATGTGTTGGATTTTATCAAGTAAATTTCCCCCCAAAAATCGACTTATACTCCGGTGCGACTTGTATATGTTTTTTTTTCTCTTCGTTGGGCATTTTATGGCTGGATCGACTTATACTCAGGAGCGACTTGTAGTCCGAAAACTACGGTACACCTCTACATAACATTGTGTCCTTTTTAATTTTAACATGGTAATATATATCAACTTACAATAAAGTAGATCTTTATTACAGTTTTTCTTAATTGCTTTAGTACGTTTTTCTGCTCAGACTTGAAATTCTCAAAACTACTTGTTCACTCCTCACAACCTGATTGATCATTTTGTGAACCACTTCACTGAACTGAACGTTTTATCACAATGGATTGGTTTATTTACATTTCAAAAAGCAGAAGCCATTCATTTACGAATGTGATTGCACTTTAGTTTACATTTTTAATTGTTCAGATATTAAGATTTGAATGAGGCAAAATAACATGCTTTTTCTCTCAAATATATTGTTATAATCATTTGTTTCGGATGTACTGTAATTATTATCTGTATAAAAATGAATTTGGTGTTCAAAAAGTCTTTTTTTCAAACTTGAGTCTTGAAAAAGAGGGGGTCGTCTTATAATTAGGGCCGACTTATATTCGGACCAATAGGGTATTCGCTTTCTATTCCTCTTGTGCTTTATCTCCATTGCTGGAGATAATAATTATTATTATTTGTAGTATTTTTTTAATTAATATTTTTATTCTATTTGTGATTAAATGCAATTTTTATGTATAATTTTATTTCCTGTTTCGATTGTCTTTGTTATTATTGTTATTTTATTCTATTGTTTTTTTGAGTTGATGTGATTTTTATGATCTTCATGTAAAAAAAAGCACTTTGAATTGCCTCGTGTTGAATTGTGCTATATAAATAAATTTGCCTTGCCTTGCTTGTTTTATGGGTTACTTCCTATTAATTTTCTGTTACAAAACAGGAAGTGACCCGGCCAGATCCACGGCCATTCGGGGGTCTGCAAGCTTCTCCCAGTCAAAATGGATTGGACGTCTAGCACTGTCAATAGCAGCCAAATGAGTTCAATATCGATAAGCTGAGATAATGGCCCTCGCAAGGAAACATTATCCAAGATGTGGCCCACGACAAGTTTGTTTTCTTGACAACCTGAAGGTGTACAATCAAAACATTTTAAATGCTTGAACTAAAGTCAGTCAGTTGTTATTCTCAAATGTAAACAGTTGAGCGGCAGTGCTTTGAGACTACAGCTTTGATTTTTTTCTCATCTTCAAAGTGTGCCTGTTCTTTTTAGGAGTCTCTGTTTGCTTTACTGAAAAAGTTTGGAATACAACGGACATTTGATCTTCAATCTTACAGTAGTAAAAAATATCAAAGGGACCAACAAGGGACTATTCTTTTATTAATCCGACCTGGGGAAAATGTCAAGGAATTGCATTTCAGACTTTATGTACTTGGTTTTACCTTGCACGTTGCAAGACTTGACCCCGGTTTTACACCAGGCGCATCAGCGGCATGTAGGCATTGCTGATGTGTGCAATGGGTTAGGGTTTTCGCCCCCAATTTTAACTGGAAGCGTTTTACTAGCAGAGCTTCTGTGGAGTGGCTCCCTCGGTTCACGCGAGGAACGAAGGATCGTGCGAGAGTTGGAGAATAGAAGGTATTTAAAGGTAACACTACTGTCATGTCATTTCCTCTTTTCAAGCTGTCAAGACCCCAGCACTGAAAGTCCTCAGTAAACACCACAAACTGTTGAAGGAATTCGCCCACTCGGCCAAGCCCCACGGAAACGGCGACAGCTGAACGGAAATGGTGATCCGCTGCTTGCCGCTTCCGCGAGTCTACCAGGAGGGCCGATATTCCGCGCGTTTACATCTTGTGTTAACCCTTTGCACTGACTCCATGTTCCAAAAGTTTGAAGACGGCTCACCGAAAACAGGTTGACAATTTTTTTGTCGATAATGGTCAAAAAACAAGGCAGAAACAGACGACGGATGAATAATGTTGGATCCAAAACAAGGCTACATAGAAAAGTTTCCGAGCAGCGAATCGTTTGTTATCTCAGTGTCCAGTGTTTTTGAAGGCTGCGGTGTAGTGGGCCGGGCCGAAGGTGTGGCTGGGTGTTGTTTCGGGATCATCCCTCTGTGGCCGGTTTTGGGTGGTTAGGTTCATGGATGGGACGTGGCTGCCACAGCGACCGACGCTGGTCTTGACGTCCCAAGCGCCCGCTATCAACTTGTTATCCGGGCTGGGCGAGACGCTACTTGTTTTAGGACAGAGCGCCCTGCTCCTTGTCCTTGGAGTGGCCGGGAGAACTGATTGCAAGAGTTGGTGCATCAACCTTGCTCGTGACGCACACGTTGGGCTTCTGTGATAAGATGCCGTTGTGTATCTATTCTGCTTCTTTTCATTAAAACTATGGCGTGCTATTTATTTTATATTAGGTGTGTTAGAGTAGTACAGTCCTACAGTAAATTTGAGAAATGATACTATTCCCTGATTAATTATATTACGTGTGTTAAGAGTAATGCAAACAGTAAAAATGTACTTACATTCGGTCACGGACGTACACGAAGGACAGTTCTCCTCACACACCAAGCATGTGGCTGCGGGCAACTCGACTGCACGCAGCCCTCTCACTGTTGAGCATTTATTTACTCATAGTCATGTTGCACATGTATGTTTATGATGTAAGTCAGGGGTCTCCAAGTCCGGTCCTCAAGAGCCCCTATCCAGCTTATTTTCCATGATTTTCAAGGCAAAGCCCCATTTAATAAAAAAAAGGTCTATTGCCAGCTGTGGTAGTGCAAATTCAGAAATTTGAACTGCCGCCATCATCCAAAAATTGTTCGTTTATAGACTTCATATTGACGGCTCAGATCGGTCATGCACTGTGCCTCACATTCAAGTAGGGAGCCACCCACATCAAGAGGAGCTATTCACAAACACATGTACGCAGCGATCTAACGCAGGATGTCTAATGAAAAAGTACCAAAGCTGTACTGCATACAAACAGAAAGTATTGTCTTAGGAGTGATTTGTTTGAGGATTCAAGGTAATTATCATATTTTTTGTGCCATGCATGCATTTTGAAACTTTGTGAAAAAAATCAATGGGAGAAATTAGCCACTACTGCCCTTGGCATCATAGTTTGCAATATTTACGTAAATGAAATGCTAACTGCAATTTTTTTTTTTTTTTTTTTTTTTTTTTTGCTTTTAACCAAGACTCGAGACTGTTTTACGTCCATATCTATAAAGAACTCGGGGATTTAAGCATTTATTCACTAAAACTTTCACTGGAAAAGCTGTTTAAATCAGGCAGCCGTTAGCTACATTCACTAACAGACTAGCATTGTACTTCGACATATTTACGTAGAATAAACACTAACTGCACTTTTTTGTTTTTGCTTTTAACCATGAATCGAGACTGTTTTACGTCCATATATATAAAGAATTAGGGGATTTAAGCATTTATTCACTAAAACTTTCATTGGAAAAGCTGTTTAAATCTGGCAGCCGTTAGCTACATTCACTAACAGACTAGCATTGTACTTCGACATATTTACGTAGAATAAACACTAACTGCACTTTTTTCCCCTTGCTTTTAACCAAGAATCAAGACTCTTTTACGTCCATATTTATAAGGAATTCAGGGATTTAAGCATTTATTCACAAGAATTTTCATTTGCATTGTATTTCGACATATTTACGTAGAATAAACACGAACTGCACTTTTTTTTTTTTGCTTTTAACCAAGAATCAAGACTGTTTTGCGTCCTTATCTATAAAGAATTCAGCGATTTAAGCATTTATTCACAAGAATTTTCATTGGAAAAGCTCTGTTTACATCTGCCGGCTATATTAACGAACAGACTAGCATTGTACTTCCACATATTCACGTAAAATAAATGCTAACTGCACGTTTTTTCTTGCTTTTGACCAAGAATCGAGACTGGCTTATGTCCATATTTATAAAGAATTCGGGGATTTAAGCATTTATTCACAAGAATTTTTACCTGAAAGGCTCTGTTTACATTTGACGGCTGCTAGCTACATTTACTAACAGACTAGCATTGTACTTCCACATATTTGCGTAAAATAAACCTTAACTGCACCTTTTTTCTTGCTTTTAACCAAGAATCGAGACTGTTTTACGTTCATATCTATAAAAATTTCAGAGATTTAAGCATTTATTCAGAAGATATTTCACCGGAAAAGCTCTATTTACATCAGGCAGCCGCTAGCTACATTCACTAACAGACTAGCATTTATTCACAAGAATTTTCACCGGAAAAGCTCTATTTACATCTGGCGGCTGCTAGCTACACTCACTAACAGACTAGCATTGTACTTCGACATATTACCATAGAATAAACGCTAACTGCACATTTGTTTTGCTTTTAACCAAGAATCAAGACTGCTTTACGTCCACATCTATAAAGAATTCGGGGATTTAAGCATTTATTAACACAAATTTTCACCGGAAAAGCTCTTTCCATCTGGCGGCCTCTAGCTACATTCACTAACAGACTAGCATTGTACTTCCACATATTTACATAAAATACAGCTTAACTGCACGTTTTTTCTTGCTTTTAACCATGAATCAAGATGTTTTTACGTCCATATTTATAAGGAACTTGGGGATTTAAGCATTTAGTCACAAGAATTTTCACCACAAAAGCTCTGTTTACATCAGGCGGCCGCTCGCTACATTCACTAACAGACTAGCATTTATTCACAAGAATATTCACTGGAAAAGCTCTGTTTACATCTGGTGGCCGCTAGCTACACTCACTAAAAGACTAGCATTGTACTTCGACATATTTACGTGGAATAAACGCTAACTGCACAATTGTTTTGCTTTTAACCAAGAATCGAGACTGCTTTACGTCCACATCAATAAAGAATTCGGGGATTTAAGCATTTATTCTCAAGAATTTTCACCGGAAAAGCTTTGTTTCCATCAGGCGGCCTCTAGCTACATTCACTAACAGACTAGCATTGTACTTCCACATATTTACAAAAAATACAGCTTAACTGCACGTTTTTTCTTGCTTTTAACCATGAATCAAGATGTTTTTACGTCCATATTTATAAGGAACTTGGGGATTTCGGCATTTAGTCACAAGAATTTTCACCACAAAAGCTCTGTTTACATCCGGCGGCCGCTAGCTACATTCACTAACAGACTAGCATTTATTCACAAGAATTTTCACCGGAAAAGCTCTGTTTACATCTGGAGGCCGCTAGCTACACTCACTAACAGACTAGCATTGTACTTCGACATACTTATGTAGAATAAACGCCAACTGAACATTTGTTTTGCTTTTAACCAAGAATCGAGACTGTTTTACGTCTATATCTATAAGGAATTCAGGGTTTTAAGCATTTATTCACATGAATTTTCTTTGTCTGTGATTCCACTCCGTCAGCTTTGATGGCCTTGCCAACAATGCAGGCCCCCTATTTAACAGCTCCACGCCCGGTCAATACATTATGAAGTCTATGCGTTTATTCACTCATTCACTGTCACAGAGAATTTGACAGAGCCTTGGGTTGTCAGTTTTCCAAGGGGGCGTGGCTTAGCGATCAGTCCATTGTATGACTGGACTAAGAAGCCATCATTACTGCATATTAGAGGTGGCAGTCGCCCTCTTCCTTATGATCAAGACGAGAATGTCAATGTTCTGTAAAAAGGCAAAAACCAGCAAGAAAAACCAAGCAGAGTAGAAAAAAGTCATTAAGGAGATTGAATAGAGGGGAAGAGAATTCAATAAATCAGAGCTTCCGAGTAACCTGTCAGTCTCTGAGCTCTCTTTATTGGTCACCGAGGATCGGCTCAGATTGCTCGCCAGGGTCTGACTGTGTGGCTGAATGACCACCATAGTACCTTCAATCACGAACAAATGGACATGGGAAGACATGAGGATTCATGTCATGCACAGTGCCAAAGATGTCTGCATATTAAGCTAGTCGTTATGAACAAGGAGACATATTCAACAGTTCTCAGGCATGTCATGAGAATATATGAGAAAACTACAGTATTCACAAATCACCACATAACGACAACCACCAATTGCAGTTTTTATTACCTTCCAATGACTGCAGTTTTCAGAAAGGAGCCATTTAAAATAGGAGAACACAGTGATCGAACTCGACAAAGATAAAGTGAGAGCAAGAAATTGATAGAGTTATGTTGTGAAGGGAATCATCAAGCAGGGCGAATGCCATCAGTCAGTGAAATATTATACCCTGTGGCATCGGCTTCTAAAGAAAACATCACTGTTCATGGGTGTCAAGTTTAGATGGACGATGAGACACTCGCTCCGTGTGAGAGCAAACGAGGGAGCGAATGTGTGTGCGTGTAAAAAGGCAGAATGAAATGCCGTTTGATACATCACAGGCACAAAAGCAAAGGCTCAGTGTGAAATCATTGCAAGCTACCCACTGAGTAACCCCCTGTACAAACAGGTAGACAGCCACACGTCTATGTAAACAGAATCAATAAACACCAGTACAATAGTGTTCTTCAAGTTGATGTCATTGTTTTTACAAAGGTGTCCATTTTTGGGCCAAAAAAGGAAAGGTCAAAGATCAGCACGCACCTTGGCACAATGTCACTTATACAGTAGCTACAAATGCATCCATTATCTTCCTTTTAATCCGGTGTCAGGTTGCGGGGGCAGCAGCTATAGCAGGGAACCCCAGACTTCCCTCTTCCCAGCCACTTCAGCCAGCTCCTCCAGCGGTATCCCAAGGTGTTCCCAGGCCAGCAAAGAGACATGGTGTCTCTAGCGTGTCCTAAGTCATCCCTGGGACCTCCCGCCGGTGGGACATGCCTGGAAACATGTCCAGAGAGGCATCCAGGACTCACCTCAACTTGCTCCTATAAATGCGGAGGAGTAGCGGCTCTACCCTGAGTCCCTCCTGGATGACCGAGCTTCTCACTGTATTTACAAGGGCGAGCCCTGATACCCTGCGGAGGAAACTCATTTCGGCCACTTGAATCCAGGATCTTGTTCTTTCAGTCACGACCCACAGCTCATGACCATAGGTGAGGGTAGGAACGTAGATCGACTGGTAAATCGAGAGCTCCGCCTTTCGGCTCAGCTCTTTCTTCACCACTAGGACCGGTGCAGAGTCCACAACACTGCAGATGCTGCACCAATCCGCCTGTCGATCTCCCCTTGCCTCCCGCCCTCACTCGTGAACAAGACCCCAAGATACTTGAACTCCTCCACTTGGGGCAGGATCTCATTCCCGACCCGGAGAGGGCACGCCGCCCATTTCAGACTGAGGACCATGGTCTCAGATTTGGAGGTGCAGATCTTCATCCCGACAGCTTCAAACTCAGTCGTGAACTGCTCCAGTGATAGTTGGAGGTCACTGCTTGATAAAGCCAACAGGACATCATCTGCAAAAAGCAGAGATGTAATGCTGAGGTCACCAAACCGGACCCCCTCAACGCTTCGGCTGCGACTAGAAATTCTGTCCATAAAAAAAAATATGAACAGAATCGGTGACAAAGGGCAGCCTTGGCCGAGTTAACCTACCATTTGACCTACTGGCCGGCAGTGTGGACCAAACTCTGACAACGGTCATACAGGGACCGAACAGCCCTTACCAAGGGGCTCGGTACCCTGTGCTCCCGGAACACCTCCCACAGGACTCTCAGAGGCACACTGTCAAATGCCTTCTCCAAATCCACAAAACTCTCATGCACCCTCGAGGACCCTGCGAAGGGTGTAGCGCTGGTCCACTGTTCCACGGCCGAAACAAAAACCACACTGCTCCTCCTGAATACGAGATTCGACTTCCTGACGGACCCACCTCTCCAGCACCCCTGAATAGACTTTACCGGGGAGGCTGAGGAGTGTGATCCCTCTATATTTGGAACACCCCTTCCGGTCCCCCGTCTTAAAAAGGGGGATCACCACCCTTTTCTGCCAATCCAGAGACAATGTCCCCGATGCCCAAGCGATATTGTAGAGGCGTGTCAGCCACGACAGCCCTACAATATCCAGAGCCGTCAGGAACTCCGGGCAGATCTCATCAAACCCTGGGGCCTTGGCACTGAGGAGCTTTCCAACCACCTCAGTGACTTCGACCTGGGAGATAGGAAAGCCCACCTTGGAGTCCCCGGACTCTGCTTCTTCTAAGGAAAGCGTGTTGGTGGAATTGAGGAGGTCTTCAAAGTAGGTTCTCCCCACCGACTCACGACGTCCCAAGTCGAGATCAGCAGTACCCCATATGATAATGCAAACGTATGTCGCAATAATATGCTTTAATTCTGTGCCCATTGGTGGTCCTCCCATTGCGGATTACATGGAGATGAGCATTATTACAGAGCTCATCTCCAGTAAGCCAGCAGCGGGGCTGGCCCCTCCCAACTCAATCTGGACCAAGCTGGAGAATATAAAAATGTGTAGGGTAAAATTAAACCACGAAAAGTGAACCGCTTGGTACCCAAAGTCACAGAGGGGTGCGATCAGTTTCAGTTTCATGACATTTTCGTCTGTCAAAACTGTCCCCACTTCCAGGAGCACCACTATTATGCACAAGCACTCCTGGTTCCGGTTTCCACTTCAAGGAAATATGCGCACAGCATATGTTTCTAATTGTTATTTTCCAAGTGGTGAGTGCGCAACTGAGCATCAATTGTAACATCCCAAGTAACGATGCAGGCTTTCGTTGCTGTTTTCTAAAGATTTATTTCAATTACAACTCAGCAACTGCTTGTAAAAGCCGAGTGTCCATTCACGCTAGCTCCCCCGTGATACGTTCAGATGCGTTCACGAAAAAAAACGGGATCACGAAACGGAGTTCCCCACCCCGGTCTAGAAGGTGTAGTAACTTCGAATTGTTACCATCGGCACGTAACGAGTTTCCAGTTCAGAGGTAAACCGCGCGGACGATGGCGTAGCATATGAGGCTGCTCCTTTCTACGCAGATGCAGTTTGTACAAATGCAGCCGTACCTTGCAGAAGCGGGGGGGGGGCTTTAAACGCACCTTAAACGTAGTGTGGAAAGGTGTAAAAATAGTCGGCAAAAGACCCTGGAGAAAATTATCTGTCCTAGCGTAGAGGTAGACTGATTTGTACTTAGCCTATAGGGAATGGGATGTAGTACGTCATTGTTTGGACGCGCCTCCATGCTGATAATATGCTTTACTTCCGGTCCGCCAAACTCAACGGGGATTGTAACATGTGGTAGCGCTAAGCTAATTCCTTCGCTGTATTAGAAAGAAATTATGGGTGTGTATTGTTGTGTTACCGGGTGCAACAGCGTCTCCCACCCACGACAAAAAAGGGCAAGGAAAACTGGACTCACTTTTCACCGTTTTCCTGCATGGAGGACCAAATATCAGATCACGAAGGCACGACGGATGACTTGGGTCGCAGCGGTTCGTCGGAAAAGCATTTCTTTTTATCATATTTCTGCTGGAATGAGAGTGTGTTCCCGTCATCTCTTCTCTTGTAAGTTGAACGATTTATCCACTGTTTGGTTTCAATTCGTTTTTTTTTTTGTTTTTTTTTTACCGTTGTGTAACCTGTTGTGTTCCCAGGTTGAAATGCTGACGAAACATCCCGATTGGTCACCGTCTCTCTTCTTGGATTATTTGACAAAGAAATTTGTTCCATTTGTCTTGTGTCGGACTCAAACAAGCCCCTGCAGCAGACGCCATCTGGGTCTGCCCTTCTTGTCAATGGACTGCGGGCTTTTAACTTGTGAAAATGCAAGAACTTAAATGCACATATTTATTCTGCCTGGCTTTTTAACTAAGGCCAGTGATAATTTTTTTTAACTACTTTGACAAAGACACGTTTCATTGTAATATTGTATATATTCTATTATTTCTTTATAATATGTTCTTGTTTGCTCTAATGTAGATTTTAGACGGTCAATTCAAATAGTGTTGGAAAAGTTGCAATACCTAAAATAGAAATGCAAGAACTGTAATGTACATATTTATACACCTTTATTTACCAAAGGCCACTTTTTTTAAAACTGCTTTGAAAAAGACAGGTTTTGTTGTGATCTTGTATTTATATAGTATATAGCTTTTAATAATATATTATGTATTATAATATTTGTTGCCCCCTGTAAGAGTGTGGGCCATTTTGCACTAAAAGGATTTTAAACTGTCAGTTCAAATATTGTGTTGGAGAACTTGCAATACTTAAAATGAAAATGCAAGAACTTTAAAGCACACATTTATTCTGTCTGGCAATTTACCTGAGCCCAGTAATTTTTTTTTTTTTTTTAACTGCTTTGACAAAGACACGTTTATTGCAATCTTGTATTTGTGTATTACTTATAATTTATTATATAATATTTGCTGCCCCCATCAGAGGGTGGGCCTTGTTTGCACTAATTTAAAGATTTTAAACTGTCAATTCAAATATCGTATTGGAGAAATAGCATTACTTGAAATAAATCTATTGCAACTTATCAGTCCCAGTTCTTGTCTACAACACTTTCCAAACATTGTCAATGCATATTCCGTATAGAATAACAAAATTAAATCACCTGACTTTGTAATTATTACACCTGTTTATTATGAAGAGCTGAAGTAAACAAGCAATTAACAGTTTGTCAAGAACTTGTTCAAGTCATGTTTTTGTATTCACATTTTATTGACTTTTCACAACACTTTGGCTCATGTTTGGAAGAGCACAGCAAACAAGAGGTTTCAGCGTGCACTCTTCGCCTTTCCAACCTCTCATAACGCTCTGATGTGGTGCGCTTGACCTCAGAATAATCCAAGAAGAGAGACGGTGACCAATCGGGATGTGTTGTCAGCATTTCATCGCAGGTTACCTAGGAACACAACAGGTTACACAATGGTAAAAAAAAAATAAAAAAAAAACGTATTGAAACCAAACAGTGGATAAATCGTTCAATTTACAAGGGTAGAGATGACGGGAACACACTCTCATTCCAGCAGAAATATGATAAAAAGAAATGCTTTTCCGACGAACCGCTGCGACCCAAGTCAACCGTCGTGCCTTCGTGATCTGATATTTTGTCCTCCATGCGGGAAAACGGTGGAAAGTGAGTCCAGTTTTCCTTGCCCTTTTTTGTCGTGGGTGGGAGACGCTGTTGCACCCGGTAACACAACAATACACACCCATAATTTCTTTCTAATACACCGAAGGAATTAGCTTAGCATTACCACACGTTACAATCCCTGTTGAGTTTGGCGGACCGGAAGTAAAGCATATTATCAGCATGGAGGCGCGTCCAAACAATGACGTAGTACGTCCCATTCCCTATTCCAGTTGAATTTGACAGAAAGGCAGATGCACCCTACACTGGTTACCAGTCAATCATGACAACCATTCACTCTCACATTGTTATGTAAATGAGCAGTTACTGAACCGTCGCTGACAAGTGCTTCAACAATGACCCCTGTCCAACTCAGTAACTTTTCATAATCGGGGAGGTAAAGTAAGACCGTGCACATCCATTTTCTGCTACCTCATTCCCATCACGTTTCTCCTCTCTGGCCAAATACCCTTCATCGCCTTTGTTGTATGAGTTGCAGGTGTCGTCAATCACCACCTGCCATGCAGCAAAGCATTGTGTAACTTCTCCTGTGTTTTCACCCCTGTTATTCCGCTCTTGTTGAGAAGGCGTACGAGTCGTTTCATTTACTGTTTCAGTCGGTGACCTGCAGACTCCCAGTGTGTTTGTCGCCGTGGAGCTTGTCATTTGTGGGTGTCTGCCATTTGTGCTCCTAGACATGCTCTCATGACGAGTTGACATTTTGAGAGATATTTGTCTGGATACTGAATTTGATTTAAACTGTATGCTAAATAGTTCGGTTTCCTTCCCATACGTTGCATTCTGCATAATAGATCTACAGTGGGGAGAAGAAGTATTTGATACACTGCCGATTTTGCTGGTTTTCCCACTTGCAAGCCATGTAGAGGTCTGTAATTTGTATTAGGGTTAGTTCTCTTCAACTGTGAGGGACGGAATCTAATACAAAAATCCAGAATATCACATTGTATAATTTTTAGGGCTGTAAAATGATTAAATTTTTTAATCGAGTTAATTACAACTTAAAAGTTAATTAATCGTAATTAATCGCAATTCAAACCATCTATAGACCCTACCCACCGAGGTCACAAAATCACGTGCTCGCTGTATTGTTCCGCCCCCTTGTCCGTCATTTTGTGTCTGTAATATCAATGGTCTCAATTGATCGAGCAATTTATAATGCATTTCATGGAAGACCCGGTGCTTTCGGATGCCGTAAACTCACTTGATGCGTTGCATAAAAGGCGTTATGTGGAAAAGCTTCAGTTTATCCATTCACCAGATCCATATTTGATGCCTAAATCGATGTTTTTCGACCCGCTGTCTCCGCCGTATTTGCCTGTCATCTGCTAGCTATCCTGATATGTACAACTATCTTGTCCACACAAAATCAGCCTATTCTCACGAAAGTTTGAAAAACTTTAAGAGCTTGGAGGCTTATAAATACTTCGTTGCTGGTTGGGTGAAACAGGTCCTCGTCCACGAAAATTCAGCAGGAATCTATCTTGTGCTTGGAAAGGTGAGTTACGAAATTTTCAATTCAAAATCTTTTGTTCTTGCTAACATCCACTGTCAAGTCTAATGTATTTCATGTCATTTGTCAATGGAGTTAGGGCTTTTAATGTTTATATGGTTTAGCGATAGCACTCTCACTACATACATACGTGTATGTTGTCGGCGATTAGCCTAGCAATGATCTTAATTGTGGTTGTCAGCCCAAAACCCTCTAAATATATATTAAATGCATCTTACCAGATATAAAATGACTACTACATAATCTGTGGTAATCGTTCGGAGCCCAGTTTTCTCGTCGAATTGCAGCAGCCCATCTCGCTCTCTCCTCTCCGGGTCTCTCGGAATCTGGTAGAACTTCAAGTCTCTCCGTCTATCTTCTCTGTTATTGCAACCGACCGCCACACACGCCTTCACCATTTTGATTATTAATGTTAACGAGCAGAAAAACACGCCGTAAATAGGAGGAATGTACGTAGCCGTAACAGGTAAACACGATGTGTTGACGGACAATTGGGCGGCACCAGTCAGGAGAGCGGAGTTGTGACGCCACGTGGGTAGGGTCTATAAAATATGCCATATTTTTCTGTAAATTATATATATATTCTGTAAAATAGATTGTTGGAATGGAAAGATAAGACAAAAGATGGATATATATATATACATTCAACATACGGTACATAAGGACTGTAGTGGGCATTTCACTCTACTGTCATTTAAATCTGTCTATGCTGTCCTCACTCCGAAGCGTCTACTTTTTCCAAAGCTAGACAGCTAGTGAACGACGCCTTAATAATTAGACTTCTTCCTTTTTCATCTGCTTTATTAATAAAATGGCCTCAAACCACTGTCCTTTTTAGACCGTAGTGAAACAACAACAAAATAGTACACAGCATTGCATTAGCAACAACGTTAGCTTAGCACGCTATACAGGTTCACTAAACATAAACAAAAAGCGTCTCATACAAAAAATATAACATTTCGCTTACTAACATAATATGTACATTCTTTACAACAACCATACTTACGGACAAATCTTGTCCGAGGATCATATAAACCCAACATTATCAGCCCGAGACGTCGTGCAGCCATAATGAACTGGCAAGAAAACAATAAACCATCTCGCAAAGCGACCACAAGAGTTCGCTGTTGGACAGCACAAAAGGCCTTGCTGTAAAACTTACCAAAAGGCAGAATACTTTCTGAGCGGGACATGTGCGTTAATTGCGTCAAATATTTTAACGTGATTAATTAAAAAAATTAATTACCGCGCGTTAACGCGATAATTTTGACAGCCCTAATAATTTTTAAATAATAAATTTGTATTTAACTGCATGAAACAAGTATTTGATACATTACCAACTACAATATATTTCGGCTCTTAGTTCTTTTTTAAGAACCCCTCCTGTTCTCCACTCATTACCGGAAGTAACTGCACCTGTTTGAACTTGTTACCTGTATAAAAGACACCTGTTCAAATGCTCAAACAAACAAACTCCAACCTCTCCACAATGGCCAAGACCAAAGAGCTGTGTAAGGACATCAGGGATAAAATAATAGACCTGCACAAGGGGCATCACTGATCATGAGGAAGGTGAGGGATCAGCCCAGAACTACACGGCAGGACCTGGTCAATGACCTGAAGAGAGCTGGAAACACAGTCTCCAAGGAACCATCGGAAACACATTACGCCGTCATGGATTAAAATCCTACAGCGCACGCAAGGTCCCGCTGCTGAAACCAGTGCATGTCCAGACACGTCTGAAGTTTGCCACTGACCATATGTATGATCCAGAGGAGCAATGGGAGAAGGTCATGTGGTCGGATGAGACCAAAATTGAACTTTTTGTTCTAAACTCGACTCGTCGTGTTTGGAGGAAAAAGAATGATGAGTACAACCCCAAGAACACCATCCCAACCGTGAAACATGGAGGAGGAAACATCATTTTTGGGGCTGCTTCTCTGCCAAGGGTACGGGACGACTGCACCGTATTGAGGGGAGGTTGGATTGGGCTATGTATCGCCAGATCTTGGCTGACAACCTCCTTCCTTCAGTGAGAGCCCTGAAGATGGGTCGTGGCTGGGTCTTCCAGCATGACAACGACCCAAAGCACACAGCCAAGGCAACTAAAGAGTGGCTCCGTAAGTAGCATCTTAAGGTCCTGGAGTGGCCTAGCCAGTCACCAGATCTGAACCCGATAGAAACTCTATGGAGGGAGCTGAAAGTCCGTGTTGCCCGGCAGCAGCCCCAAAACCTGAAGGCTCTGGAGAAGATCTGCATGGAGGAGTGGACCAAAATCCCTGCTGCAGTGTGTGCAAACCTCATCAAGGACTACAGGAAATCTGTAATAGCAAACAAAGGTTCCTGTACCAAATATTAAGTTCGATTTTTGTGATGTATCAAATACTTATTTCATGCAATTAAATGCAAATGTATTATTTAAAAATCATACAACGTTATTTTCTGTTTTTTTTGTATTAGATTCCGTCCCTCACAGTTGAAGAGAACTTTTGATACAAATTACAGACCTCTACATGCTTTGCAAGTGGGAAAACCAGCAAAATCGGCAGTGTATCAAATACTTGTTCTCCCCACTGTATGTCAATAGGGTCATTGGTGAGAGATGAAGGAATTTGGGGTCTATGGCACTCCCTCAAGGCCTCGCGTGAGGCCCCTGGAGCAGCCATGATTTTTCTTTAAAATATACTACTGATAGAAAGTTGTTAGGGCCTCTGAACCCCCCTCCTAAAACCTGACCGACCTTGGGCAGGTGCATGTGTTTTTATCTGATTGCAGGTTGGGATATCTGACGGGTGGAGCGGCCACAGGTGCGGGAAATAACAATCAGCCATCTTTAAAAGCCAGTGGACGCCCCCACCTCATCGCCCGATCAACTCCTCTGGTGACCTCCGTCAGTCGCATCTTGCCATTTTGATTCATCCATGTGATTAATGTTTTTTTGACAATTTTTTTCTCTTACCCCTAGGACCTGTCTTATGCGCGCCGATTTTCTGATTCCACGCCTTCCTCTTTCCGAGCCTCCTCTTCGCACACCCGGCCAAACTACTCCAAACCTAACGTCACCCGCCTTCTGCCTTGGCTCTCACGTCATCAACTAGCTCATGTTCACCAATAAAATATTCATCACAACCGGCTGACTGACCCCCCCCCCCCCCGACAAAAGACATGTAGTTCTTAAAATATACTAGTAAATGTTAGTATGAGTTATAATAATTTGATATCAAAACCCCTCATAACCCCTTTTGTTGTGTGGCCCCTGGTGGCGAGCAAGTTTCAGCTCGTCATTCCCCTGCTACGGCCCCGGCAGGCAGTGCCAACGGACTCCCGCTGACATTGCCCTGGGTCAGGCGGGACGCGACTGCTCGTTGCCAAGGACACGGCAGGGGAATGAACACCGAAAATGGCGCATTCTCAGTGGATAAACCGGCCGACGTCGGACCGTGTGGCTGCCCAAGCCGAGGATAGCGCTCTCTAGGCGGGCACGCAACGAGGGTCGAGCGGTGTGGAAGTCTCGATGCAATCGAGAACTGGAAACAAGAGCGCTTGGCTGCCCGAGCACGGGCGCTTCCGCCTTCATTAGCCGGCAACCATGCTGTGCGACAAGCCTCCGGTCGTCAGCCAAGGGAGGCGGCCACTCCCGCCTTCTTGGTAGACACTGACCATTGTCACCTACAAAATGCAAGCCACCTCCACATAATATTCCTATCTCTCAAAAATAAAATAATGTTCACAAAAAGAAAAGCGCTCAACGCAAAGAGATCTGGCATTCCCAATCAAAATAGCTATGCAAAATAATACTCTATTCAAAAGTTTAGCTCAACAAACACACTAGATGACAATATTTAGTCACAATATACAAACTATCAAAATTACTATAACTTGTACTCACATTTATCTTTTAAGAATTACAAGTCTTT
Source organism: Corythoichthys intestinalis (assembly GCF_030265065.1). Taxonomy (NCBI): domain Eukaryota; kingdom Metazoa; phylum Chordata; class Actinopteri; order Syngnathiformes; family Syngnathidae; genus Corythoichthys; species Corythoichthys intestinalis. Next base: position 2,900,895 of record NC_080396.1, on the reverse strand, counting down.
CTATCCGTGGATAACTTTCACAGAAAATGTTAATGTTAATGCCGTCTTGTGGATTTATTGTTATAATAAACAAATACAGTACTTATGTCCAGTATGTTGAATGTATATATCCGTCTTATCTTTCCATTCCAACAATAAATTACAGAAAAATATGTCATATTTTAGAGATTGTTTGAATTGCGATTAATTGCGATTAATTACGATTAATTAATTTTTAAGCTGTGATTAACTCGATTAAAAATTTTAATCGTCTGACAGCCCTAAAAATAACATAAACAACAAGACAAATAGAGCTTTTGATAGCAAAGTAACAATTTATCTACACATAACTAAGCTAGAGATGATGCTGTTGTGGCTGCGACAGCCGGGGTAAACTTTTCCCTCATCGCCGCCTGTCTCATAAAGATGGATTTTTTTTTTTCTTATGTGGTGACCACTGCCTCATGGCGTCGTTCGCCTTGGGAACTTGTGTTCCTGGGGGAGAACTGGTTTGGCCGTGCGCGTTTCCGGCTACGTCGCGGGACACTGGAGGGTGCGGGCGACGCGAAGCGCCGAACACGGCGGCGCGGGCTCTGCTCAGCGAGCACCATGGACTCAACGGCATCGTCCGCTGGACTGGTGGTCCCGGCCGTTCTGCTCGGTCGTCCGACGCCTGGCATCCTGGGCGTCCTCCCGGTTGTTCAGCTCGGTCGTCCACCGCCTGGCATCCTGGACGTTCTTTCGGTCGTCTTCTGCTGGCGCCCCGGCCATGCGGCCCTGCTGTTTGTTCCGTTGAATTGGGTTGGGGGTCTCACCAAATGCGCTATTGCCCTCCAGTGGTCAGTTTTATTGCTTTAAAATGGATTTTCAGCATTGTCCTTTGGAGCTAAGTTGAATCAGAACCTAAAGATGCCGGACCTTGCCGGAACAAGATCCGGCACCTCTTGATTTTGGCCTCCTTGTGTTCCTGGACTTATTTGGGCAGATCCGGCACTTCTCGTGCATATAAAATAATAATATTATAAAAACGTAGGGGGAAAGAAGGAGAGGAATCGTTGATGGCTTTCTCCACTTTATTGTGGCAAAAATCAGAAAACAATAAACAAAATAATAGCAGACTGCCGCCACATTCAACCGTGAACTTATGCTTCTCGCTCGTCTCCCCCTCACATTCTACTACTCACAGCTCTTCAGTCCCAGCGTCTCTTAAACGGATCGTGCATAGTGTCTTGTTTTGGGCTTTTTGTTGACAAAAGTATCGAACACACGACGTGCTGATAACTTTGTTTCTTTATTAACACATGGAGCTAACAATACGAACACAGCTTGGGGCTCTCGGAAGGCTGTGCCTCTCTATCGCAGTCCCGCATCACGTGACCAAACCAACAGTAACATTACGTGCACTTCAGGGTGCCTCGGAAAACATATCAGAATATTACACACAGTTACGGACATTACAGTATGAAATAAAATAATAATATGCATAAATTCATTTACACAACAAATCCCAAGAATTGCATGTTGTTTATAAAAATTTAACGTCATTTGAAAGAGTCGGAGATTTGTTGATACACTGAAAAGTTGGACCAACAAATCACGCCCCTGACATTAAAATAAATAAATAAATGTTGAAATATGCGGCATATGGGGAGCAAGGAGCCAGGATCAAACGGAATTTCTACATGCCAAAACAGACAGTTGCATTTACTGTCCTTTTTCAAAAAGAAGGAAGATGTTTCAAAACGAGTCAGAAAAGCACAGAGAAAAGAAAGAAAAAAAAAGTCCCACAACATAACAAGTGGGAATTTGAATTTTGTTTTCAGGACCATTTTCTGCATATGTTCCAGGACCTGTCCCGGTGTCGTCATCCCTGCACTGTCATATGTCCTTTGCGTTCCGGCACCTCATGTTTTACAAATTAAGCACTGCTGCAGCACATTGGGCTGGCGTGATGCGAAAAATAAACAAATTTATCTGCAAAATCAGCTGAATCCGCAGTCCTTCTGCAGACAATAGTATAGCTGAAAAGTGGAGATGATCTCATTCACTGACGTCACATTCGCCTTCTTCCTCAACCCGAGACTCTAGCCAGAAGTCACTCATTTTCATAGCACGGGTTTCAAAAAGTTGAATAAATATATCGCTCGCTTCCACACCCATCCAAGCGGTCCATTTCATTCAGAAGCATAAAATACCGCGTGTCGTATTAAATAAACATGCTTTCTAGTGTCATATGCACTTGAAGATTCATATCCTGGAATCTCCCCTGTTGCCAATAACTTGCTTGAGTTGTATGTTATTTATAATAATCATAATAATAATATTATATGGTTGACTTTAGCTCCTCGAGGTCTCCTGCTCACTGTGCAATTAAGTAATGAAGGAGAAACACCTCAATTGGCAGTTTACCTCCTCAATTACCAATATTATCCATGTGAGACACCGGTAGTAAAATAAGCAAGTAAAGGGTGCTTGGGCTAAGTGCTGACACTCTTGGTGATAGCTAAATGGCACTGAACACTTTGGGAGATGGGGGTGTAACGGTTGGCACCGAGCAATAAGGTCGTCTGCCAATATTGCTTGTGTGCAGCCAGCATGAAATCTAAATTTGGAGCAAATTAAATTATTTTTAGCACAGTTTGCGGAAGAAAATTTGGACTTGGAGCATGCTTTTACAGGTTTACTGTTAATTCGAAAAGAATTTGTGTGTCTCATCACTTGTACAGTTGGGGAAAGTATTTGTTCAAACCCAAACGTTCATCTCAATACTTTGTTATGTACCCTTTGTTGGCAATAACGGAGGCCAAACATTTTCTGTAACTCTTCACAAGCTTTTCACACACTGTTGCTGGTATTTTGGCCCATTCCTCCATGCAGATCTCTTCGAGAGCAGTGATGTTTTGGGGCTGTCGTTGGGCAACACGGACTTTCAACTCCCTCCACAGATTTTCTATGGGGTTGAGACCTGGAGACTGGCTAGGCCACTCCAGGACCTTGAAATGCTTCTTTTGAAGCCACTCCTTTGTTGCCCTGGCTGTTTGTTTGGGATCATTATCATGCTGAAAGACCCAGCCACATCTCATCTTCAATGCCCTTGCTGATGGAAGGAGATCTCTCCATACATGGCCCCATTCATTCTTTCCTTTACACTGATCAGTCGTCCTGGTCCCTTTGCAGAAAAACAGCCCCAAAGCATGATGTTTTCACCCCTATGCTTCACAGTGGGTATGGTGCAATTCAGTATTCTTTTTCTCCAAACAAGAGAACCTGTGTTTCTACCAAAAAGTTCTATTTTGGTTTCATCTGACCATAACACATTCTCCCAGTCCTCTTCTGGATCATCCAAATGCTCTCTAGCAAACCGCAGACGGGCCTGGACGTGTACCTTCTTCAGCAGGGGGACACGTCTGGCAGTGCAAGATTTGAATCCCTGGCGGCACATTGTGTTACTGATAGTAGCCTTTGTTACTGTGATTCCAGCTCTCTGTAGGTCATTCACTAGGTCCCCCCTTGTGGTTCATGCTCCCCGTTCTTGTTATCATTTTGATGCCACAGGGTGAGGAGGGAGTTGAAAGTCCGTATTGCCCAACGAAAGCCTCAAAACATCACTGCTCTAGAGGAGATCTGCATGGAGGAATGGGCCAAAATACCAGCAACAGTGTGTGAAAAGCTTTTGAAGAGTTACAGAAAACGTTTGGCCTCCGTTATTGTCAACAAAGGGTACATAACAAAGTATTGAGATGAACTTTTGGTATAGACCAAATACTTATTTTCCACCATGATTTGCAAATTAAGTCTTTAAAAATTCAAACAATGTGATTTTTTCCCACATTCTGTCTCTCATGGTTGAGGTTTACCCATGTTGACAATAATAGGCCTCTCTAATATTTTCAAGTGGGAGAACTTGCACAATTAGTGGTTGAGTAAATATTTATTTGCCCCACTGTACCTGTTGTCACTCATATTTTTATTAATGTTGATTTATTTGGATTGCCTTGAAAAAGGTTCTAGAGCTTAAAAACATTGATGAATACATACTGTACACATATATGACAATTCACAGTTACATTACAATTTCTATTACTTGAGCGTTTTAACACTAGAACTACCAAGAGTGGATCAGTCGTTACAAATCACTTTTTTAACCAGAGAAGGTTCATCTGACCCTAATTAGCATATCTTTTGTGAGCACTATGATCCTCGTTTGTCATTCCCATTCACACTCACAAAACCACAGGATTGGATTGCTCCTATTAGCATCTTGAGTGTTTGCAGGGCAGGGGTGCCTTGGCTGATGGGGGAAGGGTAAACTGGTGTTATTCTAGCTGGCCTTTTGTCACTTTCAAGCCCAGAAGACAGGTTATGGTAAAAAAGTCACCATAAAATAGACCAAACTACTGACAGAATGTGAGTTTTCTTTTTAAGTGTTTACTTGTCCCTTCAACTCTTCCAGTTTTGTCCTCTGTGTAAACCAAATGGAACATACTAGTTGGTTTTCTTTTCTTTTTAAAACTACATGCAAGGAACCATACTGTGGTACGACTTACAGTATGTCTCACATATACTGTATTTGTGCGTAAACTATATGGAGACAGAAATGTTCCAATGGATGGTTGTCTGAGGCAATGAACAACTTTAGAGGTCATTTTCTCTCCCCCTTCCAAATAGGCTTGTCCAGTGGGACAAAACAGTTGTTGCCTATCGGACAGTGGACCGCTCAGGCAGGCAATTGGGCGGACAACCTTTTTACATCTTCCAAAAGCTGCAGTTTGCCTACATTGCTGGCCAAAAGTATTGGCACCCCTGCAATTCTGTCAGATAACGCTCAATGTCTCTCAGAAAATGATTGCAATTACAAATGCTTTGGTGGTAATATCTTTGTTTATTTTGCTTGCAATGAAAAAAAACACGAAAGAGAATGAAAAGAAAAATTAAACCATTATCATTTTACACAAAACTCCAAAAATGGGCCGGACAAAAGTATTGGCACCGTTAGCCTAATACCTGGTAGCACAACCTTTAGACAAAATAACTGCGAACAATTGCTTCCGGTATCCATTAATGAGTTTCTTACAATGCTCTGCTGGAATTTTAGATTTTTGGAGTCAACTGCTCCAGGTCTCTGAGATTTGAAGGGTGACTTCTCCAAATTTCCATTTTCAGATCTCTCCACAGGTGTTCTATGGGATTCAGTTCTGGACTCATTGCTGGCCACTTTAGAAGTCTCCAGTGCTTTCTCTTGAACCATTTTCTAGTGCTTTTAGAAGTGTGTTTTGGGTCATTGTCCTGCTAGAAGACCCATGACCTCTGAGGGAGACCCAGCTTTCTCACACTGGGCCCTACATTACGCTGCAAAATTTGTTGGTAGTCTTCAGATTTCATAATGCCATGCACACGGTCAAGCATTCCAGTGCCAGAGGGAGCAAACCAACCCCAAAACATCAGGTAACTTGACTGTGGGGACCGTGTTCTTTTCTTTGAAAGCCTTGTTTTTTTTCCTGTAAACTCTATGTTGATGCCTTTTCCCAAAAGCTCTACTTTTGTCTCAAAAAGTTTTTGGCTTTCTCAGGTAAGTTTGGGCAAACTCCAGCCTGGCTTTTTAATGTCTCCGGGTCAGAAGTGACCGACGGATACTACGGGTTGACAATGTTGTACCCTCGGATTGCGGGACAGCTTGAACTTGTTTGGATGTTAGTCGAGGTTCTTTATACACCATCCGCACAATCTATCGTTGAAATCTCTCGTCAATTTTTCTTTTCCGTCCACATCTAGGGAGGTTAGCCACAGTGCCATGGGCTTCACACTTATTGATAACACTGCGCACGGTAGACACAGGAACATTTAGGTCTTTGGAGATAATGATGATAATCAATTTTATTTGAATCATTTAAAAAACAATTAGGCAAATTAAAGACTTAAAAACAGTAAAAATAATTAAGTATAGAATGTTCAAAACAATAAAATACTAATCTATGAAAATAATTAGCAGAGCAGTAAAACACAAAGAAATCAGGGATTATTATGGACATGCGAGTCTGAAGTGAGTTTTGAGTTTCGATTGAAAAAGGGAGAGTGAGTCTGTGTTCCTGAGGTCGGGTGGTAGTGAATTCCAAAGTCGGGGAGCAGAGCATTCAGCCGCTCTGCTCCCCGACTTTGGTGTTGAGGCGAGCGGGGGGGACAGACGAGTGTATGGAGGCGGAGGACCTGAGGGCACGGGAGGGCATTGTAATATGGAGGAGGTCAGACAGGTAGGGAGGGGCAAAGTGGTGGATGGCCTTGAATGTGAGGAGGAGAAATTTGAACTGGATGCGGAAGTGGACCAGGTTTATGGCCAATGGAGCTGGCGGAGAACTGGAGTGATGTGGTGGATGAATGGGATATGGGTTATAAAAGCGAGTGGCTGAATTCTGGACCAGTTGCAGTTTATGTAAGGTCTTTTGATGGAGGCCAAAGAGGAGGGAGTTGCAGTAATCCAGGTGGGAAGTGACAAGACTATGAACCAGGATGGCAGCAGAATGGGGGTGTGGGAGAGGCGGTTGATGGTGCATAGGTGGTAGTGGGCAATCCTCTTAATATTATTGATGTGTGAATGAAAAGAGAGTGTATTGTTCAGGATGACACCCAGGCTCTTAACTTGGGGGGAGGGGGAAACAGTGAAGTTGTCAATGGTGAGGGGATGGCTATGGTATGGATGGACTGGATGGCGATGTAGCCTTGAGATTGCCCATGCTTCCTCACAATTTTGCTTCTCAAATGCTCAGACAGTTCTTTGGTCTTATTTTCCTCTCCATGCTCAATGTGGTACACACATGGACACAGGACAGGGGTTGAGTCAACTTTAATCCATTTTAACTGGCGGCAAGTGTGATTTAGTTATTGCCACCATCTGTTATGTGCCACAGGTAAGTAACAGGTGCTGTCAGTTACACAAATTAGAGAAGCGTCACATGATATTTCAAAGGGTGCCAATACTTTTGTCCTGCCCATTTTTGGAGTTTTGTGTGACATGATAATGATCCCCCCCATTCTCTTTTGTGTTTTTTCATAGCAAGCAAAATAAATGAAGATATTACTACCAAAGCATTTGTAATTGCAATCTATTGGGACAATTTGAGCATTATCTGACAGAATTGCTGTGGGGGTTAATACTTTTGGCCAGCACTGTAGATTTGATGAATTCTAAAGCCTCTGATCATGAACACACAAACATGCTCCATTTTTCTCGGAGTGAGCGGGTAAAAGCAGACTTACTCAAGAGTGCACACACTATACGTACGAAGGGCGACTCACTGCTGCAAAGACTCGGTTCTCTTACTTACTCACTGCTGGTAAACACTTGTAATCTTTGTTCCATTTCAAGTTCACCTCAGCTTTAGGGGATGTCTTTTTTTAGGGGGTTCTTGCTTTGAAAGAAATAATATCTCAAGTATTATCAAGTGGCTTGCATCAAGGAAAAATGTGAATCCATGCAGAAATATTCATCATGATGAAGCTGAATGCTAAGTAGTGGAAATAATGAGCAGAGATACATAAGATGTCTTCCACTGGCATGGTCCTGGTGCTCTCTATCAATCTTTTGCATTTCCTTAGCTGGAAATTGCAGCAATAAACAAAAAATTGGAATATAATTATTGACCCGGTTGATGGCATCTATACTTGGAAACAATAGAAAGCCAATGTTAATGACAAATTCATATATGCATACCTTGGGAATCTTTATTTCCTTGCCCACGCTGCCAGGCTTTTAGGCTTATTACGGTCGACAAATGGGGACCAAAGCGCTCTGTAATTACTTGTTCTCCCCAGTGGGTAATGGCAACATTCTCAGGGAGCTTAGCAGCTACTTCCCGTATAATTGACTGCAAGGGAAACATGACATGCTGTTGCTCGCGTCTTCCATTTTCGGCACCATTTGTTTTTAGGACTATATTGTTTTGTATACTGTAACATATGTTACCTTTCAAAGAGACATGGAACTGTATTTTTGCCACGACATCAAAAGAAGCCTTTGACGTGTATATACTTGTATGAGGCCGTGTAAATGATCTTATGGAGGGATGCAGCTATCGATTATATAGATAATTGATTAATAAAAATAAATAATCAAATAAAATACCTGAGCTTAGCCTCAAAGAGTATAAAAAAGTAATAAATGATCTCAGTACCACAAAAGAACAATTGGCTAACTTGCAGAGCAAAAGTCTGCTAGCTTAAATGCTATAAAATGCTAACATTTTCTTAAAATGCTCTTAACAAATCGTTCAAACACACACTCCCACAAAATGATATTTCTGAACTAAATAACAAATGCATAAACAATCATATCAGCTCAAACAAAAACATACCTTATGTTGGTCTTAACAGGGAGCAGCCGGATTCAGCCATGTTAGACGAGTTATGGCATATATACGAACTACTTACTCACTAATTAAACGAATCCTCAAAGCAGCAAAATTTGATTCGAAGCTTTTTTTAATCGAATTACTCGAGTTTATCGATTAATCGTTAATGCACTAATTGTATGTTGTTTTTTCCAGGGCTCCATACTGCCCCCAAATGGGAGCATTTTGCGACTAAAATTAGAGCCGGTGCGCATATTTTTTTCATCTACTCGCACATGCGCGACTAGGTACAAAAAGAGCAATTGGCTAATTTGCATGGCAAAAGTCCGCTAGCACTTGTCACATGGCACAAAAATGCCACATGGCAAAAACAATTTCGCCACGTAGCAAAGAAAAAATGCCACATGGCAAAACCTATTTTGCCACATGGCAAAGAAAAATGCCACATGGCAAAATCCATTTTGCCACATGGCACAAAAAATGCCACATGACAAAATCCATTTTGCCACATGGCACAAAAAATGCCAAATGGCAAAATCCATTTTGCCACATGGCAAAGAAAAATGCCACATGACAAAATCCATTTTGCCACATGGCACAAAAAATGCCAAATGGCAAAATCCATTTTGCCACATGGCAAAGAAAAATGCCACATGACAAAATACATTTTGCCACATGGCAAAGAAAAAATGCCACATGGAAAAAATCTATTTTGCCACATGGCACAAAAAATCCCACATGGCAAAATCCATTTTGCCACATGGCACAAAAAATGCCACATGGCAAATCCATTTTGCCACATTGCACAAAAAATGCCACATGGCAAAATCCATTTTGCCACATGGCAAAGAAAAATGCCACATGGCAAAATCTATTTTGCCACATGGCACAAAAAAATGCCACATGGCAAAATCTATTTTGCCACATGGCACAAAAAAATGCCACATGGCAAAATCTATTTTGCCACATGGCACAAAAAATGCCACATGACAAAATACATTTTGCCACATGGCAAAAAATGCTACATGGCAAAATCAATTTTGCCACATGGCAAAAACTATTTTGCCACGTGGCAAAGAAAAAATGCCACATGGCAAAACCTATTTTGCCACATGGCACAAAAAATGCCACATGGCAAAATCCATTTTGCCACATGGCACAAAAAATGCCACATGGCAAAATCCATATTGCCACATGGCACAAAAAATGCCACATGGCAAAATCCATTTTGCCACATGGCAAAGAAAAATGCCACATGGCAAAGAAAAATGCCACATGGCAAAATCCATTTTGCCACATGGCACAAAAAATGCCACATGGCAAAATCCATTTTGCCAAATGGCAAAAAATGCCACATGGTAAAATCCATGTTGCCACATGGCACAAAAATGCCACATGGCAAAATCTATGTTGCCACATGGCAAAAAAAAATGCCACATGGCAAAATCCATTTTGACACATGGCAAATATCACTTTGGTTCTCGCTTTTTTTCTTATCGTGGCTGGTTTGGATTTTTGAGTTGGTTTCAACCCACCCATCCCCCCATAAATTCCGCCTATGCAGTGATGACATACATAACTATTGAATCATGACAAATAATGAAACAGTTTTTGTCACAATTTCTATTTCAGTTGTGCTGCTCTACCCGTCGTTCATAACTCATATTGTTCACGTGAGCCTTACTACAAAGGCACACAGCACAAGCATTGTCTTGATCATAACACTTGTTAGCGATCCTTTCTTATGATGTCTGAAATATTAAAAAATATACATCTACTCCAGAATGTTTTTTTTTCTGTTTTCTTGAGCAAAAAAAAAGAAAAATAATTTGACCCCGGTAGGGAAATACCGAAAGGAAAAGAAGACGAATATTTTAAATATTCTTATGTGAATAATAGAGCACCGGGAATCAAAAGCTGTTCTGCATGTATTCCTTCAAGCGCACAATCAGAAGCAGGGCTAGCAGACAGGCAAGCCAGGCAGTTGCTCGGGGCCCCGGCTAATAAAGGGGCCACCGACGGCGGCAAAACTACTCCACAGAAACGATATGAATTGGCCGTTTGAATTAAACCCGCCGTTGCAAACCTGCATTGTGGAGCTCCACCCGCTTTGCCATAGCAAATTGTGCTTGACGGTGTCATTGTTTATTTCAAAAAGTGTGGAAGTTTATTTAATGTTATTTAATTGATGCTATGAAATGTTATTTAAATAAAATGTTTCATAATATTAGTCTTAATTTTCGAGTTAGTGGGGGTTCAATTCGTCGGTGGAGTTGATTTTGACAAATTTCGTGCAGTTTCTTTTAGTTATTAGTTTCAGGCCTCCGGAGTGGCCAAGCTAGCATGAGTTGAAGAAATCTGACCTTTTAGCCAGTTTGCCGGAATCGCGCCAGCTCAACCGCCGGACCCGTGCTGGCACAGCTCCAACGACCTGGGCCAGCGAAAAACCGACAACCCGGCCAAAAGGCCAAATTCTGCACATTCAACTTAGTCTTAACCCTTTGTACTGGCTCTATTTTGAAAGCTGAAAAAGGCTTCAAAACACAAGTTGGCAATTTAGTCAGGGCGACAGTGATCAAACAGCAAGGCGAAACAGAAACAGACCCAGGTGAGGAGGCAGACCAGGGTGAAGGAATCTGACTTTTTAGCCAAACTGCCGGAGTCGTGCCAGTCCTACCATCGGACCCGTGCTGGCGCAGCGCCAACGACCCGGGTCGGCGAAACTCCGACATCCGGGCCAAACTCCGCGCGTTCACTTTAGTCTTAACCCATTGTACTGACTCCATTTTGAAAGCTGGAAGAAGGCTCACCGAAAAGAATTTGACAATTTATTCGGGTCGCCAGTGTTCAAATGGCAAGGCGAAACAAACACAGACTCAGACGAGGAGGCAAGGTCACCATATCAACAAAGGGTTCCCGAGAAAAATGACCATGATTAGTATAACATTCAGTCTATTGAAGGCTCTCGCGGGGCGGCTTCTATTGATAAGTGCTAATTATTTTATATTGGGTGTATTAGAGTAATATAAATAAACAGTCAAACATTAAATACGAGAAACGATATTATTCCCTAATTGATTATATTAAGTGTGTTAGAATAATGCAAACAGTTAAACTGTGCCTACAAGAAAAGGCTCCTTCAAAATAAAATGTTTCATAACATTAGGCTTAATTTTTGAGTTAGTGGGGGTTTAATTAGTCGGTGGAGTTTATTTCAACAAATTCTGTGCAGTTTTTTTAGTTATTTATTAGTTTCAATGCCTCCGAAGTGGCCAAGCTAGCATGAGTCGAAAGAATCTGACCTTTTGGCCAGATTGCCGGAATCACGCAAGCCGAACCCGCACTGGCGCAGCTCCAACGACCCAGGCCGGCGAGATTCCAACAACCCAGCCAAAAGGCCAAACTTCGTCTTAACCCCTTGTACTGACTCCATTTTGAAAGCTGGAAAAAGTCTTCAAAACACAAGTTGACAATTTATCCAGGTCGACATAGATCAAACGGCAAGGCGAAACAGCAACAGACCCAGGCGAGGTGGCAGACTCGATCCAGGGTGAGGGGAATCTGATTTTTTGGCCAGATTGCCGGAATCGCGCCAGCCGAACCGCTGGACCCACGCTGGCACTGCTCCAACGACCAGGGCCGGCGAGAACCCGACATCCTGGCCAAAAGGCCAAACTCCACGCATTCACCTTAGTCTTAACCCTTTGTACTGACTCCATTTTTAAAGGTTTAAAGAAGGCTCACCGGAAACAAGTTGAAAACGTATTCAGGTCGACAGCAATCAAACAGCAAGGCAAAGTAGAAACAGACTCAGGCGGGGAGGCAAGGTCACTCTATCACACGTCAACAAAAGAAAAATGACAACGCTTAGTTAAACATTCAGTATTTTGAAGGCTCTCGCTGGGCAGGCCGTGGGCAGAAAGAAAGGGTGTGTTTAGGATTATTGTCTGTTTGTGGATTGGACAGGAGGATTCGAGAGTTACTGTTGTCAGGGCAACGAGGGTTGTGGATTTTGCCACCTCAGCGTCAAACGGACCGTTGGAGTCTTGTCTGTCGTGTTATCAGTTGGATATCGGGCGTTCCCCAGTATTCCTTGTGTTGGGACAGGGTGTCCTGCCATTTGTTCTGGACTGTCCAGGAGAACTGATTGTGAGAGTTGGTGGTGCAGACGTGGGCTTGTCTGCTTCAATCTTGCTCAGTTAGTTGCATGACGCACACGTTGGGCTTCCGTGATAAGAAGGCGTTGTTTATCTCGTATGCCCTATATTCTATATTCTATATCCTATATATTGGGTGTATTAGAGTAATACACAGGCGCCGAGCTATCAAACTTAGAGTTCTTTTTGTTATCGGGTGTTGTGGTAGTACAGGACGTCCCGCCATTGGTCCTGGACTATCCTGAAGAGCTAATTGCGGGATTTGGTGTTGCAGATTTAGGCTTGTAGATGTCTTGCCTATCACCTGGTAGTCAGCGTCAATCTTGTTCAGTCAGCTGCATGACGCACGCGTTGGGCTTCCGTGGTCAGAAGGCGTCATGTATCTCTTATGCCCTATGTCAAATATATTTTGCTTGTTTTCCCTTAAACTATAATATAAATGTTATTTATTTTATACTGGGTACGTTAGCGTAAGACAAACAGTAAATACGAGAAAAAATACTATTCCGTGATTGATTATATTCAGTGTGTTAGAGTAATACAAACAGTTGAACGGTAGATACGAGAAAAGATACTGTTCCCTTCAGAGTCAATGGTCCTATATTAGCATTAAATGAACATTAAGTGCAAGCAAAATGTAACTCACCGATTATGTCATGACATAATTATGATGGTCTTATGACAGTTTTGCAGGCCATGCACGTCCAAATTTTCCATTCCTTTTAAATGGCAGAAAAACATGTGTGGCTGTTATTTTTGACCATGCACTTCACATTAGAGCACATTGACATTCAACTGACACCCAAGTCAGGCTTTGCCATTGACGGCTATGCACGTCCAAATTTTCCATTCATATTAAATGGCAGGAAAACGTGTGGTTGTGATTTTTGACCATGCATTTTACATTAGAGCACATTGACATTCAACTGACACCCAAGTCAGGCTATGCCATTGACGGCAATGCACGTCCAAATTTTCCATTCATATTAAATGGCAGTAAAACATGAGTGGCTGTTATTTTTGACCATACACTTTACATTAGAGCACATTGACGTTCAACTGACACCCAAGTCTGGCTATGCCATTGACAGCGATGCACGTCCAAATTCTCCATTCATATTAAATGGCAGAAAAACGTGTGTTCGTGATTTTTGACCATGCATTTTACATTAGAGCGCTTTGACATTCAACTGACACCCAAGTCAGGCTATGCCATTGACGGCTATGCACGTCCAAATTTTCCATTCAGATTAAATGGCAGTAAAACATGAGTGGCTGTTATTTTTGACCATACACTTTACATTAGAGCACATTGACGTTCAACTGACACCCAAGTCTGGCTATGCCATTGACGGCTATGCACGTCCAAATTCTCCATTCATATTAAATGGCAGAAAAACGTGTGTTCGTGATTTTTGACCATGCATTTTACATTAGAGCGCTTTGACATTCAACTGACACCCAAGTCAGGCTATGCCATTGACGGCTATGCACGTCAAAAATTTTCCATTCATTTTAAATGGCAGAAAAATGTGTGGTTTTGAGTTTTGACCATACATTTTACATTAGAGCACATTGACATTCGACTGACACCCAAGTCAGGCTATGCCATTGACGGCTATGCACGTCCAAAATTTCCATTCATATTAAATGGCAGAAAAATGTGTGGTTGTGATTTTTGACCATACACTTCACATTAAAGCGCATTGACATTCAACTGACAACAAACTCAGGTTATGCCATTGACGGCTATGCACGTCCAAATTTTCCACTCATATTAAATGGCAGAAAAATGTGTGGTTTTGATTTTTGACCATACATTTTACATTGGAGCGTATTGACATTGAACTGGCAACTATCCATCCATTTTGCCACATGGAAAAAAAATGCCACATGGCAAAATCAAGTTTGCCACATGGCAAAATCAAATTTGCCACATGGCAAAAAAAATGCCACATAGCAAAATCCATTCTGCCACATGGCGAATACCACTTTTGGTTCTCGGCCCTGCTGCCTTGTAATTCGAAAATTATGGAAAAGTAAGCTGACTGATTTTACTGGAAGTACAATAAACGAAGTAAAAAGTTTCACATTAGAAGTAGGTAAATAAAACCCGACTCAAGCTGCGCAACAATATTTGTGCCATCTTGTCGAGTGTTTCAAATTCCACTTTGCATTTCAAAACAAACCAAAAGAAATACAGGCTTGCGGTTTGAAGCGTGACTAAGCGGACCTGGAGATGTCACAACAGTAGAAACTGGGACGCCTCTTTCTGTGCGAGTGCATAAGTTTATTCAAAAGGTTTGCATGACTCAAGTTTAGCCTGCCAGCCGTGATTTCAAGCGATGGGACAGGACATCAGAAAACAGCCTCCGTATGCTCGGCGAAATCCTTCGAAAACAACCTTGACAGCCGCGCTAAGAAAGTGCCAGCGGGCAGCGTCCACGTATTTTATGACTTACAGTCATTTATTTGATCTTTTTTTTTTTTTTTTTACAAAAGAAGCATAGGATTAGATGATATAGGTACACTGTTCCTGCTAACGACTAGTATTTTTTGTCATATGTTTGAGTTGGCACTTTGAGGCTGTTTGTAACTATAAAGAAGATATTTCGTTGCCGTTACGGGCTTGAAAGAATTATTGTGACGGTCGAGCACACTTACGGGTTGGATTTAGGTTCTACAAGGTTGCTCTTGCAGCCATCAGCCCTTTTTTCACATCCCCGTATCAAAACATCAAGGCTCTGCAGGGTGCTGACGGCGCTCAAAGCTTTTAGCTGACTCATTGTTTCACAGCCAGGCCCACTTTGCCAATCGTTTGGCAGCTGCATCCTCTTCCCTGTCCCATTTGTTAGCACTTGGACAGGATGGAGCTCATGTTTTAACAGCAGAGACATCGGCCATGAAATAAGCAAACCCAGATATTTCAATTTGTGTTCTTTTTTGTCAGTTGAGCATCTCTTCCATCTGTTGTTTTTGGCTCCGTTTAATACACTCAATGAACTTGCTTTAGCTATTAGCAAATCCATCTGTACATGTTCCTGATGACAGACTTGTGGGAGCATAAACTACATAGTTGAGAGTATTTAGTATTATTCTAAATATAGCTATATACAGTGGAATGAAAAAGTATCTGAACCTTTTGGAATTTCTCACATTTCTGCATAAAATCACCATCAAATGTGATCTGATCTTCGTCAAAATCACACCGATGAAAAAACAGTGTCTGCTTTATCTAATCCAACCAAACATTATAGGTTTTCATATTTTAATGAGGATAGTATGCAAACAATGGCAGAAGGGGAGGGGAATAAGTAAGAGAACCATTACATTTAATATTTTGTGGCCCCCACTAAGGCAGCAATAACTTCAACCAGAAGCTTCCTGTAGCTGCAGATCAGTCTGGCACATGGATCAGGACCAATATTGGCCCAATTCTTCTCAACAAAACTGCTGTAGTTCAGTCAGATTCCTGGGATGGCTGACATGAATCGCTGTCTTTTGGTCATGCCACAGCATCTCAATGGGGTTCAAGTTTGGACTTTGACTTGAGCACTCCAGACGTGTATTTTGTTCTTCTAAAACCATTCTGAAGTGATTTACTTCTGTGTTTTAGATCGATGTCTTGTTGCAGCATCTATCCTCTTTTTAGTTTCAACTGTCTGACAGACGGCTGCAGGTTTTCCTGCACAGCATCCTGATAAAGTTTTGAATTCATTCTTCCATTAATAATTGCAAGTTTTCCAGGCCCCGAAGCAGTAAAACAGCCCCAAATCATAATGCGCCCTCCACCATGCTTCACGGTGGGCATGACGTGTTGATAGTGGTGTTTGAATTCATTATTTCATTAATGATTGCAAGTTGTCCAGGCCCTGAGGTAGCAAAACAGCCGCAAATCATGATGCTCACTCCACCATGCTCCACGGTGGGGAAGAGGTGTTGATGTTGGTGAGTTGTTCCGTTTTTCCTCCACACATGACGTTGTATGTTACTCCCAAACAATTCGACTTTGGTTTCATCAGTCCACAAAATGTTTTGCCAAAACTTCTGTGGAGTGTCCTAGTGACTTTTTGCGAACATTAAAGGAGCAACAATGTTTTTTTTTTCATGACAGCAGTGGCTTCCTCTGTGGAGTCCTCCCATGAACACCATTCTTGGCCATAGTTTTACATGTAGTTGATGTGTGTACAGAGATATTGGACCGTGCCAGTGATTTCTGTAAGTCTTTAGCAGACACTATAGGGTTCTTTTTTACCTCTCTGAGTATTCTGCGCTGAACTCTTGGGTCATCTTTGGTGGATGGCCACTCCTTGGGAGAGACGATACAGTGCCAAACTCTTTCCATTTTTAGACAACTTTTCTGATTGTCGATTGATGAACATCCAGAAATTTAGAGATGGATTTGTATCCTTTCCCACTTTTATACAAATCAACAATCTTTGATCTCAGGTCTTCCGACAGCTCTTTTGACCGAGCCATGATGCGCATCAAACAATGCTCCTTATCAAGACAATTCTTACCAGGTGTGTGTGTTTTATAATGAGCAGGGCAGCTTTAAACTACTCATCAATGAGTGGGCTCACCTGACTTAAATTGTTTGGTAAAAATTGGTTTCAATTGCTCTTTAAGTCTCCTTAGGCAGAGGGTTACCTTAATTATTTCTTAATTATCCCTTTCTGTCATTGTTTGCATGCTATCTTCATTTAAATATGAAAACCTATAAATGTTTGGGTAGTTATTGTTAAAGCAGATACTGTTTTTACATCTGTGTGATTTTGACAAAGATCAGATCACATTTGATGGTGATTTTATGCAGAAATGTGAGAAATTCCATAACGTTTACTCTTTCATACCACTGTAGTAGATATTGGTATTATTGCATTACATTTACTCAGTTGCATTTACTTGAGTAACTTTTTAGGAAAAAAGCACTCCTAAGAGTTGTTTCATCATGCAATTCTTTTTACTTTTGCTTGAGTAGATTTGTGAAGACTCTTTGGGCTACACTTGAGTCCTTCCATTTTTCCTCTTTATTTTACATGTTAGATAGATTTTATTTTTGCCCACAGTGGCTCAACTAGTTTCACCAATGGGGACAGCTTATTTGAGGAGAGGGACGTGTCCTCCCTCCCCCCTTTCCCCTGTAAATCAAAAATCTCTCTCGCCTCCAGCGCCTTCACTTCACATCACCCCAATTTTGGAGTCTCATCATTGGTGCCAGTCTGTTTTACAATTGATTTCTTTGATTCTACTGACCGCTCATAGCCTCCGATCTCCCGCTTCATCCAAGTTCGAGTCTATAAAGCAAATTGAGTGCGCTTCGATTTTGGAACGCCATGCCTGAGGACCTGTGGCATGCAGAATCAGTGCTAGCTTCATTACTTCTTAGGGTGAATTTTAACATGATGACGTCTTCTCCAAATATTATTAAATATTATAATATATAATATTACATAAACACTATTCTTACGTCACTACTTCGGGCTAACACTAGAGTCCTTACATTTATCCTATTTATTCTACATTTTGACTTTATTTTGGCCAGAGATGCCAACAAAATTGTCTGTTTTACCAACGAGAAATCGATAACCACATGCGCCATTATACCATTCAAAGGTAACGATGCTTTTTCTCCACTAGAGGGTGCTCATGCTCTTTGGACGGGTGATGTGTGTTCTGTTCTGAATAGAGTGGAGTCATGGAGTCAGTACATAGGGTTAACACAGGAACGCACGGAGTTTTGCTTCCTCCCGGTTTGGCTCGCAGGGGCGGTAAACAGCGGAGCACCATTTCTGTTCGGCTGCCGCCATTTCTGTGCAGCTTTGGCCGGGGTGACTAAATTCCAAGAAATAATATTATTTAGAGATAACGCTTCTCTTGAGTAAAATTTGGCTACTCTCCCCACCTCTGACGGCAATAGACATCAAATCCATTTGAACTGGGATGGCTAGCATTGAGTCATCATGTTTCCGCGCAATTGACGATGACAGACGTCCAATCCACTTGAAGTGAGAGGGCTCCCAGTTCAAATGGATTGGACGTCAAATAGTAATAAACCCATTTAAATTTCCAGCAGAAGGACGAAACAAGCCACATGATTGGATGTCCACTGCCGTCAATGGCAGTCAGAGGGACAAAAAATGAGGACATCCAGCATGTATTATTTCTTCGTGAGTATGTCCGTTTAGGAAGACAAGCCTTTTTGACAACCACGTCAAACAGTCGAAACATAAAACCAAACAAGTAGGGTTTGAAGTCAAATTTGTCCTTAAGCGTTGGACATTTATCTACTCAGACGGCCGCCATAACTCACCGTGAAGTGTTTTCACATGCTGTATAATTGCCTATTTGCCCTCGGAGGACGAGGATGATGAGAATTCGGGTAAAGGGAGAATGCATCTTATTTTTCATATGAAAATAAAAGTGATGAAAAATGGATAGGGAAGCAACATCATTGATCTTTTTTTTTTGCACCCCCACACACAAAAAAAGTGGATATTGCTCACTCAAGCAGCAACAGCAGAAAATACAATTTCAGGAAAAGCAACTGGGCAGTTTAGTTAATGGTTGTATAAAATGATTTGAGTGGCACAATTCTGAAATGTGTCAAAGCAGCGTTAACTGAAATAAATATATAATATCCTTACAAGGCCACTTCAGCGAGATATACAGTTTGCAGCATAGGCGGAGTTTGACTTTTGGGACAGGGGGGCACAACATGTTGATGACCTCAAAACGCAGTGTCAGCAATAAAATTAACTTACAAGAATATTTATAATAATAAGTTGAGAGTTTTTTGTTTCCCATCATTCTTGAGGGGAATTCTAAATCAGGCTGCTTTGGCAATACTTTTCGCCAAAATCGTCATCCATTGAATATGGTACGCCCGCCGGTGTCGTGCCAATATAGTTACCCCAGTCAAAAATTGTATCCTCTAGGCGGAGCCATATGGAGGTAGGTATGTGTCTTTATTATTCAACCAAAAAAAAGTTGCTTAAATAAGTTGCTTCAATCAAAAATTATATTTTCAACAACAAAAAAAAGTCGCTTCAATAAAAAAAAAAATAAAAAAAATGTGTTTGAATGCAAAAATAAATTTGAAACTGCATGCGAAAGCTATTTTTCTTTGATTTTTTTTTTTTTTTTTATTGATTGAAGCAACTTTTTTGATTGAAGTAATGTTGATTTGTGTTTGGGCCACATTTTGGCTAGGACCTTTTTGTCATTATTCATTCAAAAAATATGTTGCTTCAAAAAAAAAAAAAAAAAAAACAATCAAAAAGTTTTTGAATGCGAAAAAATATTTGAGATTAAAAAAATTGCAATTGAACACTTAAATTTTCATCGAAAATTTTTCTATGATTGAAGCCATCCTTTTTGTGTTTGGGCCATATTATGGGTCGGACATTTGTGTCTAAATCATTTAATTTAGGCCTGTCAAACGATTAAAATTTTTAATCGAGTTAATTACAGCTTAAAAATTAATTAATCGTAATTAATCGCAATTCAAATCATCTATAAAATAATTTTAATTTTGCCCTAATTTTCTGTAAATTATTGTTGGAATGGAAAGATAAGCCACAAGACGGATATATACATGCAACATACGGTACATAAGTACTGTATTTGTTTATTATAACAATAAATTAACAAGATGGCATGAACATTATTAACATTCTCTTAAAGCGATCCACGGATAGAAAGACTTGTAGTTCTTAAAAGATAAATGTTAGTACAAGCTTGTTGATGTCAATAATTACACCATGCTCACTCTCCAAACCCATAAAATCATTTGGACTCAAGCGCCAGCAGAGGGCGCCAAACACCAAAAAACAAGTATCAAGCGGTCATTACACTGCTGTCATTTTAATCTGTTTGAGCGGGGCATGTGCGTTAATTGCGTCAAATATTTTAACGTGATTAATTTAAAAAAATAATTACCGCCCGTTAACGCGATAATTTTGACAGCCCTAATTTAATTCCAAAAAAAGGTGCTTCAATCAAAATGAAAAAATTTTCAATCAAAGAAAAAAAAAAATCTTTTGAAAAATATACATACAGTATATTTTTTAAATATGCAAAGCAAATGACCGTCTAAGTTGTTAGTCACATGATCTGTTCATAAAATAATTTTGACCCACTATAAAATATAATTTTTTTGTCCATTTCATTTATTTGTGTTGCAGTTTTATTGCTTTAGAACTTATATATATATAGGCTAGTCAATTACATTGCTATAGTGATGGCTGCATTGTGAAGATGATCACTACCGCTAATGTCACATTCGCCTTATTCCTAAATCCAGACGCTGGCCAGAAGTCACTCATTTTCATGGCGCGGGATTGAAAACATTTCATTCCGGAGCGTAAAATACTGCGTGTAATATGAAATAAACATGCTTTTTTTGTGTCAGCGGCTCTTTAAACAATAAAGCCTCAACCCAGCAGTGATTAGGTGGCACCCTGCTGTCTTTTGCAGACTAGCTGCACCTTGGTATCGATGTGTTTTCAATCAATAAACCCAAAAAATGCAACATAGCCATTGTTATGTTATGTTAACTGAAGAGTGACTCAAGTGTGTGTAAGAGAAAAATAGCCTTACTGGAGGGTGCTGTTATCTGTTCAAAAAACCCTAAAATTTAATTCAACATCTGCTGTTGACTACAAGAAAACTGCAACAGTGGCTAAACGTCGCTCAGCGGGATTAGTGGGCGAGGGAAAATAATTATTCACAGCGAGCCAGAGGGTAGCGTGCTCATGCACTTTGCTGGAAAAGCTTTCTAGTACCAAAATGGCTCAAATTGTCAAATGCCAATTCAGTGATCTTGGCGAGGATAAGGATAATGGGACTCCGAGTGCTTTGACACATGATCTTCTCATTCACTCATAATTCAGCATTAGCAGCAATGCTATACTTCGATATGGTCACCAGGGGATCGAGCTTACAACCTTTGATTGGAACTGCGTTGCTGGAATTCTAAAGGTCCTACTGTCTGAAGCACCTTTGCTTTTATTGCTTCTACTTGCATCCCAGAAACTCTTTGAAAGACCTGAAACAACACCTTTTATATACATTTGTCGTGGTTAGGCTGCAACTACAAATGGATAATTTTCCAATCAAATATCGTGTTCGGACAACACTTCGATCAACACTTTTGACAGCCCTACTTGATAACAGAACGGTAATCGAACTTTTCCATTTTCAGAAATTTTCACAACCAGAAAAACACTGTGTAACTAGAGTTACATTTTGTAACCTTTTTTTTCCGGAAAAATTGCTGTTTACGGGCGAACGGAAAATTTTTCGGGGCCGTTTGAAAAATTCCCATCATCACGCGAAAACTCCAGTCGTGTCGATACTTGAACGGTGCCGATCGCTGCAACGGTTCGGGCTGCACGGCACGCTGAAAAACGCGGAGGATAAGCTGAATAATAAAACATAATAATAATAATTATAAGTACAAAAAAGTTGCAGAACAACACTATATTGGTCTTTTTCAAAGACCCAGATAATTGAAAAACTAAATACAGGTAGTCCCTGGGTTACCATGAACTTATCCAATTTCGACTTTGCGACGCCTGCGTGTTGTCGGTTTTCTATTTATATATATTTTTTTATTAATGTTGACTAATGTGTTTAGATTAGGGTTGTTCCGATCATGTTTTTTTTCTCACGATCCGATCCCGATCGTTTTAGTTTGAGTATTTGCCGATGCCGATATTTCCTGATCCAATTGCTTTTTTTTGCTCCCGATTCCATTTCAATCATTCCCGATAATTTTTCCCGATCATATACATTTTGGCAATGCATTAAGAAAAAAATGAATAAAACTCGGACGAATATACAGTATACATTCAACATACAGTACATAAGTACTGTATTTGTTTATTATGACAATTAATCCTCAAGATGGCATTTACATTATTAACATTCTTTCAGTGAGAGGGATCCACGGATAGAAAGACTTGTGACTTTGTATATTGTGACTAAATATTGCCATCTAGTGTATTTGTTGAGCTTTCAGTAAATGATACTGCAGCCATTCAACCCAAATACATGATGGGAAGTGGAACCATGACTGTGTGTAGTGGTACCAATTGATATATCTTCTCTGCATTGAGAAAAAACATAGGGTGTTAAGAAAAAGGTGAACTACTACCTTTCTTCGCCACATTGCTTCCCTTGACATTCTAATCGTAAGGAGAGGGATTGTAAGGCTTTAGCCAATTAAAAAAAAGGCTCCAAAGGCTGCCAATATTCACTTTATTCATTTAACGCTGCCTTTTAGCTCTGTATATAGGTAAAACGGCACCATTACAGATTGAACGCGACAATACATGAGTGGGTCGTGCAGCACATGCGTCAATTGCGTTAAATATTTTAACGTGATAAATTTTTTGAAAAAATAATTACCGCCGTTAACGGGATAAATTTGATAACGCCTACCTTAAGCCTAAACTAAAGACTGGATGAGTGTAACATATTATGTCTGTAACGGTAAATACAATTAGCAAACGATTTAATTAATAAATATATATATATTTTAAAAAAAGGCATGTCCGATATTTTTTTGCTGATTCCGATACTTTGAAAATGACGAGATCAGACCCGATCGATCGGGATGCCGATCTAATCTAATTTCAGCATCATGAAAAGTGGTAGTGTTATGTCCCTACCCCCCCCTATCTCCTTCAGGTACCACGCGGTTCCCTCTCATGGTTTAATTTCCCCTATGCATTTTTTATATACTCCAATTTGCTCAGCATTGAGTCGGAAGGGAGCAACTCCGCCGCTGGGTTAGGAAAAGTAGTGGTGTAAAAAGTAAAGATACGTGCTGTAAAATGTACCACTTCAAATTAGTACTCAAGTCAAGTACAGATACATAAAAATGTACTTACGTACAGTAATAAAGTACTTTTACTTCGTTACATTCCACCACTGGTCCTCTGTTTGAGGTGCACTGTGGTCGCTGATGGACAAAAATAGACTGAATGCAGATTTTTCACTATTGAGTAAATCCAATAATACTGCTTGGATTGCAATCAGATGGGGTGAGAGTGGACTTTGTGTGCCACTTTTACCAGAACACTGTCGACAGCTATCTGAGATAACTGCATACATTAAAAAAAGATCAGACGGCTGCAAGCGATCTGCGGTGAGACCGGGCCAGCTGTTGCCACCCCAAGCTTTCTTTGGTCTCTGCTTAATCACTTTCCAGTAGTGGTTTGGCACGAGCAGATGCTGAGGCTGCACTTCCTATGCGATTCTTTTATGATATTCTTCTTCCTTATTCCCCTTTTAAGCTCATCTTCACCCTAGACCCTGAGGTGAAGCGGTAATTAGTTGGCATGTGACAGAAGTGGACTGATGCAAGTGAGGTGTTTTCTCCAAGTATGAAAATGAACATTCATTCATTCATTCATTTTCCATGCCGCTTATTCCTCACAAGGGTCGCGGAGGTGCTGGAGCCTATCCCAGCTAACTTCGGGCAGTAGGCAGGGGACACCCTGAATTGGTTGCCAGCCAATCGCAGGGCTGAAAATGAACATGTCCGACTCCAAAAGTAAACTAGAGGTGTGAAATTATCTGTCACCAACTCCATTCCTTTCTGATGGTGTGCAAAAATCAGGTTGCAAATATCTTGGGAGAGTTCTTTGCCTTTACCCATCATGAGATGTGACTTGTTTGACCTCTTGTTTATAGGACCATCAATTTGCGCTAACCCAGCTAATGTTGGTTTGCGCTGACTTGAGGGCCCTTTACATGGTGACGCTTGAAAAATACGACAAATTTCATGTTTGCATTTACATGGTTCCATCTCCATTCGAACGAGGTCGTCATTGCGCGTGAAAATGATGTAGTATTCATGCCAGGCTTTAGGAGGCAATGCAGTTTTACAAAGCGACAGCCACTGCACTTTCTTGGCAACAACCTCCTTAGCTCGCCTACTTGAAGCAACGACGCCTTGAAGTCAGTTGAAGACCTGCAGTCTAGGAATGTTGACTTGTATAAAGCTGGGAAAGGATACAAAACCATCTCTAAAAATCTGAATGTTCATCAAACGAACGTCAGAGAAGTCTACAAATGGAGAGAGTTTGGCACTGTTGCTTCACTCAAGAGGAGTGGCCGTCAACCAAAGATGATGCCAAGAGTTCCGCGCAGAATACTCAGAGAGGTAAAAAAGAACCCTAGAGTGTCTGCTAATGACATACAGAAATCACTGACACAGTCCAATGCACACATCAACTATATCTAAAACTATGGCCAAGAATGGTGTTCATGGGAGGACTCCACGAAGGAAGCCACTGCTACCTTAAAAAACATTGTTGCTCATTTAATGTTCGCATAAAGGCACCTGGACAACTGGACCTATTTTGTAGACTGATGAAACCAAAGTTGAATTGTTCGGGAGTAACACACAACGTCATGTGTGGAGGAGAAATGGAACGGCTCACGAACATTAACACCTCATCCCCACCGTGAAGCATGGTAGAGGGACTATCATGATTTGGGGCTGTTTTGCTACCTCACGGCCTGGACAATTTGCAATTATTGATGGAAGAATGAATTCAAAAGTTCATCAGGATGTTTTGCAGGAAAACCTGAGGCCCTCTGTCAGACAGTGGAAGCTAAAAAGAGGATGGAATCTGCAACAAGACACAGAAGTAAATTAACTTCAGAATGGTTGTTTCAGAAGAACAAAATACATGTTATGGAGTGGCCAAGTCAAAGTCCAGACTTGAACCCCATTGAGATGCTGTGGCATGACCTAAAGACAGCGTTTCATGCCAGACATCCCAGGAATCTGACTGAACTACATCAGAATGGGCCAAGATTAGTCCTGATTGATGTGCCAAAATAATCTGCAGCTCAGAAAGTGTCTGGTTGAAGTTATTGCACCCGATGGGATGCACAAAATACTAAATGTGATGGTTCACTTACTTATTTTTCTTTCTTCTGTCATTGTTTGCATATTATCCTCATTAAATATGAAAACCTATAAATGTTTGGGTGGTTTTAGTCAAAGCAGACACTGTTTTTCATCTGTGTGATTTTGACAAAGATCAGTTTACATTTGACGGTGATTTTATGCAGCAATGTGAGAAATTCCAAAAGGTTCAGATACTTTTTCATACCACTGCATAACACATCATTGCACTGTCCTCGCCAAGATGCTGGAGCTAAGTCCTAGCTAGACAGCGAGCTAAGCTCCGAAATGACCATGACAGACATGCATGTGGTTTACTGACTTTATCTATTCAGCTGCTAATAACATCAACCTTTTCAGAATGAAACTAAAATAATAATGAAATTAAAACCGTTTCATTTCAATGAAAGTTCTTATTTATGTAATTTAGACCCTTTTGGGGTTACATACATATGGCGGAAAACACTTAGGTGACTTAAAGTTCCGCTCTGTGACCCCCAATTTGGCCAACTTTCAAAAATGTCCGATATGCATGTGTGATACATCATTGGAAAGCTTAAAATCTCAATTTTCCGGGCGAATGAAAATTTTTAAAAGGAGGGCACGTAATTTAAACAGCGAAACCCTATCTGGAGGTGAGAGCATGAAAGAGCAGAATTAAAGACGCCAAGACTTTAACGAGATATTATCGTGTACTTACCTTGTTTTGATCCAAAAACTCCATGTAGCATGTATCACGGAGTGTCAAAACACAGCTTTGAATTGCCACAGCTGGATTTTCTGGGGATTTTATGGGTGAAACATGGTTAAATAACAAGGCTCGCAATGCAGAAATCGCAAACATCAAGGAGTGATCAAGATTTTCATTTTTACACTTTTTTTTTTTTTTCAATTTTTCTTTGTTCGGATCGATTATTTACCATCCAACATATAGGAAAAAATGTGACAGTAACAAAAAAAAAATACAATTAAGCGATAGTTATGAGGTAGATATCCGCGACTTTTTTACAGACGCCAAATTTTTCATTGTGACGTAATTTGCTTAAAAGTTTCAAATATGCGAGTGAATAATTTTTGAAAGTCATTTTTTTTAAACAAAATATTATACATTAATTAATGATTCTAAGCTAAAAATGACAGACATTCTGAATGATAAATATAATAAAATACTTCGTTTTATGGCTGGGCTAAAACAAAAACGGTTGCGCGACGTCTGTAAACGGGGGTTTCCAGGGTAAAACGGTCAAATTAAAAATAGTTTGGGGGCTTAATTCGCCATGAATCTGCCATGGCAGCATCAAGACATATTGTTCACAGGCGGAGTTTGACTTTTGGGGTGGGGGGGCACAACATGTTAATGACCCAGAAACGCAGTGTCAGCAATAAAATTAACTTACAAGAATATTTATAATAATAAGTTGACAATGAGCGTTTTTTGTTTCCCATCCTTCTTGAGCGGAATTCTAAATCAGGCTGCTTAGGCAATACTTTTCGCCAAGATCGTCATCCATTGAATATGGTACGCCCGCCGGTGTCGTGGCAATGTAGTTACCCCAGTCAAAAATTGTGGAGCCATATGGAGGTAGATTTGTGTCTTTATTATTCAATCAAAAAAAAAAAAGTTGCTTCAATAAAAAAAGTTGCTTCAATCAAAATATATATTTTCAACCCAAAAAAAAAAAAAAAACGCTGCTTCAATTAAAAAAAAAAAAAAAGTGTTTGAATGCAAAAATACATTTGAAACTCAAAAATGTTTTTTTTTTTTTTTTAATAATGCATTTGAAAGCTATTTTTCTTTGATTGATTAAAAAAAATTTTTTTTTAAATTTTTTTTTTTGATTAAAGCAACTTTTTTGATTGAAATAATGTTGATTTGTGTTTGGGCCACATTTTGGCTAGGACATTTTTTGTCTTTATTTTTCAATCAAAAAATAAGCTGCTTCAAAAAATATATATTTTCAAAAAAAAAAAATCACTTCAATCAAAAAAAAGCAAAAATTTCAACATGGAAAAGGTTTTTGGATGCGAAAAATTATTTTGGATTGAAAATTTTGCACTTTAACACTTAATTTTTCATTGAAAAACTTTTCTTTGAAGCAATCCTTTCTGTGTTTGGGCCATATTATGTGTAGGACATTTGTGTCAAAAAAAATTTAATCCCCAACAAAGTTGCTTCAATCTAAAAAAATATTTTCAAAATATCATTTGAAAAATAACATTACACGCCCCTAATTTTTTTTTTTTTTTTTTATTATATGCAAAGCAAAAGACCGTCTAAGTTACTAGTCACATGATCTGTTCGAAAAATTATTTTGACCCATTATATAATTTTTTTTTTTTTTTGTTCATTTCATTCATTTTTGTTGCAGTTTGATTGCTTTACAACTTTCATATATGGCGGAAAACATTAGGTGACTTGAAGTTCCGCTCTGAGACCCCCAATTTGGCCAAATTTCAAAATTGTCCGATATGCATGTGTGATACATCATTGGAAAGCTTAAAATCTCAATTTTCTGAGGGAACAAAATTTTAAATAGGAAAGTATTTCTAAAAAAAAAACGTTTTTTTAAACAGCAAAACCCTAACAGGAGGCAAGAGCAGAATTAAAGACGCCACGATTTCAATGACATATTATCGCGTACCTACCTTGTTTCGATCCAAAAACTCCATGTAGCATGTATCACCGAGTGTCAAGACACAGCTGTGAATGGCCACAGCCAGATTTTTTTATTTTATTTTAGGGGTGAAACATGGCGATGCAGAAATTGAAGACAACAAAGAGTGGTTGAGATTTTCTTTTTCATATAGTTACCCTTTCAAACGTTATTTTTCAATTTTTCTTTGTTTGGATCGATTACTTATGATGTAACATATCGGGGGAAATGCGACAGTAACAAAAAAATACAATTAAGCGATAGTTATGAGGTAGATATCCGTGACTTTTTTACAGACGCCAAATTTTTCATTGTGACGTAATTTGCTTAAAAGTTTAAAATATGCGAGTAAATAAATTTTTTAGTCGTTTTCTTTTTTGAACTAAATATTAGACATCAATTAATGATTCTAAGCTAAAAATGACATTTTGAATAATAAATATAATTACTTCCCTTCTTTTTATGGCTAGGTTGAAACAAAAGTGGTTGCGCGACGTCTGCAAACGGGGGTTTTCAGGGAAAAACGGACAAATTAAAAATAGTTCGGGGGCTTCATGAATCTGCGATGGCAGCATATAGACATATTGTTCAATCAAACACAGAAGTTGTTTTGGCTTAAACTACTGCAGTTTCTTTTAAAGAGGAGTGCAAGAGCAGAAACAGCTTTTTAAGTCATGTCTGTGTTTTCCGCCATATGCAAACTTCTTTTATCACTAAAACAGCTTCATATACAAAACCAAGTTGTGTTACGAAATTTTGTTCTTACTAATGTCAAATAGCAAAAAGAAATGAAAAAATGCATTAAAAAAAAAAAAAGCTCGGGTCTCAGGAGGTTCAATAGAAAGGAAGAATCAGCTTTTTGATATTGGATCACATCCACGTTAGTGAGCAGAATACTCATTGCCGCAAGATAGGAATTATTAAGAGTACCAGGTCCTGCATGAGTGCTGCGCCACCTTGAAGCTTCTCACTGCATCATTGGACATTTTACAAGGTGACTTTCCATATGGAACTTTACAACCCACACTTGCTGTGAAAAACACTCTCATCGGGCTGCCTAACGCTAATGAATGCAGAACACTAATTATGTTAACCCTTGACCCGTGAAAGGTGTAATGCACTGTATCTGTGTACTTCTCTTGAATTTTATCTGGGATTTTTCTTTGCAACAGGTGCCTCCCACTATTGTCGAGTGGCCTTAATATTATCATCCACGGCACATTAAATGCACTGTTATTATGTGAAAGCAGAGCACCCACTGCCAAATGCAAAAGGATTACAATGATCACTCTTCAGCATTCTCATCTACACAGCCCTGGGAGCAAAGCCCGCAGCTGTTTTTTTTTTTTTTTTTTCCCATAAAGAAAGAGAGAGGTGGGAGGGGAAGCTTCTCAATGAAAGGATTTGGTTCAGACAGGATTTGGTCTGCCTTCTTTACACAGCTGACCTTGTTTTTGTCTGGTTCTTCACTGCCATCCCTCGTGGTATTCAATGACTGTTCTTTAATAGCTTGTAGAGCCCAGATGGTTTAAAGAATCTAGGTGTTGTAAGGCTGTTTAGAAAGGCATTTTCTTTTCTTCTACAACTAACCCAAATGGAAATCAAAATAAAAAAGATGGTCTACCTTTGTTAGATGTACTTGCATTAATTGCAGATGCGGAGACTTGGAAGTGTGCATGCAGGTACTTTTTAAAATATGCAACGCCTAGACAGGGGCACTGGAAATTTGAGTTCATTTCAGTTAACGCACTTTTCTATACACTGCTTGCCAAAAATCTTGCTTGCATCCCTGCAATTCTGTCAGATAATGCTCAATTTCTCCCAGAAAATGATTGAAATTACAAATGCTTTGGTTGAAATATCTTCATTTATTTTGCTTGCAATGAAAAAACAATGGGGAAAAAAAATGAAATAATTATCATTTTACACAAAATTTGAAAATTGGCTGGACAAAAGTATTGGCACCCTTTGAAATATCATGTGATGCTTCTCTAATTTGTGTAATTAACAGCACCTGTGACTTAACCGTGGCACATAACAGGTGGTGGCAGTAATGAAATCACACTTGCAGCTAGTTAAAATGGATTAAATTCAGGCATGAAAATCACTCACCTTTCGGCAAAATTCGCCGATTTGAAGTCAAAAAGGGTGACCTACGTGAATTGTGCAGATCCGAGGAGAAAATTTTTAGGGGTGTGTGTGTGTGTGTGTGGGGGGGGGGGTGTCTTAAGTCCATCTAACTAACTACATGTTTTACTGAAGTTGCTAAGCCTGTCGCGATATGCAGTCAGTCAATTTATCTAGGGTGACCATATTTTGATTTCCAAAAAAGAGGACACTCAGCCTGGCCTCAAGATACTTGAATTTTACTCGAAGTTCACTCAAAGATGCCGATATCACTTTAATATATTTAAAGTGTGTCCCCTCACTCTGGATGGAAAAAATGCATTTTGAAAAAATAAATAAATAAATAATGACCAAAAAAAAACATATATATATATCAGGGGTCGCGTTAACCGGATATTTTCCGTCGTTGACCGGTTTTTGAAAACGGTGACGGAAAAAACTGACGTCCGTCCGTCATTTTGACAGGTTGCAATTCACACCCCAGACCACAGGGTGGCGAGTTAGCATATTAATTAGCTATTGTCTCTCGTAATGCATGACGTCGTTGGCTCTTCTGTCAGAATATTGTAGCGTCACCGGGGTCTGGCGGCGGCACCGTGATTGACACATCAACGCGAGGTTCTTATTGGTGCACCCGGTGTGCCAGCGCGTCATCCAATTGATGGACAAGATTGCCGCCCAATCACATGACGCCACAACTCCGCCCCCCTGACTGGAGCCGCCATATTGTGTGTCAGCTGTTCATGTTTACACATTACCGCTACGTACATGCATCCTATTACGGCGTGTTTTTCTGCTCGTTAATATTAATAATCAAAATGGTGAAGGCGTGTGTGGCGGTTGGTTGCTGTAACAGAAAAGATAGACGGAGACTTGAAGTTCTACCGTATTCTGAGAGACCCGGGAGGATGAGAGCGAGATGGACTGCTGTAATTCAACAAGAAATCTGGGCACCAAACGATCACCACAGACTATGTAGTAGTCATTTTATATCTGGTAAGATGCATTTAATATATATTTAGAAGATTTTGAGCTGACAACCACAATTAAGATCATTGTGTGACGTTGGTGATTGGGGTCTATATCGTTGCCTCTTTTTCTTTGGGGGCGGAGTTGTTGGTGGTAAGCAGAGTAAAAAGGGAGAAAAATACCACGACTCCCGTGTCTAATTTTTCGCCGCCAAGCAAGCGTTACAATATTAATTAAAAATGAATGAAAACTAAATACTACTGAATATGTCATCATTATCATTTTAAAAATTTAAGTGACCGGTAAAAATAGACTATGACCGGATTTTTATGACCCTGTCAGTCAAAATGACAGACAACGAAAATGTCTAGCGCAACCTCTGATATATATATATATATATATATATATATATATATATATATATATATATATGTACTGTATATAATAGTATTATAATAATTATTATATTAATTGCCAATCATATTTTTTTTAAAAAGGGTGTCATTTTAAAGTTATTCTTAGTGTAAAATCGGAATTCTGTAATATTATAGTATTTACATATTATAGTATTAATTCTGAAGTATGTGGGATTAACTCCAGAAATCGTTATTTATATGGCAAACGTGACGTGCTTTTATTTTGAAATGTTCACCGGAAGTACGTTCGCTAAACCGCTAACAACTTTGCACTCCGCAAAAAGCAGTTTTCGTCATTGCTTGTGCTGTCACTGATAGATTTTTTTTTTTTTTTTTTTTCATTTGCAAATGCTGTTAACCAGAGATTTTTCATGTTTGAAGTGTCACCTTTTAACCGCAAGTTTACGTTTTGGAAAAGACTGCCAATGTTTTAGAGCAAACTAAAGTAAGTTGTCTTTTTTCCCCATTAGTCGCAGTGTAGCAATGCTAACGTTTACAGTGTTGAATATAGATGTTTCCTTATTTTATATGTGTGAATTGTAATTCTACGGCATGTTATTGACCAATAAACATTCTATTTTTAATTGTTTCAGTGTCCCAAAGACGTATTTATACGTTTTTTTATATTATTTTATTTATTTATTTATTTATTATTTTTACAAGAGACATCTTTGGGTTCTGATTCAATTTTCCTCCAAAGCACGAAGTTGAAAATCAATTTTAAAGCAATAAAACTGGCCACTGGAGGGCAGTAGCGCATTTGGTGAGACCAGCAACCCGATTCAAGGGCAACGAACGGTCGGGCCACAAGGTTGGGGCGCCGGTGGATGACAACCGAATGGAGAACAACCTAGAGGACGCCCGGGATGCCAGGCGTTGGACGACCGAGCAGAACAACCGGGACTACCAGTGCAGCGGACGATGCCGTTGAGTCCGTGTTGCTCGCTGAGAAGACCCCGCAGAGACTAAAAAAAATCCATCTTTATGAGACAGGCGGCGATGAGGGAAAAGTTAACCCGACTGTTGCGGCCACGATAGTGTCATCTCTCAGTTAGTTATGTGTAAATAAATTGCTACTTTGCTATCAAAAGCTCTATTTGTCTTGTTGCTTGTTATTTTGTAAAAGGAAAACATCATTCAGATGTTTGGGAGGTCACAAAGCAAAAAATAGCTGTGTTAAAGTCAAAGTTATGTTTGAAATGTATGCTTTCACAAAAAGCTCAATTTCTCTGGTTTTTCATCAGAAATCGGAAAATTGCTCAAACTAAACTATTTTCTAACGCTGATTTCTAAAGAATGGAAAAAGATATTAACTTTTTTTTTCCTGCTGAAAGAATCGAGTCTTATCTTTCTTTTGGTGGGTTCCATGTTTATATAGCAATAGAACAGAATTTTCTGTGGGCCTAGCAAAATCAGTCAAAATCCAGTAAAACGGCCGGGAGCGAAGAGGATTGCACTGGTGAAAATGACTGGCAGTGATTGAGTTAAAATGGAGTCATCACACGCGGATTTTGGCCTTTTGGCTGGGTTGTCTGGTGGGTCCACCGGCCTGGGTCGTTGGGATTCCGCTCGTATGGTTCCGACGGTACGGCTGACATGATTCCGGCAATCTGTCTATAAGGTCAGATTCCTTCAATTTTAAATAGTAATATGTTGTTATAGGTGAAGTATCGCAATACGCATCTGATCGCCACACAGTTATCGGGATACAGATCAGATCATGAAAAAAGAGGATTGTCAATATAATTTACACAAACTGTACCGCTCACTACTCACATTTAAAATATGTGAGTTTTTTTGGCTCTCTTGGGTAAAAAGGTTCCCAACCTCTGGGCTAACATCTTCATTTCAGATGGCAAAAAGTGTATGCAGCTCCCAGCGTTGTCATTTCCATGGAAACCGGGTCAAAACTGCCTCTTT
Source organism: Corythoichthys intestinalis (assembly GCF_030265065.1). Lineage (NCBI taxonomy): Eukaryota > Metazoa > Chordata > Actinopteri > Syngnathiformes > Syngnathidae > Corythoichthys > Corythoichthys intestinalis. The sequence continues at coordinate 2,867,403 of NC_080396.1, read as the reverse complement.
TTAGTGTTAAAGGTCGCCGACCCCAGGTCTCTCCAATAAGAGTGCCTGCTATTTGTATGTCATGCTCATATATTGTACAAGTTCCTTAGTAAACCACAAGAGCAAAAATAAAACATCCATTCCAGTAAAAAAGAGGAACAGTAAATTATTGGAACTAACAGTAAATTAGCCACACTAAGTGTAGACACTTGGGGGCATGCCCGCACCACAGCTCATTGGGCAAACCCCTACAATTGATATTTTGAAAATGGTGTCCAAGCTTTCAATCAATCAGTGACGATTATCCCATCTGATCACTGCAAATGCATCCAATTCATTAACAAAAACCTAAAAAGGCATAAAACGGCTATTAAGTCCATAATGATTATGCAAATAAGCGTAATCACATTAGACAAACTCCCTCGGGGATCAAATACTGAAGTCGGCGTTTGATTATAAATGCCAGCTGAGCAAAGCGTTGTCCGGTCCGGTCTGCCCCGGCTTCTTCTCCTGCCTTGATTTCTCATCTCAGCACAGGGCCACATTTATTTTCTCATTAGCGGCTTGTAATCACCATGTTGCCGTGGCTGTCGCTGTGCGATATTTGAAAATGAATTTTGACAGATGATGTACAGTATCTAATCAAGATGTTATGCAGGGATGTCTATAGCAAGAATGAAGTTCCTCGTACCAGGAAAAAAAGACATCGAAACCAAGAAATGATGCGAAAGCTTTGTACGGATTTATATTTATTAGACTATAAATGTGAATGTCAGTGCTATAATTTAGTATAACATTACACCTTGTTCTTCAAGAGATGGATATGTCTAGGAATTTTAATGTCTTCCAAGAATGCAATTGTGAACAAGTCTGCAGCATGACAAATTGTCATGCTTTTTTATTATTCTAAATGCACTCTTGACAGATCGTATTTTCTTTCACTTGATTAGGACTATCGGTCTTGTGCCTGTATTTAGCCTTACAGTGGTATGAAAATGTATCTGAACCTTTTGGAATTTCTCACATTTCTGCATAAAATCCCCATCAAATGATCTTTGTCAAAATCACACGGATGAAAAAACGGTGTCTGCTTCAAGTAAAACCACCCAAACGTGTATGGGTTTTCATATTTTAATGAGGATAGTATGCAAACAATGACAGAAGGGGGAAAATAAGTTAGTGAACCATCACATTTATTATTTTGTGGCCCCCCTTTGGCAGCAATAACTTTAACCAGATGCTTCCTGTAGCTGCAGATCAGTCTGGCACATCGATCAGGAATAATCTTGGCCCATTCTTCTCTACAAAACTGCTGTAGTTCAGTCAGATTCCTGGGATGTCTGGCTTGAATTGCTGTCTTTAGGTCATTCTACAGCATCTCAATGGGGTTTGAAGGAAAAGAGTTGATTTATCCTTGTTACTAGGGTTGTTCCGATCATGTTTTTTTTGCTTCCGATCCGATCCCGATCGTTTTAGTTTGAGGTTTTTTTTTGCTCCTGATTCAATTCCAATCAATCCCGATAATTTTTCCCGATCATATACATTTTGGCAATGCATTAAGAAAAAAATGAATAAAACTCGGACGAATATATACATTTAACATACAGTACATAAGTACTGTATTTGTTTATTATGACAATAAATCCTCAAGATGGCATTTACATTATTAACATTCTTTCTGTGAGAGGGATCCACGGATAGAAAGACTTGTGACTTTGTATATTGTGACTAAATATTGCCATCTAGTGTATTTGTTGAGCTTTCAGAAAATGATACTGCAGCTATTCAACCCAAATGCATGATGGGAAGTGGAACCATGACTGCGTAGTGCTACCAATTGATATGTCTTCTCTGCGTTGGGAAATAGCATAAGGTGTTAAGAAAAAGATCAATTGCTACCTTGCTTCCTCACATTGCTTCCCATGATATTTCTAATCGTAGGGAGAGGGATTGTAAGGCTTTAGCCAATTAAAAAAAAGGCACCAAAGGCTGACAAAATTCACTGTACTCATTTTACGCTGCCTTTTATCTCTCTATATAGGTAAAACGGTGCCATTACAGATTGAGCGCGACAATGCGTGAGTGGATCGTGCAGCGCATGCATTAATTGCGTTAAATATTTTAACGTGATACATTTTAAAAGAAATTAATTACCGCCGTTATCGGGATAAATTTGATAACCCTACCTTAAGCCTAAATTAAAAACTCTGGATGAGTGTAAGATATTATGTCTGTCACGTTAAATACAATTAGAAAACGATTTAATTAAAAAAAAAAATATATATATATATATATATATATATATATATATATATATATATATATATTAAAAAAAGGCATGGCCGATATTTTTTTGCCGATTCCGATACTTTGAAAATGACGTGATCGGACCCGATCGGGACATCTCTATTTGTTACAAGTTGTTTTATTCTTATAACGAACAGGAGATAATGACACATAATTCGGGAATAAAAAAGAACAAACAATTTACACTTGTAGACAGACAAAGAGAAAAGAAAAGACATATTGGTACCAGGTGACAAAGAAAAGTGCTCTCAGCCTCCCCGTGCATAGCCTTTTTCCCCCTTCTCGTGTAACTTGCTTGGAATGTACAACCCCCCGCCCTGATCAAATTACATACACTGGTAAGAAGACAAAAGGGGCCTGTGTGAATATGTTAGAAAAGTAATTGGCGTTTTTCACGTGTGATTATTGTGAATAAATAGAAATATATTTCTACAGGTTCAAGTCTGGACTTTGACTTGGCCACTCCAGAACGTGTATTTTGTTCTTCTGAAACCATTCTGAAGTTGATTTATGTCTGTGTTTTGAATCATTGTCTTTTTGCAACATCCATCCTCTTTTTATCTTCATCTGTCTGACAGATGGCCTCAGGTTTCCCTGCAAAACATCCTGATAAACTTTTGAATTCATTCTTCCATTAATGTTTGCAAGTTGTCCAGGCCCTGGGCAACCCCATATCATGATGCTCCCTCTGTCAAGTTCAAACAATAATCCTTAGATAGACATTTACAATATTACATAAATAAGTACAGAAGGCACTCAATTTAGTTGAAAAGCTTGCAAGGAGAAGGAAGGAAAACTATACAGCTTCCGCAACTAGCCCCTCCTTCACCTTGCTTTTTATTGATATTTAAATAGAAGTTCAAAATAGCTCTGTGAGAAATTCACAGCAACGTTAATTGAAAGTTCATATAATTAAATAAAAATAATCGCGAAATTAAGAAATGAATATAAACTATTGTATTAATCTGACCTTTTAGCCAGTTTGCCGGAATCACACCAGCTGGTGCGGCTCCAAAGACCCGGTCTAGCGAGATCCTAACAACCAGGCCAAAAGGCCAAACTCAGCGCGTTCACCTTAGTCTTAACCCCTTGTACTACCCCTTGGACTCCATTTTGAAAGCTGGAAAAAAGCTTCGAAACACAAGTTGACAATGTATTCAGCTTGACAGTGCTCAGTCAGTTGCATGACACACATGTTGGGCTTCCGTGATAAGAAGGCGTCATGTATCTCTTATGCCCTATGTCAAATATATTCTGCTTGTTTTCCTTAAACTATGATATAAGTGCTATTTATTTCATATCGGTTGTGTTAGAGTAATACAAACAGTCGATCGTTTAATAAGATACCATTCCCTTCAACAGGTAATTTAGATTGTCTTCCTTAGTTAACCTTAGTTAACAGTGAGGTATCTCTGGCTGTATTGTATGACATAACTTTGGGTTACTAGCGTAGCGATAGACTGGTTAAAAGTTTGACATGGGCAGTCAGTTCTTGTTCAGCAACAACAGAAAAAAGTTATTGCTGAGGGAGGACACTGAATTCCAGCGCCCGTTAGCCAATACTTTTAAATATTTAATGTTCTGCTTAATCCTCTGATCTGAGTCAGCCTGGAGTAACCTTGAAATATGGCAGCTCAAGAGAGTGGAATTATTTATTAAAACATATAGACCTCCCTATTATTGTATAAGTTGACTTTTCATCGTTGCTTACACATTTTGTAAGTGAACTCTTCACAGACATCACTTTTTCTGCTTGGCCACAGGTTAAACTATATATTCTACAGGTGAATTTTATGATGAGTGGTGTTTGCTGTTGACTGTTAATAAGTTCGACCAAGTCAGATCCCGTGTGTTTTTCAAACATTAAATTTCCTTGAAAAATGTAATGTAACAATTTAGGTATATAAAAAAATAACAGAAGTTTATTGATTGCAATATAACTGATTGACTGCCACTGATGGTGATGAACATCCAATCCATTTGAAGTGGGAGGGTGACACAAATTTAGGCAGTGTTGTCACAGATTACTTGAAAAAGTAATTCAATAACTGATTCGTGATTATGCCTCAAAAAACTAATCTAGTTACGTTACTGATTACTTCATTATCAAAGTAATTAAGTTACTTTAAAAGTAATCTCTCGGTCTCCCTTTGGCGCCTCAACATAAGAATGACAAAAGAAAAATGTCATCACATGTAATTGACTTTCCGATGATTGAATTTAAAGGGGAATATCAGAATTTCGTGCTAGTTTAGCCACTCCGGAGCCCTGAAACTGACAAATATCTGACAAACTGCTTGGAATTCGTTGAAATCAACTCCACCGACCAATTAAATCCCGCTAACTCTAAGATTAAGTCTAATGTCAAAACTTCTGAATTTCGGCTTATAGTTAACAGCATCTCAGTGCCAATGTAAAACAATGCAAACTGACTGCACAAAATTGCAGAGGTGGTGGCGGGCGCGGATGCACGTCCACAACCCGGAAGTACTCCTCTCAACACACACGCGGTCAATTTGGCCACAAAACGTGGCGGCAACTAAGCACTTTACACTCAGTCGGGCTTACAAAACATCCCACAGATGCTAAACGAACACATCACCTCACGGCATAAATGTGCAACACGCATATGATGTAAACAAAGCTTACCAACTTGGAGCGATGACTGCCCATCATTCCTACGGCAAAGCTACGAAACGGCCGCGCATGTAGGAAGTCCAACCTTTTGCTGATACCCTCCAGAATGAAGGAAAAATACTCACCTTCATTCATGGATAGCCACAGATCAACATTCCCTCGCAACATGTGACATGAGACCAAAACAGGAAATAGCTAAGAGGTTGTCATGGAAACACGTACCGGGAACCTTTTATTTTAGCATTTTCTATTCAAAATGCTCTTCGTACATGACTACAATAATCTTCATTTTACATACGTTATGAGGCAATGAAAAAATAGTAACGCAGAGACACAAAGAAAACTAACTTTAATCAGATTACTGGTGTAGAAAAATGAACGCGTTAGATTACTCGTTACCAGTGTTGTTAATAACGGCGTTACAATATAACGGCGTTACTAACGGTGTTATTTTTTTCAGTAGTGGGTAATCTAATTAATTACTTTTCTCATCTTGGCAACGCCGTTACCGTTACTGAGGACGGAAAGGCATGCGTTACTATGCGTTACTATATTGGTCGAAAAGTCTGAGGGAGACGGACTCACCGAGACGACAGAGCGGGGAGGAGGCAAGAAAGTTGTGACGCCGAGCAAACGCGATGCTAGGTAGCTCCAATAATACATGTTGTAGCCGATAGCCGACAAACTACGCCTGCATGTTATGGTAGATATGGTAGACATGGTAGATATCACATGTACTGTATATAGATATAACTAGATGCAAAATGACGGACATGGCACTAGATGCGTTCGTAGACAGCCGCCATCTTAAAGCAGTAGGCTTTTTAGGACGGCTCTGTTGTAGAGAACCTTCCTAGCGAACCTAAGTAACTTTTTATCTAAAATATTTCTAAATTGGCAAAATCTTGACTTGAATCTATCTTTAAATGATGAAACAGTTTTAAAACTTTCATATGTCGAAAGTAGAGAGAAGGGAATTAATGCAATAATGGGAGCAATTTTAACAACTTTTTAACAGTTGATTCAGGGTAAAGGGTAAATTAGGGTAAAGAATTGGGCTCGGGCCAATTGTACCAAAAACCTCCACAAAAAACTTCACATAGTGTGGCCAATGTTTTTTTTTTGTTTTTTTTTTTTTTGAGGAAAAAAAAAAAGTAATTATCACCAATTACTTTGCCAAGTAACTAATTACTCTTACATTCAGGTAATTGAGTTACTAACGCAATTACTTTTTGGGAGAAGTAATTTGTAACTATAATTAATTACTTTTTTTCAGTAAGATTAACAACACTGCTCGTTACTGAAAATAGTAATCAGATTACAGTAACGACAACACTGAATTTAGGGTACAACAAATTTTCGCCACTGTGTATAAAACATAAAAAACAATCAATCAAATAGGGTTAGGGTTTAGGGTTAGTGTTCCCCCAGACAGTCCAGAACAAATGGCGGGACGCCCTGTCCCAACACAAGGAACATTGGAGAACGCCCAAAATCCAACTGATAACACAACTGACAAGACTCCAAGAGCCCCTTTGACGCTGAAGTGGCAAAATCCACAACCCTCTTTGCCCTGACAACAGTAAATCCCGAATCCTCCTGTCCAATCCACGAACAAACAGTAATCTCAAACACACCCTTCTTCCTGCCCTTTCCAGCGAAGCCTTCAAGAGACGGATCTGCAATTTTCGGACTATAAAGTGCAACTGACTATAAGCCGCCACTCACCGAATTTGACACGAAAACAGCATTTCTTCATATATAAACCGCACTGGACCATAAGCCGCGGCTGTCCTCACTGTATTATGGAATATTTACACCAAAAGAGATTAACCAGTCACGCTTTATGTGACAGCGACATCATAAGACAGTCATGAGACCAAATGAACTACCATGAAGCTTTGAACCAGATGACTGCAAAGCTTCATTGCTTTAAGAAGCTTCATTTGGCCATCACTGCTCCTTTGGGGGGGAGACAGTCAATCTCTGCTGCCAACTATTGTCAGCACTCTTGTCGTCCAATATGCCTCCAAGCATGCATTGCAGCGCTACAGATGTAAATAACAATCAAAATTCATGTTCTGTGCTAATTATTTCTTTAGTTACTGTTCTATTTTTTTCATTAATTCCTAGAAATAGCATTTGGTAACATTTTATTTGACAGTGGTGCCATAAGACTGTCATAAGACCATCATAATTATGACATGACACTGCCATGATGACGGTGAGTTACATTTTGCTTGCACTTAATGTTCATTTTTTGCTAGTATAGGACTATTGACTCTGTAACAACGCCTTATTATCACCGAAGCCCAACGTCTGCGTCATGCAACTGACGGAGCAAGATTGACGCTGACAAGCCCACCAACTCTCGTAATCAGTTCTCCCGGACAGTCCAGAACAAATGGCGGGACACCCACCAGAGAACGCCCGATATCTAACTGATAACACGACTGACAAGACTCCAAGAGGCTCTTTGACGCTAAAGTGGAAAACTCCACGACCCTCATTGCCCTGACAACAATAACTCTCAAATCCACCTGTCCAATCCACAAACAAACAATAATCCCAAAACACACCCTTCTTCCTGTAAACGGCCCGCCCCACAAGAGCCTTCAAAAGACTGAATGTTTAACGAAGCGTTGTCATTTTTCTCGGGAACCTTTTGTTTACGTGTGATATGGTGACCTTGCCTCCCCACCTGAGTCTGTTTCTGTTTCGCCTTGCTATTTGATTGCTGTCAACCTGAATAAATTGTCAACTTGTTTTCGGTGAGCCTTCTTTAAAACTTTCAAAATGGAGTCAGTACAATGGGTTAGGACTCGGAGTGGGAACCTCTTGTTACCTCACGATACGATACGATTTGCGATACAAAGCTCACGATAACGATGATCTGGTGATATGGCGATACAACGATTATAGATACATTGGTCAGGAAATGATTCTAGGATAGTCTACAAACAACTAATAAACAGAAAAACAAGCTTCTGCTACAAATTGGAATGAGTTTATCACTAGTAGACGTCCAATCCATTTGAAATGGGAGGGTGGCAGCGAATGAACATTCGTCGAACGTCTATGGCTGTCATTGGCAGCCAATGCCAGGCAATGAGGTCATTTTGGGCCATTTTAAGGTTACAGTGCCTTGCAAAAGTATTCGGCCCCCTTGAACCTTGTAACCTTTCGCCACATTTCAGGCTTCAAACATAAAGATATAAAATTTTAATTTTTTTGTCAAGAATCAACAACAAGTGGGACACAATCGTGAAGTGGAACAACATTTATTGGATAATTTCAACTTTTTTAACAAATAAAAAACTGAAAAGTGGGGCGTGCAATATTATTCGGCCCCCTTGCGTTAATACTTTGTAGCGCCACCTTTTGCTCCAATTACAGCTGCAAGTCGCTTGGGGTATGTTTCTATCAGTTTTGCACATCGAGAGACTGACATTCTTGCCCATTCTTCCTTGCAAAACAGCTCGAGCTCAGTGAGGTTGGATGGAGAGTGTTTGTGAACAGCAGTCTTCAGCTCTTTCCACAGATTCTCCATTGGATTCAGGTCTGGACTTTGACTTGGCCATTCTAACACCTGGATACGTTTATTTTTGAACCATTCCATTGTAGATTTGGCTTTATGTTTTTGATCATTGTCCTGTTGGAAGATAAATCTCCGTCCCAGTCTCAGGTCTTGTGCAGATACCAACAGGTTTTCTTCCAGAATGTTCCTGTATTTGGCTGCATCCATCTTCCTGTCAATTTTAACCATCTTCCCTGTCCCTGCTGAAGCAAAGCAGGCCCAAACCATGATGCTGCCACCACCATGTTTGACAGTGGGGATGGTGTGTTCAGGGTGATGAGCTGTGTTGCTTTTACGCCAAGCATATCGTTTTGCATTGTGGCCAAAAAGTTCAATTTTGGTTTCATCTGACCAGAGCACCTTCTTCCACATGTTTGGTGTGTCTCCCAGGTGGCTTGTGGCAAACTTTAAACGAGACTTTTTATGGACATCTTTGAGAAATGGCTTTCTTCTTGCCACTCTTCCATAAAGGCCAGATTTGTGCAGTGTACGACTGATTGTTGTCCTATGGACAGACTCTCCCACCTCAGCTGTAGATCTCTGCAGTTCATCCAGAGTGATCATGGGCCTCTTGGCTGCATCTCTGATCAGTTTTCTCCTTGTTTGAGAAGAAAGTTTGGAAGGACGGCCGGGTCTTGGTAGATTTGCAGTGGTCTGATGCTCCTTCCATTCCAATATGATGGCTTGCACAGTGCTCCTTGAGATGTTTAAAGCTTGGCAAATCTTTTTGTATCCAAATCCGGCTTTAAACTTCTCCACAACAGTATCTCGGACCTGCCTGGTGTGTTGCTTGGTTTTCATAATGCTCTCTGCACTTTAAACAGAACCCTGAGACTATCACAGAGCAGGTGCATTTATACGGAGACTTGATTACACACAGGTGGATTCTATTTATCATCATCGGTCATTTAGGACAACATTGGATCATTCAGAGATCCTCACTGAACTTCTGGAGTGAGTTTGCTGCACTGAAAGTAAAGGGGCCGAATAATATTGCACGCCCCACTTTTCAGTTTTTTATTTGTTAAAAAAGTTTAAATTATCCAATACATGTTGTTTCACTTCACGATTGTGTCCCACTTGTTGTTGATTCTTGACAAAAAAATTAAATTTCATATCTTTATGTTTGAAGCCTGAAATGTAGCGAAAGGTTACAAGATTCAAGGGGGCCGAATACTGTTGCAAGGCACTGTATTTAACTGTTGATTTTCAGTTACTTCCTGTTGATTATGGGGTATTTATTGGTCACTTCCTGTTTATTTTGAGTTACAGAACAGGAAGTGACCTGGGAATCACCCAGGTAGTGACTCAAACTCAACAGGAAATGACCTGTAAATGAACAGCAAGTGACCAGTAAATGCCCCAAAAATCGGACAGAATGACTGCGAATGCTCTGGTTTCGAATGAACTAACGTTCCCAGTTTAAATGGATTGGGCATCGAGGAACGTCAATGGCAGCCTTACCTGAGACACCATCATGGTGGAAGATTTTGGTAGCAACTTGTTGGTTGCTTGATTGACACCTTTTTAAAACGATATCTTGATTCTTGGCAGGAGCATATCGATAACCTTTTGGGATACAAAGTATCACGATATATCACCATTTCGATATTTTGTCAAACTCCTAGTTAGGACTAAGCTGAAAGCGCGGAGTTTGGCCTTTTGGCCGGGATGTAGGGTTCCTGCCAGACCAGGACGCTGAAGCTGCGCCAGCGCGGGTTAGTTGGTTTTTACTGGCGTAATTCCAACAGTCTGGCCAAAAGGTCAGATTCCTTCACTCTCTCACAGTGGACATGCATAATTTCTTAGTGGGAGAACTTTCAAAATAGCAGGGTGTTCAAATACTTATTTTCTTCACTGTAAGTACAAGTGAAAAAGTATTCCGTGAATTGAAAACTCAAGTCATGAGTCACGGCATACGGGTACATTTTGAATAAGATTACTAATACTACAACAGGGAAGTACAAATAAAAAGATAATAGAATGTTACATTTTTTTGTTTGTTTGTTTATTCTACCAATCTGTACTATACATACTGTCGATAATTTGCCAGGTGAAATTCAGAGAAACAAAACACCCGATGAATGTTGGTTGGTTGATACAAACCAATTTTATGCTGCACTGCACTGCAATCGTTTTATTTATTTATTTCCTTACTGGCTCAGTAAAAGTCTCTAAAGCCTCAATGGTCAGCTAAATTCTTTAAGTGTGCACCCACGTTTTCTCGTTAAGCACCAATAGGTTCCTTCTCGTCACAATGCTATACTTGTCTATTAGCACAAACATATTGATCCCCCATTATTAGCGTCTATGACTTGGCCCAGAGTGTCAAAAAGTGTATGTTCAAGTCAAGAGTGGAATTTGTGCATTTTCTGTGCGTGTGTATGCCCAAGGTAATTCAGATGGGGAAAGTGCTCTCATTTTTTATGGCGCTATAAAATCCTTAATACAAAAATAGACAACACTCACTGCTGGTGCATTGCTGTATGCAAATTCCACATTTATAGTGATTGTGTTTGTGTCATCGCCAAATATGAGATGAAACTTTTTTACTACGTCTGTTAAGATCAATATACAGTGAGGCTAATAAGTATTTAATCAATCACCAATTGTGCAAGTTCTCCTACTTGAAAAGATTAGAGAGGCCTGTAATTGTCAACATGGGTAAACCTCAACGAGAGAATGTGAAAAAAAAAAAAAAAAAAAAATCACATTGTTTGATTTTTAAAGAATTTATTTGCAGATCATGGTGGAAAATAAGTATTTGGTCACCTACAAACAAGCAAGATTTCTGGCTGTCAAAGAGGTCTAACTTCTTCTAACGAGGTCTAACGAGGCTCCACTCATTACCTGTATTAACTCATTATCTGTATAAAAGACAATTGTCCACAATCTCAGTCAGTCACACTCCAAACTCCACTATGGCCAAGACCAAAGAGCTGTCGACGGACCCCAGAGACAAAATTGTAGACCTGCACCAGGCTGGGAAGACTGAATCTTCAATAGGTAAAACGCTTGGTGTAAAGAAATCAACTGTGGGAGCAATTATTAGAAAATGCAAGACATACAAGACCACTGATAATCTCCCTCGATCTGGGGCTCCATGCAACCCGTGGCGTCAAAATGATAACAAGAACGGTGAGCAAAATCCCAGAACCACCTAGTGAATGACCTACAGAGAGCTGGGACCACAATAACAAAGGTTACTATCAGTAACACAATGCGCCACCAGGGACTCAAATCCTGCACTGCCATACGTGTCCCCCGGCTGAAGCCAGTACACGTCAAGGTTCGTCTGCGGTTCGCTCGAGAGCATTTGGATGATCCAGAAGAGGACTGGGAGAATGTGTTATGGTCAGATGATACCAAAATAGAACTTTTTGGTAGAAACACGGGTTCTCGTGTTTGGAGGAGAAAAAATACTGAATTGCATCCGAAGAACACCATACCCACTGTGAAGCATGGGGATGGAAACATCATGGTTTGGGGCTGTTTTTCTGCAAAGGGACCAGGACAACTGATCTGTGTAAAGGAAAGAATGAATGGGGCCATGTATCGAGAGATTTTGAGTGAAAATCTCTTTCCATCAGCAAGGGCATTGAAGATGAGACGTGGCTGGGTCTTTTAGCATGACAGCGATCCCAAACACACAGCCAGGGCAACAAAGGAGTGGCTTCGTAAGAGGCATTTCAAGGTCCTGGAGTGCCCTGGCCAGTCTCCAGATCTCAACCCCATAGAAAATATGTGGAGGGAGTTGAAAGTCCGTGTTGCCCAACGACAGCCCCATAACATCACTGCTCTAGAGGACATCTGCATGGAGGAATGGGCCAATATACCAGCAACAGTGTGTGAAAAGCTTGTGAAGAGTTACAGAAAACGTTTGGTCTCCGTTATTGCCAACAAAGGATACCTAACAAAGTATTGAGATGAACTTTTGGTATTGACCAAATACTTATTTTCTACCACGATTTGCAAATAAATTCTTTAAAAATCAAAAAAATGGGATTTTTAGATTTTTTTTTTCCACATTGTCTCTCATGGTTGAGGTTTACGGCTGTTGACAATTACAGGCCTCTCTAATATTTTGAAGTAGGAGAACTTGCACAATTAGTGGTTGACTAAATACTTATTTGCCCCACTGTACATCCATCTTGCCTCTTTGTTCCTCTGGTGGTTTTGGCTAAGCAAAGCAAATGACCATCTAAGGTGCGAGTTGTGTTACTTGGGGTGGGTTTATTGAATAAGACAACTTACTGATTAGTGGTTGTTATTAGTGGTTAGGGCTTATTTGCCCCACTGTAGTTATGAGGCAAAGTTTTGTCAAACCTGCTCTTAGTATATTATCCCTTTATAGGAGACTTATTTAACTCATTGGCTGCCATTGATTGGGCTGGAGGGCCTGGCAGCTATCCAAAATGGATTGGATGTCTAGGGCCATCAATAGCATTGAGATAGTAAATACCCTAATTTTCAGTTTTACAAGCCGCCACTTCTTTCCCTCATTTTGAATCCTGGGTCTAATTTGTTGCGTTTTTTTTTTTAGGTTAATAGTTGACACTTTATTTGTCAGCAGCATCATAAGACTGTCATAATTATGACATGACACTGTCATGAGCATGAATGAATGCTTATGACGGATTTCATTAAGTGTTGAAGGAATTCGGCCAACCGGCCAAGCCGCGGAAACAGCGACAAACGAAATGGGTGTCCTGCTGGCACTGCTCGCGCAAGTCGGCCGGAAGGGCCAAAATTCCGCGCGTTCACTCCAGTGTTAACCCTTTGTACTGACTCCATGTTCCAAAAGTTTGAACAAGGCTCACCGAAAACAGGTTAACAATTTATTCGTCGACAACGGTCAAAAACAAGGTAAAAAACGACGACGGAGAGACAATGCTGGATCCAGGGTCGGCAAAACAACGGCCACATAGAAATGTTCCAGAGAAGTGACCACCTTTATCTAAATGTTCAGTCCTTTTTGAAAGCTGCGGTCGAGTGGGCTGGGCCGAAGGCGTGGCTGGGTGTCGTCTTGGGATCATTCCTCTGTGGCAGGTTTGGGCGGTGAAGTTAGTGCGTCATCCTTCATGGCTTGGACGTGGTTGCCATGGCGACCGACGCAGGTCTTGACGTCCAAGTCGTCCGCGCTATTAACTTGTTATCCTGGTTGGGCGCGGGTGTTCTCCGATGCTACTTGTTTTGGGACAGAGCGGCCTGCTCTTTGTCCTGGAGTTCCCGGGAAAACTGATTGCAAGAGTTGGTGCGTCAATCTTGCTCATGACGCATTGGGCTTCTGCGATAAGATGGCATTGTGTATCTTTTATGCCTTCTATTCTGCTTCTTTTCATTAAACTATGGTGTAAGTGCTATTTATTTTATATTAGGTGTGTTAGAGTAATACAAACAGTCCTACAGTATATATGAGAAATGATAATATTCCCTGATTGATTATAGTAAGTGTGTTAGAGTAATGCAAACAGTTAGACAGTGCCTACGAGAAACGGTACCATCTCCTTCATTCCCCCTCACGAGCCCTGACAGGGCTGATAAGGTGATTCCTTTTACTGTGTCAAAGGGCATGGAGTGAAGTCTGCCTAAACGATGGTTAGATGCTTTACTACAATGAATCTGTTGGACTAATGCAAACAATTATATGGTGTGTGCGAGAACGGTACCTATTCCCTTCATTGCCATCCGGCAAATGTTGTCACCAACTCCATTCATGTCCAGCTCAGATCTTTTACATCCATTCAAAAGCGAGATCATTTGCTGAATGGCCCTCAATGACATCTGTCATAAGCTTTTTAGCTTCAGCTGTCAGACAGATGGACTCAGGTTTTCCTGCAAAACATCCTGATAAACTTTTAAATTCATTCTTCCATTTATGATTGCATGTTGGCCAGGCTCTGAGGGAGCAAAACAGCCCCAAAATCATCGTGAACCATGCTTCGCGGTGAAGATGAGTTTTTGATGTTCGTGAGCTGTTCTATTTTGACATTGTGTGTTACTCCCAGACAATTCAACTTTGGTTTCATCAGTCCACAAAATATTCTGCCAAAACTTCTGTGAAGTGTCCAAGTGCTTTTTTGCGAACATTAAACGGGCAACAATTTTTTTTAGACAGCAGTGGCTTCCTCTGTTGAGTCCTCCCATGAACACTATTATTGGTCACACTTTTACATGTAGTTGATGTGAGATACTGGACGGTGCCAGTGATTTCTGTAAGTCTTTAGAAGACACTGTTGGGTTCTTTTTTACCTCTCTTAGTATTCTGCGCTGAATTCTTGGCATCAGCTTTGGTGAACGGCCACTGCTTGGGAGAGAAGCAACAGTGCCAAACTTTCTCCATTTGTTGACAACTTCTCTGACTGTCGATTGATAAACATCCAGAATTTTAGAGATGGTTTTGCATCCTTTCCTAGCTTTATACAAATCAACAATCCTTGATCGCAGGTCTTCAGGCAGCTCTTTTGACCGAGCCGTGATGCACATTACACCATGCTTCTCTTCAAGACATTTCTTACCAGGTGTGTGTTTTATAATGGGCAGGGCAGTTTAAACCACTCATCAGTGATTAGGCACACACCTGACTTAGAATGTTTGTTAAAAATTGGTTTCAATTACTCTTTAAGTCTCCTTAAGCAGAGGGTTTACTTAGTTATTTCCCCCCTTTTCTCATTGTTTGCATGCTATCTTCATTAAAATATGAAAAACCTATAAATGTTTGGGTGGTTTTAGTTAAAGCAGACACTGTATTTTCATCTGTGTGATTTTGACAAAGATCAGATCAAATTTGATGGTCCTTTTATGCAGAAATGTGCAAAATTCTAAAAGGTTCAGATACTTTATCATTCCACTGTTTGTACAAGGGCATCATATTTTGTGTCATGTCTGTATTCATAAATGAGGAAAATGTATAGTCACTTTCCCTATAAAGTGTTAAATAGCCAAATCAGAAGAAGTGGTCTTGATTGACAAGTTTGTCCTGATGGATTTCACGCTTTTTCAGCCTCCACTCACAGCTTTGCATCAAATGAGTCATTTGAGAAGCGACGCGAATCAGAAACATAATTTAATGAAAGTTTGCACATCCGTCGTGCAATCGCTAGGTTTATACAAAAAAACTGGCGACAAATATACTCCTCCCATCTCTATCCATCAGGTCGACTGTCAAATAAAGCTACCTGATAAATAACCTTTATGAATATCTTCTCATCTCACACTGACTCAGATTAAGAACAGAGCAAATCCTGCCGGTGACATTAATCCCCGCTGTTTGCTCCCACACCATCTCATCAGTTTTGATAATCAAAAAATAACAGCGGGACTCACACTCCTATCTTTTCACAAAATATGTTCCTCGGTAGAAAAATGTCTAAGCTTTCGGTGCGGCGTTTTGAAGGCTTTGGAGTTGTTTGTTGAACCGTCAACAGGTCAGTGTGTACACTGTCCTTGAAGCCAGAGGCTGCTCTCTCTCTATTACGTCATTTTATTTCTTATTTGCAGTAGCTTCATGGCGACAATAAATGCCAATTTAAACCCATCCAAAATCCATTTTCTATACAATATATCATGTGCGGACACGCGGGGGAAAGCTAAACTGATTATAAACCATAACTGGCTTTCTGCAAACCAGAAACGCTATCGACTGCTCTTCCAGTTTTGATTACTTTGGCAAAGCTAGGACTATTGATAAGGAGTCCCTCTCTGCGATGACTAAGATAACGGAGTCAAAAAGCAAATCCTTGTTGATTTTTTAAACATTAATTTAGCAGGGGTCGGTAATCTGCGGCTATTTGAACCCCTGATGCGGCTTGGTTTTATATTAGATTAATAGTTTAACGTTCATTTATAGTACAAGGCAGTAGTGAATTTCAGATGAAGCATTAAAGCGCCTGTGACACGAAAAAGCATGTTTATTTCATAATACACGCGGTATTTTATGCTCCTGAATGAAACGGACCGCTTGGATGTGTGTGGAGGCGATCGCTATCTTTATTTATTTATTTATTTTTAATCCCGCGCTATGAAAATAAGTGACTTCCGGCAACAGTCTCGAGTTGAGAAAGAGGGCGCTGTGACGTGTACGGAGGAAGGAGTCCTCTTCACTATACAGCCGTACTGTTGTATGGGAAGGACTAAGGATTCAGCTGATTTTGCGGATTAATACGTTTATTTTTCGCATCACGCTAGCCAAACGGCTGCAGAAAAATCTTGCTTTATGAGGGAGAGGCGTGTGCGCCTTTTTGGAGTTTCAAAAGGTTCCCATTCACCGTGGATATTGGCCAAAACAAGCCCTACTACTGGAAAATGGGCTGGTATCGGGAGAAATGAGTAGGGTCATAATTCCTAAAATAAGTAGGGTTTGGTGTCACCCCATAAGCGAACTGCGACCCTACAAATTTTACACGAATGCAGGAAAAATAAGTACTGGATGAAATATAAGTATGAATTGGTGATTGCAATCAAACCAGCAGACGTTCGTGTTCCTGTGGTCAAATGAGCGGATCCTATAAGTAGTAAAAAAAGTTTGAAGAAGGCTCACCGAAAACAGGTTCGCATTTTTTTGCCATGTGGCAAAATTGATTTTGCCATGTGGCTTTTTTTTGCCATGTGGAAAAATTTGTTTGCCATGTGGAAAAATGGATTTTGCCATATGCCATTTTTTTGCCCTGTGGAAAAATGGATTTTGCCATGTGGCATTTTTTTTTTGGCATGTGGCATTTTTTTTTGCCATGTGGCAAAATGGATTTTGCCATGTGTCATTTTTTTGCCATGTGGAATTTTTTTTTTCCATTTGGCAAAATGGATTTTGCCATGTGGCATTTTTTTGCCATGTGGCATTTTTCTTTGCCATGTGGCTAATTTGATTTTGCAAAATGTATTTTGCCACGTGGAAAAATTTGTTTGCCATGTGGAAAAATTGATTTTGCCATATGCCATTTTTTTGCCCTGTGGCAAAATGGATTTTGCCATTTGGCATTTTTTTTTGCCATGTGGCATTTTTTTTTGCCATGTGGCAAAATGGATTTTGCCATGTGGCATTTTTTTGCCATGTGGAATTTTTTTTTTTCCATTTGGCAAAATGGATTTTGCCATATGGCATTTTTTTGCCATGTGGCATTTTTCTTTGCCATGTGGCTAATTTGATTTTGCAAAATGTATTTTGCCATGTGGCATTTTTTTTGCCATGTGGAAAAATTTGTTTGCCATGTGAAAAAATGGATTTTGCCATATGCCATTTTTTTTGCCCTGTGGCAAAATGGATATTGCCATTTGGCTTTTTTTTTTTTGCCATGTGGCATTTTTTTTGCCATGTGGCAAAATGGATTTTGCCATGTGGCATTTTTTTGCCATGTGTAATTTTTTTTTCCATTTGGCAAAATGGATTTTGCCATGTGGCATTTTTTTTGCCATGTGGCATTTTGTCTTTGCCATGTGGCTAATTTGATTTTGCCATTTGGCATGTGGCATTTTTTTGCACTGTAGCAAAATGGATTTTGCCATGTGGCATTTTTTTTGTGCCATGTGGCAAAATGGATTTTGCTCTGTGCCATTTTTTTTTTTTAGCCACATGACATTTTTTACCATCTGGCGTTTTTTTTTTTTTTTTTTTTTGCCATGTGGCCAATTTGATTTTGCCACTTGGCACATGGCATTTTTTTAGCATGTGTCAAAATGGATTTTGCCATGTGGCATTTTTTTTTTGCCATGTGGCATTTTTTTGCCATTTGGATTTTTTTTTTTTTTTTGCCATGTGGCATAACTGATTTTTTCATGTGGCATTTTTTTTGTGCACGTGGCAAAATGGATTTTCGCTTTGGCATTCTTTGGGGGGTACATGCCTTTTTTTTGGGGTACTTGGCAGTTTTGCAGGCAATGCACATCCATGCCATTGACGGCCATGCACATCCAAATTTTCCATTGGTTTTAAATGGCAGAAAAACACGTGTGGCTGTGATTTTTGATCATACTGTTACGAGTACCCCTGGTGGTCAGGGGCCGCGAGGGTAACATAAGACGGCAGGTGTGCAATGAGGAGGCAGTGACAAATCAAAATTGCAAATAAAAAGTTTATTTAACAGAAAAGAAACAATGGACACAGAGCACACAAACATTTACCCAACCCCCTGCACTATGCAGCAAACACCAAATAAACAGTTCAAAAACCTCAACTAAACCTTGAACCCAAAACTAAATCACTACTGTGACAGGCACCTATTGTGCCCCAAAATACATGGATGATGTTGCCGCTCTGTCTAATGGACTAATACAGAGGGTTACCTATGTGAGGTGGGAGACACGATGTATACCTGAAGGCAGTGATGGCAAACTGAAGCATCATGAAGCAATGAGGCTTTCCATCAAACTGGTTCGCTCCTGGGCCGAAGCATCATGAGGCTTCATTTGTTCTATTGCGCCATCATGTGGAAAATAAAGGTCATGGCAGGCAGAGTGATTAAAATGATACCATGGATTTGATGGGGTCAAAAGGGCAGGGAGTTGTGGTGTGAATGAATGTGCGTGTGTTACTTGAAAGTAGAGCCTAGATCGGGCCTAAAAAATCCAGCCCGACCCGACCCGGCCCGCGTGTATTTAAGCCCGAGCCCGAGCAATTAACTTAACTGGCATGCCCGAGCCCGAAAAAAAGCCGAATTTTTTTTATTTATGAGGACCCAGAAGGAGAAAATGCGGGGATGCAATGCGTCAGTCAGACCTGGACAGAGCACTGCTTGGAAAATGGTTGCGTTTTGTGTGATCACATTTGTGACGACGCCTATGTGCATAATGATAACAAATTAAAGCCTGTCTTTTGTAACAAATTCTCCCAGTTAAACGAGACTGTAAAATTCATATCCAATAAACATTTATATCTTTTATAATGTGTGTCTGTTCTATCAGGTGGATAGTTCATGCTTCATTTCCATGGCAAAATGCAGCAACAGACATTTCAATTCCTTCGAGTTGCCAGAAAAAAACGCAATTTTTCATAATGTTTAAATAGTCTACATACTTTTATGATCATTTTAAATGCATGTACACAATGAAATAATGCTGGATAGGTTTGTTAAATATATTTCTGTGTGGGATATTGTGCTCTCATGGACACACCTCTCTGACAAGGAGAGGAACAGCAGCATATACAAAAATAAACTAAAATACTTTTAAATGACATTATTTTAATGACTCGGATCAGAACACACAAAAGAACAACCTGCCTTGAGGAACACTGAAACAAAATAAGAACATTTTAAGGAACACCACGAACTTCATGATGTCCACCTTTGCACGAAGAGGTGCGGCCCTTGAAACAAATGATAATAATGATGTTTGACTAATATCATATCCATATCGAAATTCGAAAAGGAAAGGATGCAGAGTTGCAGACTCGCGGAAAGCCCCAGAGCGTTCATGTGCGCAAACAATGCACTGGCTCTCCTGCGGCTCATGACAGCGCCCTTTCTCCGTTCTATACAATTTATTTATTTAATAACAAGTATTCCTTAGTTTAACATCCATATACAATAAATGTACAGTAGCCTATATTTATTTTTAAAAAGTTAGCGAGAGAAGAAGTCCGGCCCAACCTGACCCGAACGTAAATGATTGACATTTTGGGCCCGACCCGAGCTCAAGATCTAGGCTCGACTTGAAAGAATGATTGCTTTATTTTAGACATTGACATACAGTATAAACAAGGAACAAGACACACCTTTCATTCATTTTTATTGAGGAAAACTAGCATTTCCAAAGTTTTTGGCTGGTTTCGTTTTTTTAGATAGGATTTCTTTTGAAAATAGTCTTTCGCAAGGGATGGATGAAGCCAGCCAGGGTACAATGCCTCAACATAGATGAAGTATTCTCTAGGTATACCAAAGTTCTTAAGAACAATGTTTACACTTCACCTTTTGAAAAATCAGCAAGTAGAAGAAAGACATTAAAACGAGGGATACACTGTGTTGTCCCAATAATTTACAATATATATTCAAACTGGTTATTATTATTTGAACCTAGGAGAGAACTGCCCCAAATGATCCCAGACAGGGGATGTTCTCTTCTTTTTCGTTGTGGACGGTGCGTCCATTGCAAAATGAATCCGATTGAATTGAGGTTTAAAGATGTGAGTTGGGTGTGTCAGTGTCACCTGTCAGCTCTTTGTCGTCTCGGTGCGCCATTTTATTTCGAATCACCCGCGAAACCATGTGTTGGCGATGACGTAGGAAGCCCGTCTTGTGAGGCTTCGGACGTAGCAACGTGCCTTCCGAGGCTTCGGGCGTGGCCACAAGCATGATCAACACATGCCTCGATGCGCGCTTTGCAGATTTTTTTTCCGGTTTACTCGGCACACGCATCGGCGCCTCGGCACAGTAGGGCACATCACTACCTGAAGGTGTATAGCTAAAGTCCCTACCTCTGTGCTCTGCGCCAGCCTAAAGAAAAAAGACAAAAGAGATCATTAATAAACAAGTGGCAGAAAGCAAACTGAAACAAACAGAATCAAAGTCAAAACATAACAGGCTTCAACAAACCAATACAACCAAATTGAGAGCTGCCACCGCCTCTCCTGAACAGAGCAAACAATTCAACTTATATAATGGCAGGACGAACAGATGATTGGATGATTGACTAATGAGGAAGTGGTTCCAGCTGTGGAGGCCTTCTGAGATCACACAGGTGGAAACTACTGCAAATGAAAAATACAGGTGAAAACCAACATAACCAGTATAAAGTGAAAGGAAAACCATACATACCTGAACAAAAGGAAAAATGACTCCCCATCCGTAACACATACACTTTACATTAGAGCGCATTGACATTCAACGGACACCCAAGTCGCGGCTATGCACATCCAAATTTTCCATTCATTTTAAATGGCAGAAAAACACGAGTGACTGTGATTCTTGACCATACACTTTACATTACAGTGCATTGACATTCAACTGGCATCTAATGGTATGGTCAAAGGGCATGGAGTAAAGTCTGCCTAAACTATGGTTAAATGCTTTACTATAATGAATGTGTTAGACTAATGCAAACAGTTATATGGTGTCTGCGAGAAAAGTAACTATCCCCTGTGGGTGAAACGTTTCCTGTAACTTTGCACCATGTTTTCACATACTGCAGCAGGGATTTTACACCACTGCTCCACACAGATCTTCTCTAAATCAATCAGGTTTCTGGACTATCACTGGGAAACACGGAGTTCAAGAATCTTGGGGTTTGTTCAGTGTTGGCAGTGGTGAATGAGGGCAGGTAGGGAGCGGGAGATCGACAGGCGGATCGGTGCAGTGTCTGCAGTGATGCGGACTCGAAAGGTGAAGCTCTCGACCAGTAGATCTACGTCCCTACCTTCACCTATGGTTTCGAGCTGTGGTCGTGACCGAAAGAACAAGATCCCGGATAAACAAGTGGCCGAAATGAGTGTCCTCAGCAGGGTGTGCGGGCTCTCCCTTACAGATAGGGTGAGAAGCTCGGTCATCCGGGAGGGACTCAGGGTCGACCCGCTACTCCTCCTCATTGAGAGGAGCCAGCTGAGGTGGCTCGGGCATCTGGTTGGGATGCCTCCAGGACGCGAGAGGTGTTCCGGGCATGTCCCGCTGGCAGTTGTGGTTGTCTTGGGAATAACTTGGGATACCGCCAGAGGAGTTGGTTGAAGTGGCTGGGAAGAGAGAAGTCTGGGCCTCCCTGCTAAAGCTGCTGCCCCCCCAACCTGATCCCGGATTAATCGCGAGACAATGGATGGACGGATGGACTTTTAATTTGCATACCACATTTTTTCTCTTTCTAGTTTTGGCATGATTCTAACTCCATACTTAGCGCCAACATCTTTGCGAGGACAGTAAAATGACATATAATACAATTATGGATAGTTATTTTTAGATTTAGGGGCTATTTCAGGGTTAATTCCGATTTACGCAAAAATTTGGGTTACGTCTCCAGCGTAGGAACGTAACTCGTTCCTAACCTGGGGACTACTTGTAATTTGATTGTATGTTATTTATTTGTGACGTTAATTCATTGTTTGATGCACTGGAAGGGAGTTGCTACTTTTAATCTGATTGTACTATGTATTAATGACAAACTATTCTATTCTAAAAATGAAAATACAAATGTACCTTTTTAGGGCTTTTGAAGCACGAGGCGAGATGCTCCTAAATGCATCTTTCACAACCAGCTTTTAATGAAAATGGCAAAACTAAATTTATTGTTCCTCTCAATGTCAGCAGATGTGTTTGCGACACAGCTGCTTGTCTTCACTATCAATTGCCGTTTTATCTTTTCTCCGTCTCTTCCGTTGTTTGCGTTTGTGTTGCTCCTCTGTCAGGTCTGTCTGCATGTTTATGTTTATCACTAACTGCTGCCTATAAATAAGATTGGGTATTTGCGGGGCAAAGCATTTCCTCGGATTAACCCTTTAACATAAAAATAGCTTTCAAAAAGTCAACAAAGAATACTCCCTGAGGGAAGAAAGATGAGCACTCCTTAAATGATAGCAATATATGGAGTGAGGTAAAGCAGTACCGCAGACTACTGTCATACAAGCAAAGTCATCTGAAATGTTATGTATTCGTAAGTAACGCTTACTTTATGTTAAGTCAATAGCAAGTGCATTACTAACTCATTTCCAGCAGGGCTGAGAACCAAAAGTGGTATTTGCCATGTGGCAAAATAGATTTTGCTAATGCCATGTGGCATTTTTTTGCCATGTGGCAAAATTGATTTCGCCATGTGGCATTTTTTTTTTTTTTTTTTTTTTGCCATATGCCATTGTTTTGCCATGTGGCAAAATGGATTTTGCCATGTGGCATTTTTTTGCCATGTGGCAAAATGGATTTTGTCATGTGGCATTTTTTTTTTTTTTTACCATGTGGCAAAATGGATTTTGCCACGTGGCATTTTTTCTTTGCCATGTGGCAAAATGCATTTTGCCATGTGGCATTTTTTGCCATATGCCATTTTTTTGCCATGTGGCAAAACGGATTTTGCCATGTGGCATTTTTTTTTTGGCATGTGGCATTGTTTTTGGCAAAATGGATTTTGTTATGTGGCATTTTTTTTTTTTTGCCATGTGGCAAAATGGATTTTGCCATGTGGCATTTTTTTAAATTTTTGCCACGTGGCATTTTTTCTCTGCCATGTGGCAAAATGGATTTTGTCATGTGGCATTTTTTTTGCCACATGACATTTTTTTTACCATCGGGCATTTTTTTTTTTCTTTGCCATGAGGCTAATTTGATTTTGCCATTTGCCATGTGGCATTGTTTTGGCATGTGTCAAAATGGATTTTGCCATCTGGCTTTTTTTTTTTGCCATGTGGATTTTTTTTTTTTTTTTTTTGCCACGTGGCAGACTGATTTTTTTCATGTGGCTTTTGTTTTTTTGGGCACGTGGCAAAATGGATTTTCGTTTTGGCATTCTTGGGGGGGGGGGGGGTACATGGCATTTTTTTGGGGTACTTGGCAGTTTTACAGGCAATGCACATCCATGCCATTGACGACCATGCACATCCAAATTTTCCATTCGTTTTAAATGGCAGAAAAACACGTGTGGCTGTGATTTTTGACCATACACTTTACATTAGAGCGCATTGACATTCAACGGGCACCCAAGCCGCGGCTATGCACGTCCAAATTTTCCATTCATTTTAAATGGCAGAAAAAAATGAGTGGCTGTGATTTTTGACCATACACTATACATTACAGTGCATTCACATTCAACTGGCATCTAATGGTATGTTCAAAAATCACTGTCACACATGTTTATCTGCCATTTAAAAGAAATGTGAAATTTGGACGTGCATAGCCGTCAATGGCATGGACGAGTATGGCCTGTAAAACTGCCATATACCCCCAAAAATTGCCACAAACCAAAATTCATTTTGCCACATGGCAAAATCCATTTTTCCACATGGCAAAAAAAATGCCACAAGGCAAAATCCATTTTTCCACATGGCAAAAAAAATGCCACATGGCAAAATTCATTTTGCCACATGGCAAATGCAACTTTTGGTTCTCGCTGTCTCTCAATTTCTTGCTGCATTCAACAGAGTGCCCAAAATAACTCTTCCCATTTGAATTAGTGTCAGACTTTGAATTAATTCTGGCAATTTCCCGAGGCTTCCATGTTTCTGTGTCTAGACATGAAACTAAATATGTGTCTGTCTTTAGCGTTAGCGCATTTAAGGCAGCCATTAAGGTTCCCCTAATCCACCATGTGGCATGATAACACCCTGACTCTCATTGGGATCTGCAGCTTCAAGGCAATGAAGCAACGTGTGAACGTTAAGTGAAAGGCTACGCTGCGATACGCGTGCGCATAATTGATCAAGGTTGGCAAACCAAGTAGAGGCAGCTAATGAATCAAGACAATGAGCTAGGGATTTAATTATGGTCCTAAGAAGGAACGCGTCAGAGTGCTTCATCTTGAGGATGTGAACTCTCTTCCGGGCTCTTTCCTAGGTTGTGTGATAAAGTCCGGACTTTATCTTAAAGGTCTATGTAATGTCATCAATTATGCTTAATGCATCCTTGTGACTGAATTAGCGCTTTAGCAAGAATTTAGCATAAGGGTGTTAACGCTTCCCAGTGGTATTTGTATTTGGTATTTGTAGTGATTAAAAAAAAAATCAAAACTTGGTGTCCACATACATTGACATCACATCTTAGCGCATATCACAATGTAAACATTTGGTACAGAAGATGAATAAAAATCATTGAGTGACCCTGGCATTTCACTCCTTTTCAAATGAAGGAACAGGCCCCAAAAATTAAAAGCACAGATGCACTAAACATCATTAGTAAAAACGCTGACATCAGTGTTTTTTTTGGTAGCCCCTTTAACTTTAAAAAAAAAAAATTTTTAGGCCATGTCTACACGTAGCATGGCATTTCGCAAAAATAACATGTTTTTCTATGGTTTGGCTTATTATCCAGGAGCGCATTTTGGGCTTTAAAAACAAGAGTTTTTAAAAACTTCCACCAGAGTTAAAATTTGCATCATAATGTGTAAAAATAACTAGAGGATTGCGGGTTTTTTTTTAACAGTGGAAAGACCACTGCCTGCGACGAAAAAAGTTGAAACTTCATACGTGCGACCCGTGTTTTACATTCAGGGTCTGCGCTTATTAGGGTGACCACTTCCATAAGGTCATAATGGAGGACATATTTAAAAAGGGTGCCATGGATATAAAGACATGTACAGTGATATGAAAAAGTATCTGAACATTTTAGAATTTTTCACATTTCTGCATAAAATCACCATCAAATTTGAATCTTTCTAAAAATCACACAGATGACAAAACAGTATCTACTTTAACTTAAACCACCATCTAAAGGTTTTCAAATTAAATGAGGATAATATGCAAACAATGACAGCTGAGGGAAAAACAAGTGAACCATCAGATTTAATATTTTGTACCCCCTCCCCCTTGGCAGCAATAACTTCAACCAGACACTTCCTGTAGCTGCATATCAGTCTGGCACATCAATCAGGACTAATCTTGGCCCATTCTTCTCTACAAAACTGCTGTAGTTCAGCCAGATTCCGAGAGACAGCGAAAACCAAAATTGGTATTTGCCATGTGGCAAAAAGTTTTTGCCATGTGGCATTTTTTTTTGCCATGTGGCAAACTTTTTTTGCCATGTGGCAAAATGTTTTTGCTCTGTGGCAAATTTTTTTTGCCATGCCATGCGGCATTTTTTTTGCCATGTGGCAAAATGTTTTTGCCATGTGGCATTTTCTCGCCATGTGGTAAAAAAAGTTTGCCATGTGGCATTTTTTTGCCATGTGGCAAAAGTTTTTTGCCATGTGGCATTTTTTTTTTTTAACATGTGGCACAATTTTTTTGCCATGTGGCAATTTTTTTGCCATATGGCAAAATGGATTTTGCCATGTTGCTTTTTTTTTTTCGCCATGTGGCATTCCGGGGATGTCTGGCATAAATCACTGTCTTTAGGACAACAGGCAACAGCATTTCAATGGAGTTCAAGTCTGGACTTTGACATGGCCACTCCAGAATGTGTATTTTATTTCTTCTGAAACCATTCTGAAGTTGATTCACTTTTGTGTTTTGGATCATTGTGTTGTTGCAGCATCCATCCTCTTTTTGGCTTCAACCGTCTGAAAGACGGCCTCATGTTTTCCTGCAAAACCATTGAATTCATTCTTCCATGAAGATTGCAAGTTGTCCAGGCCCTGAGGCAGCATAACAGCCCCAAATCATGATGCTCCCTCCTCCATGCTTCACGGTGGGGATGAGGGGTTGATGTTGGTGAGCTGTTCCATTTTTCCTCCACACATCCTCGTTCCCCGGACAACAGTAACTACCAAATCCCCCTGTCCAACCCACAAACAGACAATAATCCCAAACACACCCTTCTTCCTGCCCATGGCCCGACCCGCGAGAGCCTTCAAAAGACTGAATGTTTAACTATGCATTGTCATTTTATCGGGAAATTTTATTGACGTACGATAGCGTGACCTTGCCTTGAGTGTTTCTTTTTGCCGTATTGATCTCTGTCGATCCGAATAAATTGTCAACTTGTCCTCGGTGAGCTTTCTTCATACCGTTCAAAATGGAGTCAGTACAAAGGGTTAACGCTGGAGTGGACACGCGGGGTTTGGCTTTCTGGCCGACTTGCGGGGACGCCTACCGTATCGGCTGGCGTGATTCCTGTGACTCGGCTGGGAAGCCGAATTCCGTCAGCAGTAAAGGTCGAATCTGACCCGTCAATATCATTATGAAGTCTATGCTTCCAACTAGCCTAGCTAGGAATTCTCGGATGAGCTACGTCAACAACCATGATACATTTATTGAATTCATCCTGTTCCCATTATAGAGGCGTAAATGTTTTTTTTTTTCCTCCACGCAACCCAGTTTTGAGTGACTTCAACAGGCAACGTGAATTGATTTTAATAGTAAACTACTTTGCTACATTGTTTAAATGTTAATGACTTGCTAGGTGAGACTACTCAAGGTAAATTGCGTCAAAGAACTACACAACAATGCAGTCAATAGCACTCCTCGATTGATTACACCAGTCAATGATCATGCACATTTTAGGAAACGCTTTTAGAGTCTACAGCTCATTAAAATAAGGAAGCAGTCATGGTATGTCTTTCGCTGCAATTAAGGTGCCTTGATTTTTTTTTTCCCGAACAATGTTCTATTTTTTTTTTTTGTAGCACAGTGTATCACCTAGGGAAAAGTGCACACGGTTTACAATTAATTACACAATCTTATCTTCATCTTGTCAGAACCACAGAGGCCATTCTTCTTACCCTCCTGGAGAGTTCACAGTCTGCCCCAGGGTGCTGATGGGACTGTGGGACCAACATGCATAACATTAGTCCGCACTTGGGAACACCCTCAAGCACATGAAGTCAAAATCTCGTCATGTATTTCCATCTCATACCAAAATAATGAAACGTTGTATATGAGGGAGCGAATCAAATTAGAAAAAAAAAAAAGAGTACAACCACGTTTTGGACTTGATACTTTTTGATAATTATTAAATGGTTATTAAAAAATCTCATTTACCAATAAAGGCACACAATAAAGTATTGATTGCTATAATAGGTTGTTCCATGATTGAGTGCAGCAAGAGACATTGTTTGCAGTAAGAGACATTTGAGTGATTTATAACTATAGACATGTTTAGTTCTTGATAAAACTGCCTTGTCATTCTCACCGGGTTATATTGGCCTAGGTTCCACAGGTCAACTTCGAGGACAAGCCACAGATATTGGGAAACTAAATAGTCTGGGACATTTAGGAAATCATACTGTTGCATTTTGTTTTCACACACAAACCGGAACAGCGCGTGCGACAAACACACACTCGCCAAACAGATGCAGAGGAATATGATGGCAGAGCATTCAGAGGAAAATTTGTCCTTTACAAGGTGGAGATATACACACTATTTCAAGTTGGTCCAAATTAAAGGAAAGAACGTGTATGTAAAGTGTAATTTATGTCCCGGGGCAAAGCTTTTGTCGACATCTGTGTGTGCAGGAGAAATCTGTTGCTGGTGAGGTGCAACAAATATTACAAGGTTCTATAACACAACTACCTGTCTGTTCTTCTCTATTCAACTGACTCGAATACTGCTAAGAAAATTTCAAATTCTTTGACATACAACAACTTTCTTTTTAAAGTCACGGAAATAGTTACTTTCCCTGGTAACTAGTTACTTTTACTATAGAGTAATTCAGTTACTAACTCAGTTACTTTTTGGAAGAAGTAGTGAGTAACTATAACTAATTACTTTTTTAAAGTAATGTGCCCAACACTGGATATAATGCACATTCTGGCACAATACCAATGAAGAAAAAAAAAAAAAATACACTTTGGAGTAGGGTTGCCAACCGTTCCTTGAAAAACGGGATCGTCCTGTATTCAGAAACCGAATTTTCGCGTAAGTCAAAATGAACCCTTTAAGCACCCCAAAATAACTCTCCAAAAAGTCCAAAAGTATTGTATTTTGTTTAATGATGGAGGATAAACTGCCCTCTGGTGGCAGCGTTGGGTCTGGCTGGACTGTCGCCTTATGAATGAGGAGCAGACGTTTGTCTGACATGGATAAAGGACAGCGGCGCTCTGGTTTGGCCCATATAAGGCTGTAAATTGTTTCAGCTAATATATGTTTGTGTATGCATTTGCAATTAAGTTTTCCTCTACAGTTTGTGGGGTTGCAGTGGCATGAAAAAGTATCTGAACCTTTTGGAATTTTGTCATATTTCTGCATAAAATCACCATCAAATGTGATCTTTGTCAAAATCACACAGATGAAAATAGTGTCTGCCTTAGCTAAAACCACCCAAAATTTATGGGGTTTTGCATTTTTATGAGGATAGCATGCAAACAATGACAGAAGGCGGGAAAATAAGTAAGTGAAAGGAGACTTAAAGAGCAAATTTTTACCAAACATTTTAAGTCAGGTGTGTGCCCAATCACTTATGAGACACACTTGGTAAGAAATGTCTTGATGAGAAGCATTGTCTGATCTGCATCGTGGCTCGGCCAAAAGAGCTGTCTGAAGACATGCGGTCTTTGTATAAAGCTGGGAAAGGATACAAAACCATCTCTAAAAGGCTGGATGCTCATCGATCGACAGTCAGAGAAGTTGTCTAAAAATAGAGAGAGTTCGGTACTGTTGCTGCTCTCCCAAGGAGTGGCTGTTTACCAAAGATGACGCCACGAGTTCAGCGCAGAATACTCAGAGAGGTAAAACAAGAACCCTAGAGTGTCTGCTAAAGACTTACAGAAATCACTGGCACAGTCCAATGTCTCTGTGCACACATCAACTATGTGTAAAACTATGGCCAAGAACGGTGTTCATGGGGGACTCCACGGAGGAATCCACTGCTATCGAAAAAAACAACAACATTGTTGCTCGTTTAATGTTCGCAAAAAGGCACTCCACAGAAGTTTTGGCAAAATATTTTGTGGACTGATGTAACCAAAGTTGAATTGCTTGGGAGTAACACACAACGTCATGTGTGGAGGAAAAATGGAACAGCTCATCAACATCAACACCTCATTTCCACCGTGGGCGGCTGTGGCGCAGTTGGTAGCTTTAGTTGTCCTGGGATCTGGGGTTCGATTCCCGGCTATGACTGCCCACTGTCGAAGTGCCCTTGGGCAAGGCACTGAACCCTAACTTGCCCCAATGGCATGCCCCTTGCATGGCAGCAGCACCATTGGTGTGTGTGAATGGGTAAATGTGTGTGCTAATTTAAAGCACTTTGGGCGTTGCAACAATGTAGATAAAGCACTATATAAGTATTTACCGTTGGAGGCTGTTTTGCTGCCTCAGGGCCTGGACAACTTGCAATCATTAATGGAAGAATGAACTCGAAAGTTCATCACGATGTTTTGCAGGAAAACATGAGGCCATGTGTGAGACAGTTGGAGCTAAAAAGAGGAACGATGCTGCAACAAGACAATGAGCCAAAACACAGTAAATCACCCTCAGAATGGTTTCAGAAGAACAAAATACATGTTCTGGAGTGGCCAAGGTAAAAGTCCAGACTTGAAACCCATTGAGATGCTGTGGCATGACCTAAAGACAGCGATTCATGCCAGACATCCCATGAGTCTGACTGAACTACAGCAGAAAGGAACAAGATTAGTCCTGATCGATGTGCCAGACTGATCTGCAGCTACAGGAAGCATCTGGTGATTGTTCACTTAGTTATTTTCCCCCCTTCTGTCATTGTTTGCATACAATCCTCCCTAAAATATGAAACCCTATAAATATTTGGGTGGTTTTAGTTAAAGCAGAGTTTTTTTCATCTGTGTGGTTTTGACAAAGATCAGATCACATTTGATGGTGATTTTATGCAGGAATGTGAGAAATTCCAAAAGGTCTAGATACTTTTTCATACCACTGTAGTACCGTATTATATTAACACTATATAGATGACGTGCTGAGAAAAAATATACAGTGCCCTCCATAATTATTGGCACCCCTGAAAAAGATGTGTTTTTTAGCTTCTAATATTTTTTTATTCAAATAATATGGGACCTTCATGGAAAAAAAAGAGAAAAATCCAACCTTCAATACAAGTGCATTCATTCAGTGGGGAAAAATCTCCACATAAAGAAAAAATTATTTGACATCAAATAATGTGCGCCACAATTATTAGCACCCCTGGTGTTAATACTTTGTACAACCCCCTTTTGCTAACAAAACAAGGTCTGGGGACTGAGATGGCCATGGGAGGAGCTTGATTTTGTGTCTGGTGAACCATTTCTGTGTAGATTTGGCCATATGTTTCGGGTCATTGTCTTGCTGAAAGACCCAGTGACGACCCATCTTCAGCTTTCGAGCAACAGATTTTGATTTCAAATGTCCTGGTATTTCACAGCATTCATGATGCCATGCACCCTAACAAGGTTCCCAGGGCCTTTGGAAGCGAAACAGCCCCACAGCATCACTGACCCACCCCCATACTTCACAGTGGGTATGGGGTGCTTTTCAGCATGCGGATCTTTCGTGGCACGCCAGACCCACTTAGCGTGTTTGTTGCCAAAAAGCTCAATCTTGGTCTCATCTGACCAAAGCACACGGTCCCAGTTGAAGCCTGGGACCGTGAACCCACTGTGATACCCACTGTGATAAATACTTTTAATTTTAATAGAGCAATTTTATTTTGAAATAACACTACTCTTACTTGAGTAAAATTTTCGGCTACTAGACTGACCTCTGCTTATTCTCCGTGGAAGTTTTTTTTGTTGTTGTTTTTTTTAAATGTTTCAACTGCCTTTCAGCAGCAGCCCCCCCCCCCACACACACACACACATTTGAACCTTTCCACCGTGACACAGAAATGCCTAACAACTGGTTTCCCCTGTCTTGAGTGTTTTTTCCTCAACACATACAAACCGCAATGTACTTGAGTGACAAACAAGGAAGTGATACTTTATCGCCAGTGAAAGGCAAGCTGAGGATGCAGCAGCGGGGAGGTGTCGGGGATATTTATCACGCTATCATCCTATCTGTTTACCGCGATTAGAGCTATTTAGTGCAATTATCATAACAGATTTGCAATTAAATTGTTCTTTTCTATCAATATTTGTCAGTGGAATGATGTTTCATAATTTGTTTTCATTACTTTTCCTGACAAACAGTAATTACATATCCGTTTTTTGTCACCATTATTATGACTTTTATTATGAAACTTATTTGTCGCTTTTTCCAAATTGTTTTCATTTCTATTTTTGACACTAAATGTTAATCAGATGATTTAATGTATTTCCGATGATATGGACTGTCATTTTCAAATTATTAAACCGCAACCTTTCCCCTTGCTTTGAACCCTGTGTTTTTTTTTTTCTTTTAATTACCTAATAAGCTATACATCAGGGGTCCCCAAACTTTTTCCTGTGAGGGCCACATAACTTTTTCCTTCTCCGAAGAGGGGCCGGGTCAGTTTGTAACAGAAAAAGTGTGACGATTGCAGGAGCGCCTAAATGTAAAATTTTTTTATTGTTTTTCAGAAAGCCACAATCAAATAACCCTTTCTGAATTCTTCACGGAACAAAAGTAAATAAAATAATAATAATATAATATAATATAATATAATATAATATAATATAATATAATATAATATAATAACACTGTTAATTAAATAGATAATAACCAAATAACCCTCTCTGGGTTCTTCACAGACAAAAGCCAGGAAATAACACTATTGGGAAGAATTTAAAAAAAAAAAAAAAAAAATTGTTCAGGGTGCCAGAGCTAATGTGGAGGCGGGCCGTATCCAGCCCACGGGCCATAGTTTGGGGACCCCTGCTATACATATTTTGGTATACAGGAATTATCAGGGATGAAAGTGGGCCAGAACGGTCCGGACAGCCGTTCCGATATAAAATTCGGGGGTGGAACAGTGCTTTGATCCCGAAAATAACTGTCAAACCTCCATTTTATTTTTAAATTTTTTTTTAAATGCCAAGCCGACACACACGCAGAATACATTTTAGGAGATGTAAAACAAAGGCTTGCTAAGATTGCACTTTCAAACAAGCATCAAATGCGAATACAAAATAAAATTCCCGAGTGATTCTTCCGAATAAACAAAATTGCACTTTCAATTAAAAATAACATATCTGAGCTTAGCCTCAAACAGTATGAAAAAATAATAAATGAGGCTTGCATAGCAAAAGTCCACTAGCTTAAATGCTATAAAATGCTAACATTTTTTTTTTTTTTAACAGTGATCTTAACAAATTTTTCAAACACATATTCCCACAAAAAAATCTGATAAATATACCAATAAACTAAATTATGAATGCATAAAAAAAACATTAGCTCAAACAAAAACTTACCTTAAGTTAGTCTTAACCGGGAGCAGCTGGAATTAGTCATGTTAAAAGAGTTATGTCATATTCACTGTTGCCACTAAAGTGCAGTGTATCCACTCACATCAATAAAACTTAAGGCAAACACTTTCAAAAGAAACCATTGCAACGCCATTCTAATTAAACGAATCCTCGTAGCAGCAAAATTAGATTCGAGGCTTTTTTCCAATCGAATTACTCGATTAATCATTGCAGCACTACATAGAATATTGTAGCTTGATTTCCTGACTGTTGTCTTAATGACTGTTGTATTGTCATATTGTGAGGCAGTTATTACCGTGAGCTGTATATCTGATCTTATACCAATATTATTACACCAGATGGGACATCAAATTGCTTTTAATTGGGGCTTTACAGCGGTATAAAAAGGTATCTGAAGCTTTTAGAAACTCTCACATTTCTGCATAAGATCACCATCAAATGTGATCTGATCTTTGTCAAAATCACACAGATGAAAAAACAGTGCTTTAACTAAATCCACCCAAACATTTATAGGTTTTCATATTTGAATGGGGATAGTATGCAAAAAATGACAGAAGAGGGGAAAAATAAGTAAGTGAACCAACACATTTAATATTTTGTGGCCCCCTTTGGCAGCAATAACTTCAACCTGACGCTTCCTGTAGCTGCAGATCAGTCTGGCGCATAGATCAGGACTATTCTTGGCCCATTCTTATCTACAAAACTGCTGTAGTTCAGTCAGATTTCTAGGATGTCTGGCATGAATCGCTGTCTTTAGATCATGCCACAGCATCATAATGGGGTTCAAGTCTGGACTTAGACATTGCTACTCCAGAACGTGTATTTTGTTCTTCTGAAACCATTCTGAAGTTTATTTACTTCTGTGTTTTGGATCATTGTCTTGTTGCACCATCCATCCTCTTTTAGCTTCAATTGTCAAACAGGCGGCCTCAGGTTTTCCTGCATAATTTTTGAATTCATTCTTCCATTATTGATTGAAAGTTATCCATGCCCTGAGGCAGCAAAACAGCCCTAAATCATGATGCTCCCTCAACCATGCTTCACGGTGGGGATGAGGGGTTGATGTTGTTGAGCTGTTGTATTTTTCCTCCACACATGACGTTGTGTGTTACACCCAAATAATTCAACTTTGGTTTATCAGTCCAGAAAATGTTTTGCCAAAACTTCTATGGGGTGTCCAAGTGCCTTTTTGCGAACATTAAACGAGTAATAATGTTTTTATTAGACAGCAGCGGCTTCCTCTGTGGTGTCCTCCCATGAACACCATTCTTGTCCGTAGTATTACATATAGTCGATGTGTGAACATAGATGTTATCCTGCACCAGTGATTTCTGTAAGTCTTTAGCAGACACTCTAGAGCAGAGGTCCCCAAACTACGGCCCGCGGGCCAGATCAGCCCGCCTCCACATTTGGTACGGCCCCCTGAAGAATACCAGAGGGCATTTTGATATATATATATGTATATATATTTTTTTCAGTTATTATCTATTGAATTAATAGTGTTATTGTTATTATATTACATTACATTGTTTTATTTTATTAAAGGGTTATTTGATTGTGGCTTTCTGAAAAACAATACATTTTTACATTTAGACCCCTAAGGTCGTCTGGAACCGGTCTCCTGCATGTTCCAGGAACAAGAACCAAGCAGGGTGAGGCAGCATTTAGTTATTATACTCAAGTTTCCTGAACGTCTGAAGTATGCTCAAACTGTTAGCTCCTTTAAATCAGGGCTAAAAACACTTTTGTTTAGCACTGCATATCCATAACTGTCTATATATTTCAATCTACTTGCACTCTTGTGCTTATCTCCATTGCTGATTTCAATTATTATTAATAGTAGTAGTTTTTGTTTTATTTTTATTTATTTATTATTATTCTATTTGTGATTAAATGCGATTTTTATGTATAATTTTATTTCCGATTTTGATTGTATTGGTTTTTACGTTGTATTGATTTAAATGTGGCTCGGGCATCTGGTTCGGATGCCTCCTGGACGCCTCCCTGGAGAGGTTTTCCGGGCATGTCCCACCGGCGGGAGGCTCCGGGGACGACCCAGGACACGCTGGAGAGACTATGTCTCTCGGCTGGCTTGGGAACGACTTGGGATCCCGCCGGAGGAGCTGGTTGAAGTGGCTGGGGAGAGGGAAGTCTGGGCTTCCCTGTTAAAGCTGCTGCCTCCGCGACCCGACCCCGGAGCAAGCGGACGATGATGGATGGATGGATGGATGGATGGATGGATGGATGGATGGATGGATGGATGGATGATTTAAATGTGATTTTTATGATCTTCATGTGATGTAAAGCACTTTGAATTGCCTTGTGTTGAATTGTGCTATACTGTAGAAATAAATTTGCCTTGCCTTGGCTTGCCATTTAGGCACTCCTGTAATCGTCACACTTTTTACTGTTACAAACTGACCCCGGCCACTCATCAGAGAAGGGAAAAGTTATGTGGCCCTCACAGGAAAAGGTTTGGGGACCCCTGCTCTAGAGGGTTCTTTTTTTACTCTCTTAGTATTCTGTTCTGAACTCTTGGCGTCAATCTGTTTTTTTTTTTTTTTTTAGACAGCAGTGGCTTTCTCTGTGGTCTTCCCATGGACACCATTCTTGGCCGTATAGTTGATGTGTGCACAGAGATATTGGACTGTGCCAGTGATTTCTCTAAGTCTTTGGCAGACACTCTAGGGTTCCTTTTTACTTTCTGAGTATTCTGCTCTGAAATCTTGGCGTCATCTTTGGTGGACAGCCACTCCTTGAGAGAGAAGCAACAGTGCCAAACTCTCTCCATTTGTAGACAACTTCCCTGACTGTGGATTGATGAACATCCAGACTTTTAGAGATTTTAGAGGTTTTGTATCCTTTCTAAGCTTTATACAAATCAACAATCCATGATCACAGGTCTTCAGACAGCTCTTTTAACCGAGCCGTGATGCACATCATGGCAAAGCTTCTCATCATGACAATTCTTACCAGATGTGTGTTTTATAGTGGGCAGGACAACTTTAAACCACTCATCAGATAATGGGCACAGAATTGACTTAAATTATTTGGTAAAAATTGGTTTCAATTGCTCTTTAAGTCTCCTTAGGCAGAGGGTTCACTTATTTTCCCCCCTTATGTCATTGTTTGCATACTATCCTCACTACAATATGAAAACCTATAAATGTTTGGGTGGTTTTAGTTAAAGCAGACCGTTTTTTCATCTGTGTGATTTTGACAAAGATCAGATCACATTTAATGGTGATTTTATACAGAAATGTGAGCAATTCCAAAAGCTTCAGATACTTTTTCATTCCACTGTACATATAAAAAGCTACACGGACAGTCATGTTATTTCCATTCGGGAACAAATATCGAAATTCTCATTTGTGTTTTGTTTCGTTACTCTCCCACTCTGTGTTGTCTCAGAGTCTAGGGCGTCAGATGCGCTTCCAATGAAATACCGGCTGATAGTCATCATTTTCTGCTTCCCCATCTGTCAGCTCAAGCATGCATTTGCGTGCTTATTGACTTCTACATATACAAATAGTCAGTGCATATGTGCAGGGAGAAAACAGATCGGAAGAGATGTCAGTGTAAATCATTTTCTCCTTTTACTGCACTCCTTTGGCCCAAACCCACGTGGAATGACAACCTGATTTATAATTCAGGGCTTTACATAATATGGCTTGCCCCAGTTTGGAGAAATTAAGAGTGATGACTCTTTAATTCTTTAACATGCAGACAAACACCGACCCAAAAAGCACACTTTTAGGAGCTGTTACAGGTGGGCAAAGGGCCAAGAATGGGTCTCTGGTATCAGGTTATAAGTACTTTTCATGTTACATTTTTAGCATCAAAATGATATTTTGTCCATTTCAGACATTAAATAATGTGAGTGAAGCAACGTACTGTAATCACTGAGACCACCAGGAAAGTGAACTGACTTGGCCATGCTTTGAAACCAGAATGAGGAAAGCGACAGAAAAAAAAAAAAAATGAATTTGAGCTGTTTTGGCTTTCCAAAGGGATTGTGCCACATTGTTGCCAAATGTTCTTTTACAGGGATTCCCAAACTGTGCCCTGTAGGGGTTGTGCAGGATTATAACTGTAATCACTGACCTGCATAATACACACGGCCGAAACTGTCTGACACTATCTCGTGTATTCAAGCGGACATGAGCAATATTTTTTAAATGTACAGTAATTGTAGCATACAGTTCATGTCAGTCTGATTTCACTGTATGTAGTTGCCAGGTTTCCAACTGGCCAAAGATTTATAGCCAAAAGGCCTGTTTGCATGTTGACAGCAATTTCTTTGGTAATTATGTTAACGTATGCCAGAAGGGCCTTAACCTCCTGAAATTTTTGCAATGCATTTTATTTTCTCTTAGCTATTTGAGATTCGTAAGACCTTTCATCACAAAATGTGGTTTTGTACATGAAGCTGCTTTGTAATAAAAGATGTCCACATATGAGAACAGCAGAGGTGGGTAGAGTAGGCAAAAATTTGACTCAAGTAAGAGTAGCGTTATTTCAAAATAATACAGTTGGGAGAACAAGTATTTGATACACTGCCGATTTTGCTGGTTTTCCCACTTGCAAATCATGTAGAGGTCTGTAATTTGTATCATAAGTTCTCTTCAAGTGTGAGGGGCGGAATCTATATATAAAAAAAAAAAAAAAAAAAAAAACAGAAAATCACGTTGTATGATTTTTAAATAATAAATTTGCATTTAATTGCATGAAATAAGTATTTGATACATCACAAAAATCGAACTTAATATTTGGTACAGAAACCTTTGTTTGCTATTACAGATACCAAACGTTTCCTGTAGACCTAGACAAGGTTTGCACACACTGCAGAAGGGATTTTGGCCCACTCCTCCATGCAGATCTTCTCCAGAGCCTTCAGGTTTCGGGGCTGCTGCCGGGCAACACGGACTTTCAGCTCCCTCCATAGATTTTCTATCGGGTTCAGATCTGCTGACTGGCTAGGCCACTCCAGGACCTTAAGATGCTTCTTACGAAGCCACTCTTTAGTTGCCTTGGCTGTGTGCTTTGGGTCGTTGTCATGCTGGAAGACCCAGCCACGACCCATCTTCAGGGCACTCACTGAAGGAAGGAGGTTGTCAGCCAAGATTTGGCGATACATAGCCCCATCCATCCTCCCCTAAATACCCAAAAATGATGTTTCCTCCTCCATGTTTCACAGTTGGGATGGTGTTCTTGGGGTTGTACTCATCCTTCTTTTTCCTCCAAACACGACGAGCCGAGTTTAGACCAAAAAGTTCCATTTTGGTCTCATCCGACCACATGACCTTCTCCCACTGCTCCTCTGGATCATCCAGATGGTCAGTGGCAAACTTCAGACGTGTCTGGACATGCACTGGCTTCAGCAGTGGGACCTTGCGTGCGCTGTAGGATTTTAATCCATGATGGCGTATGTGTTTCCGATGGTTCCTTCGAGACTGTGTTTCCAGCTCTCTTCAGGTCATTGACCAGGTCCTACCGTGTAGTTCTGGGCTGATCCCTCACCTTCCTCATGATCAGTGATGCCCCACGAGGTGAGATCTTGCATGGAGCCCCAGAACGAGGCAGATTGACCGTCAACTTGAACTTCTTCCATTTTCTAATAATCGCTCCAACAGTTGTTACCTTCTCACCAAGCTGCTTGCATATTTTCCTGTAGCCCATCCCAGCCTTGTGCAGGTCTATTTTTTTTATCCCTGATGTCCTTACACAGCTCTTTGGTCTTGGCCATTGTGGAGAGGTTGGAGTTTGTTTGTTTAAGTATGTGAACAGGTGTCTTTTATACAGGTAACAAGTTCAAACAGGTGCAGTTACTTCCGGTAATGAGTGGACAACAGGAGGGTTTCTTAAAAAAGAACTTAGAGCCGAAATATTTACTAGTTGGTAATGTATCAAATACTTATTTCATGCAGTTAAATACAAATTATTATTTAAAAATTATACAATGTGATTTTCTGGATGTTTGTATTAGATTCCGTCCCTCACAGTTGAAGAGAACTTATGATACAAATTACAGACTTCTACATGGCTTGCAAGTGGGAAAACCAGCTAAATTGGCAGTGTATCAAATACTTGATCTCCCCACTGTATTACTCAAGTAAAAGTAGTCATCCAAAAAATGTACGCAAGTACAAGTAAAAAAGTATTTGGTGAAAAGAATACTCAAGTAATGAGTAACATTCTGAGTAACTGCTTATATTATTGTTGGATGTGGATTGGAACTTGCGTGGGCGGCAGCCACAGTGCCCTCAAGGGTAAGCCTGGCCTGGGCCACGTCTCCTTGTACTGGGTACCAGGGAGGTGCTCCGTGGTGTCCTTCCGCGGGGCTGCCCCTCTGTCAGCGGAGCCTCCTGGGGCCAGGGTTAGGGTTTGTTGTCCACTGCTGGTGGGGTGGATATCCGCTGGTCTTCAGTGCTCGGTGTGGCACCTGTCCGGGGTGGGTGCCTGGACGGCGGGGAGGTGAGTGGGCGGGGGCAAGGGCACTGGGGGTAGTCCAGGGTGGCAGTTGGTCGGGCCCTGGTGCTTCTTCTGCCCTTCAGCTGGTGGTTCTGGCGGACGGGGCCACGCCTGCGGGAGCCTTACTCTTAATTCTCGCACTCTTCAATTTACATTGTAAATATCTTTCACCCTGGCAACTAAATACTCATTCATGCCTCCGGGGAGAGTCGGAACGGGGCCATACAGTCCCGGGCTGGCTCCCATCAGCCGGCCGTCAGAGATGAGATACGGGGACGCGCCAACCTCCACTTGTCTGCAGGTCTATCACACTTTAGAAAGGATTCGCGCATGACGAGGTGAAATTAAACACACTCAAGTAGAAAACCTCGGTGTCAGAATTAGCGATGAGACAGCATAGAATAGGATGCCAACATACTCATATTCACACAAATACTGGGTTCTAGAGCACATGGCTGATTTGTGTACACTCAACCCCTTCCTATCACTTATCTCACAGACCCCCCCAACCCCCTCTTTTCTTGGTTATCAGGCCCCCTACATGGTGTCAACCGGAAATACAACTAGCTAACGATGGCACCAAGATATTAAGAGTTAGTGTAGGCTTTCACTGTATTTCTTGTTGTTTTGTCCTTCTTCTGTCTCTCTTTCCTTCATTTCTCCAAAAACTTCTTCCTGTTCGCTTTTTTGCAATGCATTTTACATTTCTCTTTGCTATCTGGGCCCCTACTAAAAGCTTTAAATAGCTTATTCGGAGTGTCCCGTTCATGCATCTTGTCAGATAAACTGCTTGTATATATGACCATGTTCTTGTGTGTACCATGATACGATGTGTGAATAAACTCCACTAAACTAAACATTAGTAAGACCTCCTACGTTTCATCACAAAATTTGGTTTTTAAATAACAGATGTCCACATATGAGGACATCAGAGGTGGGTAGAGTAGGCAAAAATTTGACTCAAGTAAGAGTAGCGTTACTTCAAAATAATATTACTCAAGTATAAGCAGTCATCCAAAAAAATGTACTCAAGTACAAGTAAAAAAGTATTTGGTGAAAAAATACTCAAGTACTGTGTAACATTGTGCTTATATTTCTGTTGGATTTGGATTGGAACCTGCATGGGCAGCAGCCACAGTGCCCTCCTGGGCCACGTCTCCTTGTACTGGGTACTGGGGAGGTGCTCACTGGTGTCATACCGTGCGTCCTTCCCAGCCCGAGGGAGGGGGTTGC
Source organism: Corythoichthys intestinalis (assembly GCF_030265065.1). NCBI lineage: Eukaryota > Metazoa > Chordata > Actinopteri > Syngnathiformes > Syngnathidae > Corythoichthys > Corythoichthys intestinalis. Next base: position 2,826,355 of record NC_080396.1, on the reverse strand, counting down.
GACTTCTTCCCCTTGGCCTGTCTCGGTCTTCCCCTTGCCCTGTCTGCCTCTCTGGGAACGCGGCGTCTGCCGCTGCCCTTCTTTTGGTGGGGCCTCCTGGGGGCCTGGGGTAGGGCTTGTTGTCCCCTGCCAGTGGGGTGGATATCCACTGGTCTCCGGTGGCCAGTGTGGCGCCTGTCGTGGGTGCCCGGGCGACGGGGGGGGAGTGGGCGGGGGCGCTGGGGATAGTCCGGGGGTTGGTCAGGGCCCTAGAGCTTCTCCCGTCCTGCGGCCAGTGGTTTGGGCGGACGGGGCCACGCCTGCGGGATCCTGCCTCTTAATTCACGCACTCTTCACTTTGCACTGCAAATATTTTTCACCCTGGCACATACATACTCATTCATGCCTCCGGGGAGAGTCGGAATGTTGCCATACAGTCCTGTGTTGGCTCCCCCTTGATTTTAATGCATCACACACCGAGGTTGTGGGATGGAAGGGACCTGTGGGGGGGTCACATCATGGTTGCCTCCTCACGGCAGGCCCCGCCATTCCCCCACCTCTTGTAACGCACCACATACATCATATTCCACGGAAGAGCTCCAGCGAGGGGCGTTGGGACGCCCTAGGTAGAATTTTCATACAGTGGTCCCACTGCCCCAAGCCAGGCTCTCCTATTTTAATGCATGCACTGCACTACACTCCCCACACAATCCTATCACGGTGCTGGGAAATGACTGGCTGGCAGCCACAGTAATAGGGAGGTAGGCAGGTCCCACACTATTTCTCTATGGCGTGGCTCCCGGAGCGTGACCTCCTCTCTAACTGGGCTGCAGGCCTCAAGGACGGGGGGTAAGGGGTCAAGGCTCCAATCTCGCGCCGCACTGCAGCGGCTTCTCGGCGTTCTCCTGCTTCTGCCTTCCCCTCTCCTCTCTGCCTGGTTATCCACCCTGCGCTCCGGTGCGGGTCGCTGGCTGGATGCCGGTGGGTTGGCTGGGTGTTGCCTGCTCCGGCGGAGGGTGTCCTGCCCTTCCCTGGGCTTGGTGGGCCGTTGGGGTTCAGCAATATGCTGCGCCGGTTGGGGTCGGCAGCTGTGGCTCGTGGGCCGGGTGGGCGGGTGGTGGTGCGTTCCCTTATCCCATCCCTGAAGGCTGGTTGATGGGGGCGCAGATGGCCCGGGGGACCACCCTGGATTCCTGGGGGATGATGATGGCCCCTTTGCCGGGTTGCGGGAGCAGGGACGGGCTGCGCTGGCTCGTCAATTTTTTTCATGCCACATCAAGCTAGAGTTGTCATTCGAATGAATGAATGAATTGAATGAATGAATTAATTTATTTATTGTCATTGTCATCATAATCATTGACAGTTTCAGAGTGTGGAATTTGCCCGAAAAAAAGACGATGACAGACAAAGGAAAGATGGGAAAAAGCAAATGCTTATCGATACCCGTCCCCCAACAGCCTGGGACGCACAGTCAAGCATGTTTGTGTCACAGTCCAGTTATTATCAGTTTTGTTTTGTTTTTGTTTTTTTTTCACATATCATTCAAAAGTCATTGATTGCCATGGAATTTCACATATTGTCAATTTGAGTGGGTTCATTGGATCAGTTGACATCCAGTTTAGCTTATTTCTATATTTCTTAAACTTCTCCTCAGCAGGCCCTGTCCTTTGGGAGATAAAATACTCATACAGCGCTGTTTTCTTTTTGCAAGCGTTGATAAGCGTCTTGGTCATCTAAGGTTTGTTTTGCATTATTTGTCTCGTGGGAGTCAACTTAACCGGGCAGTGGTTATCGTAAATATGTTGAAGTGTATTTATAAAGCACCCATAAGCTGCATTCACATTGTTTGTATTGTAAACATTGTTCCAGTCTTGAGTTTAGAGATCTTTTTTCATGTTTTCAATGTTTTGATCAGTTCTGATTCTTTTGTACACTGTCTTTGTCGGATTTACGCAGTGGTTGCGTGGAGTGTAGTTTGTGAAAATCCAGAGATGACGAGATCATTTGCGCGTCTTCCTTGGTCGAGATCATCAGCCAGAATTTCCAGCCTTTTGATGCGAGCCTCCTTCTCCTCAACCACTTGCTTGAGCTTCTCGTTTTCAGCGCGCATCAGCTGTAATTCTTTCATGACTTCTCGATTCTGGCCTATAATCAGGTTAGTCAGAGAAGCCTCCAGGTTGGTCAGAGAAGCCGGAGAGGCCACTATTTTCTGGATGAAGAATAATCCTCAGGTTTCGGAGTTTTCCGAGTCTTACTGGAGTCGTATTTTTCAGGCTGGTCCCGGGCCCTGAGCGCTTATCAGTTAAGATAGGAGCGTGCTTTCAGGAGCTCAGAATGTGCGTCTGTACACTTCGAGCGGTTAGACAGCAATATGACATTTAACCTAAATATACTACTTTTATTCAGAAAACCAGGACGTAATTGTTAGATTTATTGCTTTTTGACACTTTGTAACTGGGTTTGATTCCTTTTATAAAACCCTACATGCTTCCTTGGGAAATTCGTTAGGACTACCTGGAATTTAAACGCCATCACTATCTGTGTTTATCACAAGTAAGTTGGGCTGCAGCTATCGATTATTTTAGCAGTCGATGAACTACTTAGTTCGAATAATCGGATAAGGAACATAAAAAAAAATTAAAATACCTGAGGTAAGCCTCAAACTGTAAAAAAAATAAATAAATAAATGAGGATCTAAGTACAAAAAAGTACAATTGGATTATTTACATAGCAAAAGTCTGCTAGCTTAAATGCTATAAAAGCAAAAAAAAAAAAAAATCTAATGCTCTTAACAAATGGTTCAAACACATATTCCCACAAAAAAAAAACAAAAAAAAAAAACTGCTAAATATACCTATAAACTAAATTATGAATGCATTAAAAAAAACATTAGCTGGAACAAAAACTTAGCTTATGTTGGTCTCAACGGGAAGCAGCTGGATTCAGCCATGTGAAATTAGTTATATCATATTCACTGTTGCCACTTCAGGGCAGTGTATCCACCCAAATTAATAAAACTAAATGCAAACACTTTCAAAACAAACCATTACAACGCCACTTTAATTCAACAAATACTCAAAGCAGCAAAATTTAATTTCAATCATTTTTTTCTAATCGAATTATTCAAGTTAATCGATTAATCGTTGCAGCACTACAACTGAGCATAAAGGGACTTAGGCCCAATGTGTTCTCCATTCGTCCATTTTAGGGCAGATTGACTGTACCTTACATTTCAGTATTATTTGCTACAGTTTACAGTTCCTATATCAATATTTATAACTATCTAATTGCTAAAACTGGATTCAATTTCACCCCTCCTCCCACACGCTTGCAACCCCTGGAGAGTCATGTTCAACATTAATGCAATTATTACGCAAACATATGCTGCAGTTGTTATTTTGGCACCTTGAGGCCCAGTAGGCTAATAGGCCTGTCTGGTGCCCAGATGCTCTTCGGGAAGGTTTGTGCGCAAGGTACAAGAAAAAAAGATGATTGCTCAATAACTCGCCTGTACAAGGTGTGAAACTGTCGCACTTACACAAAATGGAGCGGACTCAGATGCAGAATTCAGTTCGTAGATGCTCAGAGGCGGGAACAAACTGAGGGCGTTCCGGAAGGAGAACATTGCGTGCTGAGAAACAAAACGATTCAAGGGAGGGGGGCAGGAGGCCAGGGCCCCCCCGGTGGCCGCAAAGTGTCATTGCATGTAATTGACTTTCCTCTATACGATTTTAAAATTAAAAATTTTCTGGTTAAATATTGTCTATAAAAGTTGTAAAGCAATAAAACAAACAACAAAAATGATGGAAATGAACAAAAAAAAATTATAATGGGTCAAAATTATTTTTTGAACAGATCATGTGACTATTGTGATGATATCAGAGAATCGTATCAGCATGTTCGTTTAGTAATGTCTGCTCGTCACAGCACCTGGAAGTCAGTAGGGTCGGGAATCTGGCATGAAGCTGATTCGATATGTATCTAGATACACAGGCTACGATTCGATTAAAAAAACGATACATTTTTAAGGCCGAGCGATTTGATACAGTGTAAGAACGATACGGTTCGATAGAGTGAAAACGATACGATAAATATTTGTTGTGTGTGTTTGTACAGTATTTTAAACATATAAAAAGACCACATTTCTAATATAGCAAAATTAAACAACAAAATTTCATACCAATGTTATGTAAAAATAAGGCTTACTATATGACCGTCATTTTGTTGGATAGGACTGATAATAAAATAAAACTCCAGTGACAGACAACAATAAAGTGCAGTAATTCAATTACTGTATTTCCTGTTGTTTTTAACACAAGAGGTAAGTAATTTAAGTGCAAACCTTCAATGTTAACATCTTACAAACAAAAAATATTAATTATATGCAGCAGCTCTAGAAAAAAAAAAAGAATTAAACCTGCAAGTGTTATCATAAATAAATAATAAATTATGCTTTACGACTGGTAAAATTGGGGGAATAAAAACATGGCATTTTAGACAGACAGGTCAATAATCATTACTTTAACCTAATACACAGCAAAGTCATTCACTTATGCCTGTGCTTCCTCATTTTTTATTCCACATCACTGTCCATATCTTTTTTGAAGGGCAGATTTTTCTTTAGGAAGATCAACTAATCCACATGTTCATGTTTAAGTAGACTGCGTTTCGTGGAAACAATATGCCGCCCTTTCCACCATTGTAGTGGGTTATTTTTCAGGGTTAAAAACTCACGATCTCTGTACCACTCCACACTTCACACAAGCTCTGTCCCATGCGAACAGATCTGGCTGCCTTCATCACTTCAAAGTCCGACTTTTGTTCTCCTGGGTGCGTTGAAAATCAATCGCTGCACGTCGCTGGCGTCGGTGATCACACTGTCCATTGTTTTATCATGTTGCTTCGTTGCCACTACTAGTTTCGTTATGGGCTGTGAAGAAAACGCTACAGAGCGTGCGTTATAGTGGTTTCGTTAGCTCTCGCGTTGTTATGACACGCCCATGACGATCGGGTAATGACGGCGACTAGTAGCGGTTCTGCCAAAATGCATGGGAAGTTGAGGCAACCATGACTGTGAGTGGTGCTTGTCCATATTATATGATATGTGCGGTCTCGATCTAAGTGCGCTGTGTGGTGAATGACACAAGCACAGCATGTGAAGCAAAAGCTAAATTATTATCATATTAAGCAATGCATTGAACTAGGCATTAGAAGCCGGTTCTTGTGCTCGCGATAGCCGAATTCTATCTCTACTATCGGTTCATTGAATATTTAATGGCTAATTACTGTCAAATGGTAACTTTACTATCGATACATCTATATCTCTCACCTGTAAAACCGGATATCTGGTCGTATTGGTTTATCCTTCTCAAGCTTAGAAGTCAGAGATACACAGCGAGCTCGGGACAGCTGATAAAAAGCCCGTCAGTGGACAGTTAATGTTGATGATGCCTCTCCTCCGTTCCATAACTAAAGATCTGTCAGTAAAAAATGTGAACCCATTCAGTAAGTTGTCTTATTTAATAAACCCTCCCCAAGTAACACAACTAGCACCTTAGATGGTCATTTGCTTTGCTTAGCCAAAACTGCTAGAGGAACAAAGAGGCAAGACGGATGTAGAGTGGGGCAAACAAGTATTTAGTCAACCACTAATTGTGCAAGTTCTCCCACTTGAAAATATTAAAGAGGCCTGTAATTGTCAACATGGTTAAACCTCAACCATGAGAGACAATGTGAAAAAAAAACTGAAAATCACGTTGTTTGATTTTTAAATAATTTATTTGCAAATCATGTTAGAAAATAAGTATTTGGTCAATACCAAAAGTTTATCATAATACTTTGTACCCACTGTTGGCAATAACGGAGGCCAAACATTTTCTGTAACTCTTCACAAGCTTTTTACACACTGTTGCTGGTATTTTGGCCCATTCCTCCATGCAGATCTCCTCTAGAGCAGTGATGTTTTGGGGCTGTCTTTGGGACTTTCAACTCTCTCTGCAGATTTTCTATGGGGTTGAGACCTGAAGACTGGCTAGGCCACTCCAGGTCCTTGAAATGCTTCTTACGAAGCCACTCCTTTGTTGCCCTGGCTGTGTGTTTGGGATCAATGTCATGCTGAAAGACCCAGCCACGTCTCATCTTCAATGCCCTTGCTGATGGAAGGAGATTTTCCCTCAAAATCTCTCGATACATGGCCCCATTCATTCATTCAGCCCCAAAGCATGATGTTTCCACCCACATGCTTCACAGTGGGTATGGTGCAATTCCGTATTATTTTTCCTCCAAACACGAGAACTTGTGTTTCTACCAAAAAGTTCTATTTTGTTTTCATCTGACCATAACACATTCTCCCAGTCCTCTTCTGGGTCATCCGAATGCGCTCTGGCGAACCGCAGACAGGCCTGGACGTGTACTGTCTTCAGCAGGGGGACACGTCTGGCAGTGCAGGATTTGAGTCCCTGGCGGCGCATTGTGTTACTGGTAGTAGCCTTTGTTACTGTGGTCCCAGCTCTCTATAGGTCAGTCACTAGGTCCCCCCGTGGGGTTCTGGGATTTTTGCTCCCCATTCTTGTCATAATTTTGAAGCCACGAGGTGAGGAGGGAGTTGAAACTCTGTGTTGCCCAAAGGCAGCCCCAAAACATCACTGCTCTAGAAGAGATCTGCAAGGAGGAATGGCCCAAAATACCAGCAACAGTGTGTGAAAAGCTTGTGAAGAGTAACAGAAAAGGTTTGGCCTCCATTATTGCCAACAAAGGGTACATAACAAGTATTGAGATGAATTTTTGGTATTGACCAAATACTTATTTTCCACCATGATTTGCAAATAAATTCTTTAAAAATCAATCAACGTGATTTTCTATTTTTTTTTTTTCACATTTTGTCTCTCATGGTCGAGGTTTACCCATGTTGACAATTACAGGCCTCTCTAATATTTTCAAGTGGGAGAACTTGCACAACTAGTGGTTGACTAAATACTTATTTGCCCCAGTGTACGTATTTTTTTTCAAACCTAAGCTTTCAAAAGCGACAACAAATACTGAGCAAGAACCAAGGATTGAAAATGTGGACCGTGAAAAGCCAGAGCGGACTGCCAAAACGATGAGCGGAGTTTCAATTTGCCCCACTAAAGACGCTAATTGTACAACAAATTTTGCACCCTTATAATATTTTGCTCCCAAAGCTGTTGTGGGGGTGATTCAGCCCTCTTTTACATTCAACTGGATTCTCAATGTTATCCACAGGTGTTAAATAAACTAGTAACATTGTAAATATACATGTTCCACACGAATACGGGGTAAAGTAATGCTTAACTACACGGCGAAGAAGTAAACAGTGAGAGAGCGGCGTGCAGTTGTTGGGTGCAGCTAACATGGCAGGATGTGTCTGAGGAGAACATTTCTACATGCTCGTCCAACATGAGTAAATATTCCTTTATTTAAAGAAAGTTTGTAGTGTTTACTTTACCGCTGTATTCGCGGCCATTTTTAACACAAAGTAGGAATTTCTGTTGGGGTGAAAAATTTGACAGAACACCTGTTAACACCGGCAGGCCTACCAAATTCAATGGATGACGATCTTGGCGAAAAGTATAGCTATCCTAAGCAGTCTAATTTAGTATTCCCCTAAAAATTGATGGGAAACAAAAAACGCCTATTATTGAACTTATTATTGTAATTATTCTTTGAAGTTAATTTCATTTCTGAAACTGCGTTTCAGGTTCATCAACATGTTGTGCATACCTTGCCCCAAAAGTCTAGCTCCGCCTATTACTGGAGTATGCCACGAAAACGAAGGACTACAAACTGACGCAGAAAACTATTAATAAACTTACAGCGTAGAATTTCTGTAACTATGGATTCGGGCTGTAATGGCAACAAAGGGTGAAGACATTTTGGCATGAGACTAGGGAGTGACAAACAATTTAAAGGGGAAGTTCAGAATTTTTGACATTAGGCTTAAAGACCAAATGTGAAGTAATTTCATAAAATGCCAAAAAGGGTCACAATTAAAGTAATTATACATTGTCCAACAAATAAAGCATGAAAAAAAAAAAATTTTTTGTATATTTGACAAAATAATCGCGTTTCCGAAGTTCGAGCTTGAAAGGGGACGAACCCGGAAGTGACACGTCACACCGAGAACAGCGATGACAGCGCTCCATACCGCCGCCATACAAAGCCCTTCAAACAATGATTCAAACAGCGATATAAGCGATAGATCGAGCGCAAGTGAGGAGATCCAAGTTTTTGAAGAGTTAGAGGAAGAGGTTGGAATTTTATGTTGGACCATACATGTATTAGCCAGACGCTAATCAGGATGCAAACAATGTGCCCAGACTACCTGACATGAAATGGAGACAAGACCCATCGAGATTACAAGATTGATAAGATATAGGCTGTTATTATTTTTATGATTTGAAGCATGTCACGTAAATAACCCACCTACTATTGCCTGGGATAAAAGAAAAGTTTTGACAAATCCCCGATCATGTTGTGGAATGAGCGGCGGAGGCTAGCGACTTTAGCTTTTGTTTGCCTGGCATGTTTCAGCGAACACATCCGCTTTCGGCCCTTCTGACGGGGGCAGGGATGTTCGTCGAGGCATGTCAGGTGGGTAAACCACCTACTATTGCCTGGGATAAAGAAAAGTTTTGACGAATTTATAAGTCTAGGCAAAATGAACTCAATACAACTATGATCGGGGATTGCCACGAGTTTGCTTCTGCTGTTTATTCCACAACACGATCGGGGTTTTACCTTCCAAAAAGAAAGGCAAAACAGACGACAGAGAGACACTGCTGGATCCAGAGTCAGCAAAACAACGGATACATCGAAATGTCCCCGAGAAGCGACAGTTGTTAGCTAAAATGTTCATTCTTTTGAAAGCTGTGGTGGAGTGGCCCGGGCGGAAGGCGTGCCTGGATGTTGTCTCAGGATAATACTTCTGTGGCAGGTTTGGGCGGTCAAGTTCGTGTGTGATCTTTCGTGGCTGGGTCGTGGTTGCCACGGCAACTGAGGTGGGGGTTCTGCATACCTTGACATCTAAGGCGCCGAGCTATCAACTTGTTGCCTTGGTAGGGTGGGAGTGTCCTGACCTCACCGATGAGATGCTGACGTCTTTTTCTTTGCTTATCAGGCGAGGGCTGATAAGCTGGTCCACTTTACTGTGTCAAAGGGCATCGAGTGAAAGTCTTCCTGTTTCTTGAACCTTTGGGTAAATGCTTAACTGTACTGAATGTGTTAGACTAATGCAAACAGTTATATGTTGTCTGCAAGGAAAAGTAACTATCCCCGTCAGTGGGGACGTGCTATAATGACATGCATGGCTAAATGGCAGATTAAAAGACTAATTTGTCATCATTTGCGCTTTGCCAAATTGTTGTATATAGTCGAATTGTCTCAAAATATGATTCTAATTCACATAATAATGCTATTTAAGACTTTTTTCTCCTGTCGTACGCACTTCAATCTTCGAGTTAGCGGGGGTTTAATTAGCCGGTGGAGTTGATTTCAACACATTCTGTGCAGTTAGTTATTTGTTTCAGGGCTCCGGAGTGGCCAAGCTAGCGCGAGTCAATGGGCCTGCCCTGCCTTTGACATTACTTCAATTAAGACTTTGGCGATGATTCGCTGCCAGCCTTTCCGAGTCAAAAGGGATTGGACGTCTAGCGCCGTCAACATAATTAGTTATTTATTTTGACAGGGATTGACTGTCTTGCAATTCAGAAGACATTTTTTAGTACTGCAAATATGACAAGAAAAGTAACATTATTTGTTTTGCTCTGTTTTTGCTCGGGACAAATGTAAGCTCTTGATTCCGCACGAGTACGTTTGCATTTGTGCGGAGGAGGACGGCTTGCTCACCGACAACCAGGAGGACTTTCTCTCACATACGCCGCCACATTAGTCATGTTCTTTGTCTCCGAGACGATGATGATGATCAAATCAAGCCCTGTTCCCGTGCCTGTACACTCCAGCTTGGGCATGTTAACAGTAACCTCCCACAGTGCACTGCCAGCCCAAGGTGACACACACACTCAGGCGCACGCACACACACTTTCAAGCATGCACAAGCCCGAGGTGACACAAATGACAGCTCCATTCCGGGTGAGTCAGCTTGACTGTGTCCTTGCTTAGACATGAGAAGGAGGCGGTGTCACTTTGTGCTCATATGTGTGTGTTCGGTTGCTAGCTTCATGAAAGAGCCGTGAAGAAGAAAGTGTAAAAGAACATGAGGAGGTTTTTATTGACCTTGGGAAGGAAAAAAAAACTGCACATGCCAACCAGTGGCTGATATTTTATACACTTATACAACGGCGTCATAATGCAGCTTGTCGTCAGGGACAAGGCAAAATAACACGTGAGTCTTCTCTCTTCCCTCTCTTGTTCAGACCTGTTCAACCTATAGGTAACTGGAGATGGATGATGACTAAGTCGGGGTCCAGACGGTGGCTAAATGATTGCATTTTGCCTCTAAAATTTGAGCCAATGAGGAGAGAGGTACAGTAGTTCAGGCATGCAAACTGGTTAGGGGTTAAAAAGATGACAAAGTAACATGGACACAAGGCCTGTGCGGAAAAGTGCATTTCATAGTGCAACCAGAGACATCTCGAATTAAACAGTACATAATAATTTAGCATATACAAGTCTAAATCTCTCATCCTGAAATCAGAACATATAAGACGCATAAAGTATCAAATTATACAAAATCTAAATTATAAAATATACAGTATTTTCCATTTGCATTAAGCAGAGAACAGCTATACAGCATAAAATATGAATTTGCAGGTACAGTATAAATTCCATTCACTTAACTATTATGTGTCATATAGATAGATAGATAGATAGATAGATAGATAGATAGATAGATAGATAGATAGATAGATAGATAGATAGATAGATAGAATAAAAAAATTACAAGTCTTCAAAAGAATTAACTGTAGCGCTCATAACTTTATTTACATTCAACCAAAGCAATTAGTCACATGGTCCTTAACTTCGATTGATAGGGCATCATACTGGATAAACAGATGTACACCTGTAGGCTGTTTTATAAACTGGGGTGTGTACGAACAGCGCGGGAATGGGGGTACTTTCAAATGCGACCTTTAGCGGCGCTCTCCGGTTTGATAAACTCTCGATGGCCAAACGAATGAAACGACCTCCACAACAATGCAAAACTCTTCCCTTTCTGTAATTATCGGAGAGTATAGAGGGGCCTTAAAGAACTCGTTGTCAAAAATAACTGGTGACCATTCAGAACTTTACTGACAAAGCCCTGAACATGACTTGTATGGAAGGCACTAGTTCATCACTCTAGTTACCTCATTGCTCATGATATTTTTTTTAATTGTTAACAAGCGCTTTACAAAGGGGCCTTAAATAACTCGTCGCTAACTTTACAAGCAAAGCCCTGTGTGAAAGGCGCTAGTTAGCTCCTCCGCAGTTAGCGCTATCTCGAGTAACTGCGTTCTATGAGGTGGTGAAATATCGAGGACTATCTGAAGTCCATCAAGAAATTAAGTGAATACTTGTGTTATAGAAACCATTACAAGCGCAGGAATTGATCGAACGACACGATTGAATGATTTATGAAGATATTATAGGCCATCACTCAAACTTTTAGCTTTAAGAAGTTAACCATTTTTGACATTAATCTCTTACCATGCCGCAATTTCCAGCGTGTCCGGGCGAGAAAGTGGGATGGAGAGGGGTTCCGCCTCCTTATTGCTGATTGGTGATAACTGTGCTCGTCACTCTTGTCAGACATTTGTTGTCACGAGAAGAGTGTGGCGGTGAAAGGTCTAGGTCATCGGACTAGAGTGTAGTTTTGAGCATGGACTACGGTTTTGAAGTTAACGGTTTCACTCGCTTGTTGACAGCCACCCCCACCCGCCCCATTTTTGTCTCCTCGGATCTACGTGATTCAGAAGAATGACCCATTTTGATTTCAAAACGGCGAAATTTCTCCGAAAGGTGCCAAGTTTGATAGTGTTGGAATTTAGTCCCCCCAGCCAAAGCTGCACGGGAATGGCGGCAGCCGAACGGAACTTGTGCTCCGCTGTTTACCGCCCCCGCGAGCCAAACTGGGAGGAAACAAAACTCTGCGCGTTATCTTCTTATTTGTACTGAAAGGAAAGGTCAAAGATAAGCAGCCAACTTAGCACAATGTCACTTACAGCTACAAATCAAGTCAGAAACCTTGGCGTAATTATTGACTCAGACCTAAAATTTGATAGCCATCTAAAGTCCGTCACTAAATCCGCTTATTACCACCTAAAAAATATAACCAGAATTAAGGGGCTTCTGACTCAACAAGACATGGAAAAACTTATGCATGCATTCGTTTTCAGCAGATTGGACTACTGCAACGGTATATTTACAGGTCTTGATAAAAAATCAGTCAGGAAGCTGCAGCTAGTACAGAATGCTGCAGCCAGAGTCCTCACAAATACAAGGAAGCTGGACCACATTACACCGGTTTTGAAATCGCTACACTGGCTTCCAGTGAGTCAAAGGATAGACTATAAAATACTACTGCTCGTCTACAAAACACTTAATGGCCTTGGACCAAAATACATGCTTGACTTGTTAGATTCCTATGAGACATCTAGACCCCTAAGGTCGTCTGGAACGGGTCTTCTGCATGTTCCAAGAACAAGAACCAAGCAGGGTGAGGCAGCATTTAGTTATTATGCTCCTCACCTCTGGAACAAGTTACCCGAACGTCTGAAGTATGCTCAAACCGTTAGCTCCTTTAAATCAGGGCTAAAAACGCTTTTGTTTAGCACTGCATATCCATAACTGTCTATATATTTCAATCTACCTGCCTTCTATTCCTCTTGTGCTTATCTCCATTGCTGATTTCAATGATTATTATTAGTAGTAGTTTTTGCTTTATTTCTATTTTTGTTTTATTTTCATTTATTTATTTTTATTCTGTGATTAAATGCGATCTTTTGTCTTGGTTTTTACGCTGTGTTGATTTAAATGTGATTTTTATGGTTTTCATGTGATGTAAAGCACTTTGAATTGCCTTGTGTTGAATTGTGCTATATAAATAAATTTGCCTTGCCTTGCCTTGCCTGACTCCATGTATCAAAAGTTTGAAGAAGACTCACCGAAAACAGGTTGACAATTTATTCGTCGACAATGGTCAAAAGCAAGGCAAAAACAGATGACGGAGGGACCATTTTGGATCCAAAGCAAGGCTACATAGAAAATGTTTCCGAGGAGCAAATCTGTTTTATCTCAGTGTCCAGTGTTGTTAGGTTTTGTGTTTGTTTTCTCCTATTGTGACTTGTCCCTGTGATTGCCCATTGATTTCACCTGATGTGCCTTCTCCCAGTATATCCTCCTGTGCTCACCTGTTCCTTGTTGTCTCGTTACCCCTTGTCTGCGTGTGTATATAAGCTCCCATTTTCTTTTCACTCCTTGTTGCGTCATTGTCAAAGCCTGTCTACGTCAATCTCCACGTCCATGGTCTGGTCAGCATTATTCCAAACCCTCGTGTACCATGTAAGTTTTTGAAAAGCAGTCTTTTGTTAGTGATACTTTTGTTTGCCTCAGTGCTATCTTTTGATTACCACAGCCTTTGTTTTGTACTTTGTTTTTAGTTGGCTTTAATTAAATCATTTTTGCACCGTTATCTGCTTCGCCTCAATTTCCCTGCGCTTGGGTCCACCTTTCCCGCCCGCACTTCCTGACAAGTGTTTTTTAAGTCCGTGTCGTAGTGGGCCGGCCGAAGGTGTGTCTGGGCGTTGCTTTGGGATCATCCCTCTCTGGCCGGTTTCAGGCTGTTTAGGTTCGTGCGTGGATGGGATGTGGTTGCCACAGCGACCAACGCTGGTCTTGACGCCACAAGCGCCTGCCATCAACTTTATTATCTGGGCTGGCGCTACTTGTTTTAGGACAAAGCGCGCTGGTCTTTGTCCTTGTTTGTTTGTCGGGAGGACTGATTGCCAGAGTTGGTGCGTCAATCTTGCTCGTGGCGCACACGTTGGGCTTCTGTGATAAGATGGCGTTGTGTATCTATTCTGTTTCTTTAAACTATGGTGTGCTATTAATTTTACATTAGGTGTGTTAGAGTAGTGCAGTCCTACAGTGAATATGAGAAATGATACTATCAAATACTTGTTCTCTCCACTGTATACATACAGTATAATATATATATAGAGAGAGAGAGAGAGAGAGAGAGAGAGAGAGAGAGAGAGAGAGAGAGAGAGAGAGAGAGAGAGAGAGAGAGAGAGAGAGAGAGAGAGAGAGAGAGAGAGAGAGAGAGAGAGAGAGAGAGAGAGAGAGAGAGATTTCTGTCTCCATCCATGTACCCGTGTACAATGCGCACCATGATTTTACAAGTTGATTTTGGGGAAAAATGTGCGCGTTATATTCGGGATTGCAGCCAGTTAACATGGATTAAAGTTGACTCAACCTACAGTATGTCCTGTGTCCTTGGGTGTACCACATTGAGCATGGAGAAAAAGAAGATCAAAAGAAGCAAAATTGTGAGGAAGCATGGGCAATCTGAAGGCTACAAATCCATCTCTAAAGACCTGAATATTCCTGTGTCTACCGTGCGCAGTGTCATCAATAAGTGAAAAGCCCATGGCACTGTGGCTAACCTCCCTAGATGTTGTCGGAAAAGAAAAATTGACGAGAGATTTTAAGAAAAGATTGTGCAGTTGGTGAATAAAGAATCTCGACTAAGATCCAAACAAGTTCAAGCTGTCCTGCAGTCCGAGGGTACAACAGTGTCAACCGGTACTATCCGTCGGCGCCTGAATGAAAAGGGAGTATATGGTAGGAAAGCCAAAAACGTTTTGAAAGAATGTTCTCTGGTCAGATGAGACAAAAGTAGAGCTTTTGGGAAAAGGCATCAAGATAGAGTTTACAGGGGGGGAAAAACACGAGGCCTTCAAAGAAAAGAACATGGTCCCCACAGTCAAACATGGCGGAGGTTCCTTGATGTTTTGGGGTTGCTTTGCTGCCTCTGTGCCTCTGGCACTGGACTGCTTGACTGTGTGCATGCTATTATGAAGTCTGAAGACTACCAACAAATTTTGCAGCATAATGTGTGAGAAAGCTGGGTCTCGCTTAGAGGTCATGGGTCTTTCAGCAGGACAATGACCCAAAACACACTTCAAAATGCACTAAAAAATGGTTTGAGAGAAAGTACTGGAGGAGACTGGCCAGCAATGAGTCCAGCTGTTGTGGAATAACATGTTGGTGCTCAACCATGAAAATGCTTCCATGTTGCGGATAACTACTTTTGTTTACGAATAATTATTTTCGTGTGGAGATTAAGGGACCAGGACGACTGATCTGTGTAATGGAAAGAATGAATGGGGCCATGTATCGAGAGATGTATCTCCTTCCATCAGCAATGGCATTGAAGATGAGACGTGGCTGGGTCTTTAAGCATGACAATGATCCCAAACACACAGCCAGGGCAACAAAGGAGTGGCTTCGTTAGAAGCATTTCAAGGTCCTGGAGTGGCCTAGCCAGTCTCCGGATCTCAACCCCATAGAAAATCTGTGGAGGGAGTTGAAAGTCCGTGTTGCCCAACGACAGCCCCAAAACATCACTGCTCTAGAGGAGATCTGCATGGAGGAATGGGCCAAAATACCAACAACAGAGTGTGAAAAGCTTGTGACGAGTTACAGAAAATGTTTGGCCTCCGTTATTGCCAACAAAGTCTACATAACAAAGTATTGAGATGAACTTTTGATATTGACCAAATACTTATTTTCCACCATGATTTGCAAATAAATTCTTTAAAAATCAAACTGTGATTTTCTAGGGTTTTTTTTCCACATTCTGTCTCTCATGGTTGAGGTTTTACCCATGTTGACAATTACGGGCCTCTCTAATATTTTCAGGTGGGAGAACTTGCACAATTAGTGGTTGACTAAATACTTATTTGCTCCAATGTAAATTGTCAACTTGTGTTTTGAAGCTTTTTTCCATCTTTCAAAATGGAGTCAGTACAAGGGGTTAAAACTAAGGTGAAAGCGTGGAGTTTGGCCTTTCGGCCGGGTTATCGAGTTTTGCTGGCACGGGTCGTTGTAGCTCCGCCAGCGCAGTTCCGGTGGTTCAGCTGACGTGATTCCGGCAATCTGGCTGAAAGGTCAGATTCCTTCAACATTAAAGGGTATTTTTTTTTTTTTAATAATAAAAAACTTAATACTTGTATTTTAAGCATGCATAAACAAGTATCTTTAGTTGATAATTGTTGTGCTTTGTTGCCACATACTACTCCCAAAGGGAATGCTTTTGATGTTATGCTGGCGAAAATGTGATGTTTTTATGAAATGTGTTGCTCCTAACTTTAACATGTAGAGCAGTGAATCTTGACTGGAAACACATTTTGCAGAACAAGAATTAAAACTTGCAGGCCGCATGTCCGGCGAAAGAAGATAGGAGCTCCCACTTGTTCCGAGGCAAAAATTGTTTCTGAAAACGCTGGAGACCCTCCTTTGATCCACCTTATCAACATAAACACTAGAAGCCTTTGTTGATTCTGCTTTGATGAATTTCATACCCACGCATACTGTACACGCAAACTTGAAAAACACAATACATAATGAAGCACATTCACACCACTCTTCCATAACAATCCTAGCTCAGCAAGATCAGTTGTTTGTTGGCTTTTTAGGTAAATGTTCCTTTTTTTAACAGCGTGAAAATGTACATCACCAATGGACCATCTCAAAAGCCCCGCCTCATGTAAAACTTAGGGGCCGTTTACATGGTGACTCTCCGAGAATACAAAAAATTTCAAATTTGCATTTGCGTCTCCATTTGAACAATGTCGCAATTCCGCATGAAAACAATGTAGTTCTAATGCTAGGCCCTAGGGGGCAGTGCAGATTTACAGGGCGACGGAGAATGATGCACTTTGACCCACCAAGCTCCCTCAGCCCGGAAAACATATGCCCGTCCACTCGAAGCGATGTCATTTTTCTTTTGTTCAAAAAGGCACAAAAGTTGAAACGTTCAACATATTTAATTTAAAAATACTATTAAAACAGTAACTTAAAGCCGACATTCCGCCATATTTGCAGCACCGCTGCACACGCCCAATGTCACGTGTACGAGTGCTGACGTTAACGGCGCCTTCTCGCTCCGCAGGAGCCTTTGATATGCATGCCGAGGAAGCCCCCATCGACCCCCTGCAATTGTATTCTTCCACTATGGAGGCAGGATTCAGAATTTTTCGTCTTCGCCGACACCATATGCATGCGAGGCGAGTCCGCTACTCAGTCATTGCGTCTTTGTGTTGCAAAGTCGCCATGTAAACTGCCCCTCAGTCAATCCAAGGCTCTGTCAAGCTCTCTCAGGGACAGTGATTGAGTGAACAAACAATTCATGAATGATGACGGGAGTTCCACAGCTGGCAACAGACCTGTTTTTTTAAATAACTCATTTGCTCCCAAAACGTATAAATACGTTCTATTTTTAATTGTTTCAGTGTCCCAACGACGTATTTATACGTCTTTTACGTAAGAGACATCTCTAGGTTCTGATTCAACTTAGCTCCAAAGAACAAAGCTGAAAATCCATTTTAAAGCAATAAAACCGGCCACTGGAGGGCAGTAGCGCATTTGGTAAGACCCCCAACCTGATTCAACAGAACGCACAGCCAGGGCGTCGGCGGAAGACGACCGAATGGACGTCCAGGATGCCAGGCGGCGGACAACCAAGCAGAACAACAGGGAGGATGCCCAGGATGCCAGGCGCTGGACAACCGAGCAGAACGACCGGGACCACCAGTGCAGCGGACGATGCCGTTGAGTCCGTGCTGGAAAGACTCAAAAAAATCCATCTTTATGAGACAAGCGGTGATAAGGGACAAGTTAACCCGGCTGACATGGCCAACCTCTCTCAGTTAGTTATGTATAGATAAATTGTTACTTTGCTATCAAAAGCTCTATTTGTCTCGTTGTTTATGTTATTTTGTAGAAGGAAAACATTATTCAGATGTTTGGGATGTAACTAAAGCAAAAAATAGCTGTGTTAAAGTCAAAGTTATGTTTTTGAAATGTATGCTTTCACAAAAAGCTCAATTTCTCAGTTTTTTCGTCAGAAATTGGAAAATTGCTCAAACTAAGCTATTTTCTAATGCTGATTTCTAAAGAATGGAAAATGATATGAACTAACATTTTTTTCTACTGAAAGAAGTGTCTATTTTTTCTTTCTTTTGGTGGGTTCCATGTTTATATAGCAATAGAACTGAATTTTCTGTGGGCCTTGCAAAATCAGTCAAAATCCAGTAAAACAGCCAGGAGCGAAGGGGGTTGCACTGGTGAAAATGGCTGGGAGTGAATGAGTTAATGAAATGATTTTTGTTTGTTTATTTAATTGATCAAATTAATCTACAAGCACAAAGAGAGGGTTGCAGTATGAAGTGGAACGGTGTAGAGCTGTAGTCGACTAGTCGATGACGTAAATCCATCGACGAGCACAACATCCTGTCTACGGATTACGAAGGGTTAAAAAAATATATGCGTGGAAAGTTCAGAATGTCGGACGCTCGGTATGCAAGCGGGGTAAACGGCACAAAGCCAAAAAAGCGCACCAGAGTGTCCAAAACATTGACTTATTTCAAAGAAACAAAGGAGGGTACACTGTTGTGTCCTGTCTCTTCAATGCCAAGCTTGGCTGTACGTCGGCCGTGAATAAACACCTACGCTGTCACCCAGTTGTCATTTTCGAAGACGACAGGAGTAAGTCCATCTAACTAACTAACAACATGCTTTATTGAAGTTGCTACGCCTGTTGCGATATGCAAAGAGTCCATTTATCGCAGGGCGGTAATTTTCATGGGTGTGATTTATCGCTGCGCACGCGCGTGCGTTCATTTGTGTGTGCGTGCTGATGGCATATGAGACTCCAGTTCCTTTCTCTTATCAACACGCTGTAGAATTAAACCTCAGACATACAAAATAAGAAAACACATCGATATTAAACACTGTAGACGTTAGCATAGCTACTTTGAGGCTAATGGGGAAAAAAGACAACATACTAACCACTTTAGCCTGCTATAAAACATCGGCAGTCTTCTCCAAAATGCAAATTTGTGGTTAAAAGGTAACACTTCAAACATGAAAAATTGCTTGTTAACAGCATTTGCAAACGGAAAAATTGAAAAAAAAAAAATGTATGAGTGACACCACATGCAATGACAAAAAGTGCTTTTTTTGCGGAGTGTAAAGCTTAAGTTAGCTGTTTAGCGAAAGTACTTCCGGTCAACATTTCAAAATAAAAGCATGTCATATTCATCATATAAATAACGATTTCTGGAGTTAATCCCACATACTTCAGAATTCATATTCTACGAAGAATACCTTTAAAATGACACCCTTTATGAAAAATCTGATTGACAATAAATAATTATTATTATACTATTACATACAAGGAATCATGGCCTGAAATAAACGAATAAACAAACAAACAATCATACTGTATATATACAGTGGGGCAAATAAGTATTTAGTCAACCACCAATTGTGCAAGTTCTCCTACTTGAAAAGATTAGAAAGGCCTGTAATTGTCAACATGGGGAAACCTCTACCATGAGGGACAGAATGTGGGAAAAATAATCACATTGTTTGATTTTTGAAGAGTTTATTTCCAAATTAGAGTGGAAAATAAGTATTTGGTCACCTACAAACAAGCAAGATTTCTGGCTGTCAAAGAGTCTTAACTTCTTCTAACGAGGTCTAACGAGGCCCCACTGGTTACCTGTATTATTGGCACCTGTTTTAACTCATTATCGGTATAAAAGACACCTATCAGTCACACTCCAAACTCCACTAAGGCCAAGACCAAAGAGCTGCCGAAAGAAACCAGAGACAAAATTGTAGACTTGCACCAGGATGGGAAGACTGAATCTGCAATAGGTAAAACGCTTAGTGTAAAGAAATCAATTGTGGGAGCAATTATTAGAAAATGGAAGACATACAAGACCACTGATAATCTCACTCGATTTGGGGCTCCATGCAAGATCAAACCCCGTGGCGTCAAAATGATAACAAGAACGGTGAGCAAAAATCCCAGAACCACCTAGTGAATGACCTACAGAGAGCTGGGACCACAGTAACAAAGGCTAGTATCAGTAACACAATGCGCCGCTAGGGACTCAAATCCTGCACTGCCAGACATGTCTCCCTGCTGAAGTCAGTACACGTCCAGGCCCGTCTGCGGTTCGCTAGACAACATTTGGATGATCCAGAAGAGGACTGGGAAAATGTGTTATGGTCAGATGCAACCAAAATAGAACTTTTTGGTAGAAACACAGATTCTCGTGTTTGGAGGAAAAAGAATACTGAATTGCACCCGAAGAACACCATACCCACTGTGATCCATGGGGGTGGAAACATCATGCTTTGGGGCTGTTTTTCTGCAAAGGCACCAGGACGACTGATCTGTGTAAAGGAAAGAATGAATGGGGCCGTGTATCGAGAGATTTTGAGTAAAAATTTCCTTCCGTCAGCAAGGTCATTGAAGATGAGACGTGGCTAGGTCTTTCAGCATGACAATGATCCCAAACACACAGCCAGGGCAACAAAGGAGTGGCTTCATAAGGAGTGGCCTAGCCAGTCTCCAGATCTCAACCCCATAGAAAATCTGTGGAGGAAGTTGAAAGTCTGTGTTGCCCAACGACAGCCCGAAAACGTCACTGCTTTAGAGGAGATCTGCATGGAGGAATGGGCCAAAATACCAGCAACACTGTGTGAAAAGCTTGTGAAGAGTTACAGAAAATGTTTGGCCTCCGTTATTGCCAACAAAGGGTACATAACAAAGTATTGAGATGAACTTTTGGTATTGACCAAATACTTATTTTCCACCATGATTTGAAAATAAATTCTTTAAAAATCAAACAATTTGATTTTCTGGGGGGTTTTCCCACATTCTGTCTCTCATGGTTGAGGTTTACCCATGTTGACAATTACAGGCCTCCCTCATATTTTCAAGTGGGAGAACTTGCACAATTAGTACTAAGTACTAAATACATATTTGCCCCACTGTAGTACTATACTATAATATTAATGCTAGGTGTTTTTTTTTAAGAATTGTTTTGAATCATGTTGGAAAGGCAAAGTCAGTATTCTGAATCTGTTTACGTTCGATTCTTTTGCACTAGTTAATTCTATCAGCATTTGAACTCATTGTTTATTTGTGATTTATTATTGTTATTTACGTGTTTATTAAATAATTTAAGTGTTCCAAAATGTTTTTGTGAATTGATAAGCATCAACAAAAATTATTATCACTTTTTTTTTTTTTAATTCCCTTTTGTGTTTTTTCATTGCAAGCAAAATAAATGAAGATATTACTACCGAAGCATTTGTAATTGCAATAATTTTCTAGGAGAAATTGAGCATTACATGACAGAATTGCAGGGGTGCCAATACTTTTGGCTAGCACTGTATATGAAGTCATCTTGCCTCAGTCATAAATGTATGAGTAGTTAGACCATATAATTTATTCATAATAATGCTAATCCCATCATGACACGTTTAATTTGATTACATAAACAGCTTTTGGCAAAAACTGAAACAGGAAAAATATTATTAACTAAATTAAGCAATTGACTTCAACGGCCAAACTTAAGAGACTTAAACTGACACTGACACTATATGAATTGTTTCTCCTCCTTTTGTTGCTGAGCTTTTTGGGAGGTTTTTCAGGAGGGACTAGTGCAGGAATTAAAAATACCATGTCAGAACAGTATTTATATGAAGATTTTGGTTCAGGGGAAACACTGCAAAATACAAAATAATGTGCGTGTATGTTTGCTCCTACATATGCTACCGAATTCAGACAGATTCTGCCAAGGTTAATCATAAATAATTCTTCTTGGATTGAAAAGGGAAATGTAATTTGTTGTGATTATGCATCTCCCACAATGCGTTTGGCAGCAGAAAGCAGCTACAAAAAAAACCTACGTTCGAGCTAAGCTTCTACTTTACAAGGCTTATGTTCATATTGTAGAGAAAAAAATTAACTCATTTACTGTCAACGGCAGTAAGAGCTGATATTCTCAACAGCAGGTGTCTTTTATTCTACACTGTTAAAAAAAATCTGTAAAATTTACGGGAAAATTCCTAAAACTGTGGCTGCCGCTGAGGTTAAAGTCATTACAGTAATGGCAAAAAAACTGGAATTTACGGGAAACTACTGGCAACCATAGCTGCCAGTAGTTTACCGTAAAAGATTGAAGGAATTTGACCCAACGAGCCGGGCCGGCGGGAACCCGGCAATCCGTCCAGAAGGCCGAACTCCGCGCGTTCACCTTAGTCTTCACCCTTTGTGCTGGCTCCATTTCGAAAGGTTTAAAGAAGGCTCACTGAAAACAAGTTGATAATTTATTCAGGTCGACAGCGATAAAAATGGCAAGGCGAAACAGAAACACTCAGGCGGGGAGGCAAGGTCACCCTATCACACCCTTTCCCGAGAAAAAATTACCACGATTAGTTAAACATTCAGTCTTTTGAAGGCTCTCGCTCGGCGGACTGTGGGCAGGAAAAAGGATGTGTTTGGGCGTTGTTTAAGATTATTGTCTGTTTGTGGATTGGACAGGAGGATTCGGGAGTTACTGTTGTCAGGGCAACGAGGGTTGTGGATTTTGCCACCTCAGCGTCAAAGGGGCTCTTGGAGTTTTGTAAGTCTTGTTATCGGTTGGATATCGGGCATTGGTTTTCCTTGTGTTGGGACAGGGCGTCCCACCATTTGTTCTGGGCTGTCCGGAAGAACTGATTGCGGGTGTTGGTGCATCAATCTTGCTCAGTCAGTTGAATGACGCACGCGCTGGGCAGTTTTGTTTTCGTCAACGATGACCAAAACAAAAATATTTCGTAACGAACAATTTTTTCATGAAAATGACGAGACGATAACGAGCTAAAAACGTGTTTTGGGAGACTAAAACATGACAAGACTAATGCAAATTTTCGTCTGACGAGACGGCAACGAGACGAAAATGCACAGTAGTTTCAGTCACATGTTCACAATTTGTGACATTTTTTTGTAGTTGGCTTGTATCGTAGCAGTGTCTTGTTGGGTCACTTATGTGACGTACTGCTGCTCGCCAGTCTCCAGGCTTGCACACACGGTAAGATTTGCTTTCTTTATTTTGCCAGAGAAAGTATGCACCGTTTCTTTAGCCTTTAAAGCTCTGTGCTGAGTCAATCATCACACACTAAATGTAACTCGTAGCGTTAGCATAGCATTCACGTTAGCATCAGGCTAATGCTACTGGCAAATGTCCTCTTAAACTCTCGGAGAACATTTTTGACATACAATTCGTGGCGACCAGGTGGGTATAATTAATTGAAAATAATGCAATGTTTTCCTGCCGAGTATGTATTATCACCAAATTGGCATTGTCCTTGTAGACGCTACAATATGTGCTTGTTTGTCAATGTTCATTCAAAATAGTTGGATACATTTCTTTATTTTTAAAGTAAGTATAATGTTTTAATTTTACAGACGAAAACATTTTTAGTAAACGTCGACCAAAACTAGACTCAATTTCTCTTGAGTTTTCGTCAACAAAAACTAGACGAAGACGAACTCATTTTGAGATGACTAAAATATGACTAATACTAATAAGTATTATCGTCCAAAAGACTAAGACTGTAACAAAAATTAAAAGGGCTACCAAAACAACTCTGGCGCTGGGCTTCCGTGATAAGATGCCGTTGTTTATCTCTTATGCCCTATATTCTGCTTGTTTTCCTTAAACTATGGTATAAGTGCTATTTATTTTATATTGGGTGTGTTAGAGTATTACAAACAGTAAATACGAGAAACGATACTATTTCCTGGTTGATTATATTAAGTGTGCTAGAGTAATGCAAACATCTCCTTCATTATACAGATTTATTTGTTTCCAGTACTGTAATGACTTATACATTTACACTGTGAAATTTATGGTAAACTACTGGCAACCAAAGCTAACGGTAGTTTACCATAAATTATACAGATCTTTTGCCATTACCGGAATGACTTTAACCTTGCCGGCAGCCACAGTTGAAGAAATGTTCCCATAAATGATATGGAATTTATTTAAAAACCAGGGGTGTCCAACTCGTTTTGGTTCGCAGGCCACATTAGTTTACCCATTTTGACTGAGAGGGGCGAATGAACGAAATGGATTGGATGTCTATGCCGCAGTTCGATGATCGACTTTGTAATCGAGTCATCGAACTTGCGGCCGTATGTTTTGGAAACTCGGGTTAAGAGAGCTGTCAAATGATCAACACCTGGTGGTGTGATGGCGGGGGAAGACGCTGGCCAGACCTGGCAGGCCCAAATGTATTGTGAGGGTCTGCTAGGGAACATCTGGCAGAACCCTCGACAGGGTCCTTGAGGGTGCATGGGGGTTCGCCCAACTTGTCTATATGTGTTCTGTGGATCTGGAGAAGGGGTTCGACCATGTGCCTCGGAGAGTCCTGTGTGGGATGCTGCGGGAGTACGGGGTACCAAACCCAGAGGCGTAGCAAGGGTCCCAGGGGGCCCCAGGCAACAAGCAACATGGGGCCCTTTGAGCGTGTGCAAGTAAGGGGGACAGTTGGACTTGGAGCAATAGCATATTTAATAAAAGTATAATAATGCCTCAGTCTCATAGAGTGCTTTTTACGACACTCAAAGTGCCCGGCTTCTACTACATTAGGACCAGGGGTCGCGCTAACCGAATATTTTCCGTCGTTGACCGTTTTTTTAAAACGGCGACGGAAAAAACTGAAGCCCGTCTGTTATTTTGACCGGTTGCAATTCATGCCCCAGACCACAGGGTGGCGAGTGAGCATATTAATTAGCCATTGTCTCTATTGATGCATCTCGCTATCCGGGTGCTGAGTGCTGAAGGAGCGCATGCCGCGGGATTTCCTTCCGCTGAAGCGGGTGCATGCAGGTTCAGGAAACCCCTCGTTCAGAGAGTCTTGTCGACTTTTGATCAGGTCACTTGGAGAAATGTTCCCTGCTTTCAAAACTTCGGCTGAAGTGGCGCTTGTAATCCCAGTCTCCAGTGTGGCCGCAGAGCGCGGATTCAGCCTCCAGAACAACATCAAAACGGCCATGAGAAGTCGTCTGTCCGAGGCAAAAGTCCAAAACCTCATGACAATAGGCTCTGCAGCACTCCCACTTGAGACATTTCATTATGCACAAGCGGGCACGCAATGGCGTACCGCACGCGTGCTATTTTTAGACCGTGACGTCGCATCGTAAAGCAAAAGTAAAGCCGAAGTGGGACAATTTAGACCCGCCTTCGCATAGGAACAACGTAATTTGTGCCACTTTTCTGGGGGTAATCTTTCAAAAGCGAACATGCCGATCACGCATTGCTTTTTTGGAACTTGTAGAAACGACTCTAGACATTACGACACATGAAGGATGTTTTCTTCATACGTTTCCGGAAACCAAAAAAACTCCAAAAAATGTGAAGACCGTATCAACTTGCGCGGACTTTAACACCAGCTCGGTGAATCCATTCACATTTCATATGCAGTAAACATTTTGTTGGGTTGTCATGGTCTTTCAGAGGACAAAGATGTAAGTCATTTTTCTTTTTTTTTTTTTGCGTAACGTTGTGCCGTACTGCTTGTCTGACAATGAATGACCTGAAAAGAATTACAATGGTATCTGACTGCCACTGTTACCGTTTTTGTATATATATATAAAAACAACTTTAGTAAGGGTGAAGTGCAAATAAATTATAGAATTAAGATTTGATATCAATGAAAAAATGATAAGTGTTCGTTGCCTGTCACTGAGTGGCATTTGCGATCGCTACACAAAGCTAACTAAATTACCCCAAAGAACGGTAAGAGACGTAGGACAACCAGAGGATATATAAGAGAAACTAAATTCTATTGAAAATGTCATTATTATCATTTTAAAAATGTAAGTGGCTGGTAAAAATAGATTATGACCGGATTTTTATGACACTGTCAGTCAAAATGACAGACAACGAAAAAGTCTAGCGCAACCTCTGATTAGGACGTAAAACTACAGTAACATAGTACACTCACCGCTGTCTTGCTTCCTTTTCTCCTCTTCTGCTTTTTTTCTTTCTTTTTTCATTTCCAGACGGATAACTTCTCTTCATTTTGCCAATTAAAAAAAGGCCCGATCGCCACCCACTCTCACTCTGAGTCACGTGACACACATACATATTTGCGCAGTAAAATGAACACAAAGGTGGGGGGGGGGGTTCGAGTGCGCGCTGCGTGCGGTCATCTTGGCCATAAAAGTGGCGAAAACTAAGCACTTTACACTCATATGGATGCACAACATCATTTTAAGATGCTAAACTAACACCTTCCCTCTTAAAGCAAATGTGCAATGCAAATATAATGTAAAGAACGCTCTCCTCGACGCAGCGAGAACGAGTGGGATCAACCAGCCGACGTAACAGGAAAAACACGAAACGGTCGCGCTGATAACGGCTCTAACTTATCATAAGAACTTTATGGCATGAAGAGGAAATACTTACATTCGTTCATGGACGCACAGATTAATCCTTTAACAGGTGGGGTGGCCATCCTCTGCTCGAAATGCGCACCTTACGCTTACGCCTATTCTCGTTCTCAGAATATGCAGCGCTTGTGACGTAGGACAATAACAGGACTGGTTGCTATGGGAACGCACGCAGCGGCATACCGCATACCCAAGGATCCTTGCTAAAAGGAGTATTAAAATTGCTAATAAAATTGTTTAGGATTATTTTTGTTGCATATATGTTATATTTTACTTATAGAGTATTCAACGAGGAATACGATAGACCCATTAATAGACTTTCTTGGAAAAAATCACCATTTCTTTAAGTAGTCACATGAATAATGAGGTGGCCTGTGAAAACCAACATAAAATATTACAGCAAGGACTTTTCATAAAGTTCTTGGTGAATCACTCTTTGCACACACATGCAGTGTTAAAACTGCTTGGACTTGCTTAAACATGAATGCTAATTGGGACTGGTAACAGAATTGTTAGATAATCTGTTAAATGATTCCATGGTATTGAATCACTCCCAATACTTGTAGCTATGACAGTGCGGCTGTCATGTGTAGGAAGTCATGTTAGTGTTTTGTTTGTTGGTGCAGAATTTCCTGCTTTTATTTTGGTAATGGCATTCTGCCTGGTTCCAGCTTAACTTCCTGCTCTACGCAATCAGGCTGATCGTATCCACCTGTGATCCATTGTCTATATAGTCTGCATCTAACCTTGCCCTGTGTCGGCTCGCCTTGTATCCTGCCATGTTCCATGTCACCAGCTCATGTAAGCCTTTTCTTGACTAAGATTTATGTTGACTTCAAATGCCCACTTTTGTTACTTTGTGGACTTTGCTCAGAATTTTGGTATCCAGCAAGTGCTGTGAATTTTTGTTGACTTTGCTCAGAATTTTGGTATCCAGCAAGTGCTGTGAATTTTTGTTCTCTTTTTGAACTCCTATGAACTGAAAATAAATATTTTTGTTTAAACGGAACATTCGTGCATTTGGGTCCTTGGTGAATCCCTGTCAGAACGAGCCGACCAGTATGGACCCAGCCGATTCTGAACAGCTCAAGTCCACATTGAGGCACCAAGGCAGTTGTTTAATGCAACATGAGGAACAGCTGTGCGCTGTTAACCGGGGTATCGGGGAGCTTCACAGCCAACAGAGCGACTTCCAGGCTTCAGTCACCAATCAATTAAGCCTTTTTTCAGACCAACTCCAACAGTTGTTGACCACAGGGAGTGGTCCAACTCCCAGTTCATCACCTATTGCTGCCATCCCTTCATCACCAGGAGTACCTGAGAACCCCATTTCGGTCCGTCTGGCTGCTCCGGAAAAGTTCTCCGGGGTTGCGGGTGACTGCAGACCGTTTTTAGTGCAATGTGAACTGCATTTCAGTCACCAACCTTCCATGTACCAAACCGAACAATCCAAAGTGGCCTTCATGATTTCTCACATGACTGGCAGAGCCGCGGCCTGGGCCACCGCCGAGTGGGCACGAAAGTCAAATATTTGCTACTCATCTCAGCTCTTCAGTCAGACCCTGAAGAAGAATTTTGATCATACCACCCCGGGAAGGGAGGCGGCTCGTGCCTTGGTTGGACTGAAACAAGGCCAACGCAGAGTTTCCGACTACGCTATTGAGTTCCGGACTCTAGCCGCTGACAGCGGGTGGAACGAAATGGCCCTCCTAGACGCCTTTTTGCATGGGCTTTCTGATGCCGTCAAGGATCACCTTGCTCCTCTAGACCTTCCCTCTGACCTGGATTCTGTAGTTGCCATGGCTTCCCGGATTGACAGCAGAATTCATGACAGAATCAGAGAAAAAAATCAGAACACACGGTGGCCGTTTCCTCAATGGGGGAGCTCCCACGTTCAGCAAACCCGAATCCCACTTGCAGTATCTCTCCCTTCTAGCAGATCCGCGCCCACAGGCGAATCCATGCATCTGGGAGGGGCAAAGCTGAGTCCAGAGGAACGCCATCGCCGTTTCGTGGAGAGACGCTGTTTCTACTGCGGTGAAGCGGGACATTTCCTGGTAACCTGCTCAGCAAAAGCAGCTCCAACGACCAAGAGGAACGCTTCAGTGAGTCCTCCACGTGTTTCTGTCCACCCTTCACGCACCATGACTCAGGCAACATTGCACTTCCAGGGCCGTAACAAATCCGTTGGTGTCATGATTGATTCAGGGGCTGATGAAAGCCTGATGGATTGGACTTTAGCGAGAAAATGGGGCTTACAAAGCAAGGTCTTGGATCAACCCCTTAACGCCAGAGCGCTTGATGGAAAGCATTTGTTTTGTGTGACTCGTGTTTCTGAACCTGTAACCTTGAAAATGGCAGACGGGCATTCGAAAGAGATCCGCTTCCATCTTTTCCAATCCGCACAATACCCTCTTATCCTGGGTTTTCCCTGGCTGGTTAAACACAACCTGCACTTGGACTGGAAACTGGGTACGGTATTAGAGTGGGGGGAACAGGGCAGGAAAGACTGCTTCAAGAATATTAAAGAGTTAAAGACTGACACCATTGTTTATCAAGACCCCTATCCCGATCTGTCCAAAGTACCTGACTGCTATCTTGATTTAAAAGAAGTGTTTAACAAGGCCAAGGCCACTTCTCTTCCTCCCCACAGACCCAGTGACTGTGCCATTGAGCTCCAGCCGGGTGCAGTCATCCCAAAGGGGCGTATTTACGCCATATCCGGACCTGAGAGAGAAGCCATGAACGAATACATCTCATCTTCTCTAAAGGCGGGACTCATCCGGCCCTCATCTTCATCAGCGGGGGCAGGTTTCTTCTTTGTACAGAAGAAAGATGGAACACTACGTCCGTGCATTGACTACAGTCAATTGAACAACATCACGATAAAAAAACGGTATCCCCTTCCGCTCGTGAACGAAGCCTTTGATCTGTTACAGAGGGCCAAGATTTTTACAAAGTTGGACTTGCGCAATGCCTACCACCTGGTGAGAATTCTTGAGGGGGATGAATGGAAGACAGGCTTCAACACACCTACTGGACATTACGAGTACCTGGTTATGCCTTTTGGGTTGACAAATGCTCCAGCCGTATTTCAGGGACTAGTCAATGATGTATTGAGAGACTTCCTGAACATTTTCGTCTTTGTGTATCTAGATGACATACTCATTTTTTCCCCTGATGAAAAGACCCACATTCAACATGTTAGACGGGTATTGCAGCGACTGTTACACAACAAACTTTTTGTGAAGGCTGAGAAATGTGATTTCCACGTCACAATGATCTCCTTTCTCGGTTTCATAATAGAACAAAATCAGACAAAGATGGGCCCTGCGAAGATTAGTGCTGTAGTAAATTGGCCAACACCCACTAGCAAAAAGCAGGTCCAACAATTCCTGGGCTTCGCGAATTTTTACAGGCGATTCATCAGAAATTTCAGCTCGGTGGCCGCGCCACTCCATGCCCTGACCTCAGCCAAAGCTCACTTCGAGTGGAGTCCACAAGCAGACATGGCGTTCCAGCGGCTTAAACGGTTGTTCACGTCTGCCCCTATCCTCACTGTTCCAGACCCACAGCGCCAATGCATTGTGGAAGTGGATGCATCCAACGAGGGCTTAGGGGCCATTCTGTCTCAACGCTCTGCCGGCACAGACAAGCTTCATCCGTGTGCATTTTTGTCGCGCAAATTCTCGGCGGCCGAGCGCAACTATGACGTGGGTGATCGCAAACTCCTTGCCGTTAAAACCGCTTTAGAGGAGTGGAGGCACTGGTTAGAGGGGGCTGAACACCCGTTCATTGTTTGGACCGACCACAAAAACTTAGAGTATATCAGAAAAGCTAAGAGACTTAGTGCACGTCAGGCCCGGTGGACATTGTTTTTCAACAGATTCAACTTTATTCTGTCTTATCGACCTGGTTCCAAGAATGGTAAACCTGATGCCTTGTCTAGACTCTTTCCGTTTACAGACAACTCCAGAGAGCCCGAGCATATCCTGCCGTTGGATCGTGTGGTGGGGGCGATCACCTGGCAGATCGAATCTGTTGTCAAGCAGGCTAACAGTGGATGTCCTACACCGAGTGGCTGCCCTTCGGATCGTCTGTTTGTGCCGGAGAGCGTAAGGTCCCAAGTCATTCACTGGGCTCACACGTCCCTACTTACCTGTCATCCAGGGGTGAAGCGTACAATGTACGTCATCCAACAGAGATTCTGGTGGCCGTCCATGGAAAAAGAGGTGGGGGAATATGTGGCAGCCTGCACTGTTTGTTGTAGAAATAAATCTTCCACCAGAGCACCCGGTGGGCTGCTGCATCCGCTTCCCATTCCGCACAGACCTTGGTCGGACATCTCCCTGGACTTCGTTACAGGACTCCCACCTTCACAAGGTAACACTGCCGTTCTGACGGTGGTGGATCGTTTTTCTAAGATGGTACACTTCATTGCATTGCCCAAGTTACCGTCGGCCAAACAGACAGCAGTAGTCATGATGAATCATGTTTTCCATATCCATGGGTTCCCGAAGGACATAGTGTCCGACCGTGGTCCACAATTCATTTCGCGCTTCTGGAAGGAATTCTGCTCTCTCATTGGTGCTTCTGTGAGCCTATCTTCAGGATATCACCCACAGTCCAACGGGCAGACGGAACGGCTCAATCAAGAGTTGGAGACGAGCCTGCGCTGTCTCGTATCCCAGAACCCTGCCTCGTGGAGTACTCACCTTACCTGGGTGGAGTTTGCGCACAACACACTTCCTACCTCAGCAACGGGACTGTCTCCTTTTCAGTGTGCCTATGGCTACCAGCCTCCTCTGTTTCCTGAGGGGGAAAGGGCGGTGGTGGTTCCTTCTGCTCATGCCCTTGTTCGACGCTGCCATAGAGTCTGGGCTGCGACACGGAAGGTTCTCACTCGAAGTGCTGCACGAATGAAAAGGGTGGCAGATCGTCGTCGGCGCCCCGCTCCAGGCTACAAGACTGGGCAGAGAGTTTGGTTGTGTGCCAAGGACCTGCCTCTTCGTGTGGCTTCCCGAAAGTTGGCGCCAAGATTCGTGGGCCCTTACCCAATTGCCAAAGTCGTTAACCCTGTCATTGTGCGTCTCCGTCTTCCCAGGTCTCTCCGGGTTCACCCCACCTTCCACGTCTCCAAGATTAAGCCGGTCAAGGAGAGTTCTCTTGTCCCACCTGTCAGGCCACCGCCACCACCTCGCATGCTGGACGGGGGTCTAGTCTATACAGTCCGGCGGCTTCTGGACGTGAGGAAACGTGGTCGTCAGTATCTGGTGGACTGGGAGGGGTATGGACCGGAGGAGAGATCTTGGATTCCTGCGAGTTTCATCGAAGATAAGGACCTTATCAAGGACTTTGAGGCACAGCGGGCTCGTGGGTCGTCTGGAGTCGCCCCTAGAGGGGGGGGTACTGTCATGTCTAGGAAGTCATGTTAGTGTTTTGTTTGTTGGTGCAGAATTGCCTGCTTTTATTTTGGTAATGGCATTCTGCCTGGTTCCAGCTTTACTTCCTGCTCTACGCAATCAGGCTGATCGTATCCACCTGTGATCCATTGTATATATAGCCTGCATCTAACCTTGCCCTGTGTCGGCTCGTCTTGTATCCTGCCATGTTCCATGTCACCAGCTCATGTAAGCCTTTTCTTGACTAAGATTTATGTTGACTTCAAATGCCCACTTTTGTTACTTTGTGGACTCTGCTCAGAATTTTGGTATCCAGCAAGTGCTGTGAATTTTTGTTGACTTTGCTCAGAATTTTGGTATCCAGCAAGTGCTGTGAATTTTTGTTCTCCTTTTGAACTCCTATGAACTGAAAATAAATATTTTTGTTTAAACGGAACATTCGTGCATTTGGGTCCTTGGTGAATCCCTGTCAGCGGCGAAGCTGAGTGTGCTAAATCTTTGTGTGCCAAATCTGTTGGCCCTCTGGGGGCCCCTGCTGGCTGGGGGCCCTTGGCAATTGCCTGCGTATGCCTAATGGGACGCTACGCCTCTGACCGAACCCCTTGGTAAAGGCTGTTCGGTCCCTGTACGACCGGTGTCAGAGTTTGGTCTGCCTTGCTGGCAGTAATTCGAATTCG